>NC_091730.1:10413079-10716110 GCF_030179895.1 Drosophila kikkawai
ACGAGGAGAACTGGCCTGAAAATCACAGCAATTCTCAAAGTAAACACACAGAAATTTTTCCCTCCCCAGGCAGAGTGAGAAAAGCGAACTTTTATTTATAAAACACTCGAAACGAGAAAAAATGTCCAAACTGTTTTTCGGGCATATTGACGCAAGGATTTCCCAGGATAGCAAAAGATGGGGGATTGCCAAAAAAAAAACGAGAGAAGAAGAGAGAAAAAAAACTCCAGAAAGCAATGCAATGTGAAGAGATCAAACAGTCGGCTGAAAGTCCTACGCTTGGGCGAAAGTTTGTTTTGCTTTTTCCTTTCCATTTTTTTTTTTTGTGCAAATGTCACATGAAAAATGCGTTTGCTGTTTGCCAAAAATGCCAGCACTTTGCATGGGGCTCAGGTTCACCCCCAATGGAAGAGCTCTGCCACCCCAGAACATCCTATTCTTCAGTTTTTCCAAGGGACTTCTCGGTGTCGGTTGCCTTGCACGAAATTTCCATTTAATGTGTTTGCCCAAAGTATTAAAAGGCGAACGACGATTGAGTATCGGAAAGTAGTAAAGCAAAGCTGGGAGCGAGAATCTGGGGTGTCCAGTCCCATAACGCTGGAGTTGCAATACAGAGATAGAAAAAATCTAAAGGGAAATAGCAATAATTAGGGGTTTATTTAGATTCTTTGTTCAACCCAAGATATTCTTGAGGAAAGTGGAAATTTCTCTTCAATCTCTGATTTGTAATTACTGTTTAAATCTCCTAAAAAGGTGCCAAGACTATACCCTTTTTCTATACATTTTCCTATAGATTTCCCTTATTATTTCTTTCTGTGCTGAGACAAGCTCCCCGACTGACTGCTGAGTGATTGCCATGATAAGTGGCCCATTATGATGCCAGTTTGCACAGCGAGATTGCTCTGCGCTCCATTGGAGTTGGCCGTACTCCGGCCATGGCATCACCATCGACCAGCTACCTCCTCCTCCGGCGATCCGCTTTTAATGCATATCAGAGTGGGCAAACTTCTGGCCAAAAAGTGCGTCATTGTCCGTTCTTTCCCTGCGTTGTCTTCGCGCAAAGTCCGCTCCACCATGCCAGCCAGGCAGCCTCCTGCTCTGGGCAGTGTTCTTTTCGCAACGTCTGTTGACAAAAGACATTTAATTTTCCCCCCAGTACCGAGAGGAGTATCTGTATCTGCCGGGGCCTTGCAATAAAGTTAGTCGTTGTCGTGGTTTCTTTTCTTTACTTGGCTCCTTTTCGAATGGCCCTCCGTCAGTGGCGCGTCTGCCTTTGCTCGATTTTTGGTCTACGCCGGCTAGCGAAAACTTTGATAAGTGAAATTTATTGTGGGTGCTTTGAGTGTCCACTATGATGGGTGCACTGAAATAAATTGTAGTGGGAATTTGCAACATTTTAGGAGCTAAAGCTGGGTTCCTAGCAGGGTTTCTGGATGCAGGAAGGGCTTAAATGTAAATAAGTCCAAGAAAAGCTTAACAATTAATTGATTAAGAGTTAGAATAACATTTTCTATAATTTTCTAGTAAGATTGTATGGATAATTTTCTGAGAAAATAATTTTAAATAAAATATATATATAAAATCCCTCTAAATTCTTATAAAACCTCCCTGATTTTTCCTCTGTGCAGCAACTACAGACAGCAGACTGTCCAACTGATGGCGCTCTTAATGTTTTACGGCATTCAGTTGATGTTTATTATTTTCAGCATAAATCAGAGAAGCAATAACCACAGCCCGCAGAACCTAGCACGATCCGTTTAGCGATCCCAAACAATTCTGTTCTGTCTGGCAGAATTCCTTTACCCATCCTTCACCACCTCCTACGGCCTTCTGTATAGCAATTTAAATATGCTATCCACCCTCGTGGGCAGCTCTCATTAATTTACGTAAAATCCACTTAACTTCTTTCCCGTACGCAATAAATTCCACAACTTTGCGCCTCATCAAACGGAATGAATGCCGAAATTTACCACGCGACAAAGTCAGACAATAGAATAGATAGAAATCTACATGAAGTAGACGCTGCGTCGCCGCTGAATTTCGGAACATGTGGTGTTATGATGAGGATTGGGACTCGTGCCCAGAACCACCCTGCACCAACCACCACCCACAACGGGGCGAAGAACCACCCCAAATCCTTGGACTCGCCAAAGGGTGCATTGATATGCGTAAGCAAAGCGATTTTTTGTGGGGGAATTCCCCCGGAAGAATTACGTGCCGGCAGATCCCCGGACTCATGCCAATGCATTGCCATCATTTCAGGCAATTGTCAAACGGATTCTGGGGGGTGGTGGGTGGATAAATTAGATTTTTACTTGCGCACAATTGCACGGAGAGCCCGACAATGTAATCCTCAGAGGACCCACTCGTAAATATTCATTGCATACGGCCAGGCGTTTGAGCTTAAAGTTCTATCACTCACCTCCTCGGGCGACCCCCCAAAAACCCAGGCAATACTCCCCTTCTGGGCTTTTCAAGGTCTTTGCCAAAATTTGGGGCGGCGGCAATTACATTTTCACCACCCACCCGATGTCCTTGGTAAAAAAAAAGCTTGGGGGTTGGCCTGGGCTTTGTATCCTCCAAGGGTGTCGAACTATAAATTGTACCTTTTGTTGCAGTTTTTGCTCGATTTTCCCAGTGAATGGGGGACAACCCTCGCCGGGACGACGTCTTTAATAAATGTTTGGATGTTTCGTTGCGAGATTAAGTGGATTTCGTTTATGGCATGAGTAATGATGGATGCATAATGCGCACGTATGTGTCAGGTGCCGCGGGGTGGGGCGTCCTCGAGTGGCTGCGGTTCCAAGCCAAGTTGATGGTGGTACAAAGGGACTTGACATTCGGTTAAGGGAATTGGGTATTTCTCTACTTGATGGTAATTCGAATCTTTGGGATAGAAGCGAGGTCTTGTAAAGAGTAAAAGACCTTAGTAAAGTTTATAAATTAAACATTTAATTTATCACAGCTTTCCCTCTTATTCTTTTTCCTTATAATGTTAAATACTCATAGTAAAAAAACATGTTTATTAAGCTTCTATTATATTCAATAATTAATTCCATTCTCATATATTTTATATAGGTCTTATCACGAGCAGGTCATTCTATGTAATCTAGAATTACAAGCAAAGGCAAGCATTATCAGTTTCTTACGACTGCCTCAACCTCCACTAAACAAGCCAATAAATTAATCATTTTAATACAGCTTCAATCAGTTGTCAGCATGTTCTCGAGCAAAGTAGTAAAGTCGTCGTCGGCTACCACGCCAATTATTCAGTTGCAGTATAAAGGATCTAAAGGAACGGGTCCCGATTGGTTGCCTTTGAAACAGGATTGGAGCAAAAGGTTTTGTATCCTTCCGGAACAATATACCGAAGATTTTGCAAGGCGTATAAATGAGTTTGCAACGAGAGACGGCGATGTTTATGTGGTGACATTTATGAAGAGTGGAACAACCTGGATGCAGGAGTTGGCCTGGCTCTTGTTGAATAATCTGGACTTTGACAAAGCTAATAAGAGCCACACTGTAAGACGATGTCCCTATATAGAGTGAGTAGTACTGAAAATATATTGAGAATATTTTAACAAAATATATTGAGACATATTTTGAGAGGTTTCTTCTTCTATAAACCTTTTAAATATATTTTATAAATTTTGGAATCATAAAGAAATACTTAATAATTATTTAAATAATAATGATCATTTTCTTTCAGGCATTCCGTTATAAGAAACAATCTTCATGTGGATAGTATTTCAGTGTGCGATCAGATGCAGGATAATCCTCGTTTTATCAAATCGCACCTTCCCGCACAACTTTTGCCGCGACAAATTTGGGAAAATAAACGAAAAATCATCTACGTGGCCCGTAATCCCAAGGATGTTGTCATATCATCCTTTTACTTTCTCACTAAACTCAACCTTTGGCAGGGAAATATGGATGATTATATAGACGAGTTTATCACAGATCGGATTTATTACGCATCATACTGGTCGCATGTTTTGGACTTTTATCGAATGCGTAACGAAAGTAATGTCTTCTTTGTCACCTTTGAGGAGATGAAACAGGATCTGAAGGATGTCATTGAGAGACTATCTAGGTTTTTGGACTGTAAAGTCTTGAGTGAAATGGAAATTAATATGCTGGTAAAACACTTATCATTCGATCAAATGAAAGGCAAGTCTTCAGTAATTTTAATTGAATATTTAATATCAAGTAAATTTATTTTTCAGAAAACCAGTTTAATAATCCCACGGCATTGATTAGGACTGCTTTTGAGGCAAAAGAGGATTTTAAGTAAGCATAATTTTGTTAAAGAACTTTACAGGAACATTATAGAATATATAATCCTTTTTTTCATAGTTTTATGCGGCGTGGCATTGTGGGATCTTACAAAGATGAACTAAGCTCGGAGCAAATAAGTAAATTGGATAGATGGACTCAAGAGTATTTACAAGAATATGGATTAAATGAATCTGATATTTTTGGAAATATAAAATAAAATTAAATTAAACAAGAGAGAAAGCCAATTTTCGAACGGCGATGATTTGATATCTTTTGCAGTTTGAAATTGTAGTAAAATTTATAAATTAATCATTAAATCTATTACAGCTCTCGCTGTTTTATTTTTCCTTAGCATATTAAAAACGGAAAATAACTATATGTATATAAATTAATTTTTTTTTATAAATTCTTATAGTAAACAATTGTACAAATTTGCTAATAAATCACAGGATTTTGCTCTTTATTACTTTTGTACACGAAAAATAAAGAAAAAAACATGTTTATTGTGCAATTTATTGAAAAATACCAACACATTTGTGACCAACCGCAACCTAGTAACACTGAAAGTATTCTGACCGCTGTGTTTGGTTATCTAAGATAATGAAGATTACCTATCTTCATCCATTTTTGGTTTTTAACGTAGAACGGACAAGTTGAGTTAAACGAAGTGAAGATTAAAGCATAAAACGTTTGTCGAGTTGTTTCTATTTAATTATTTTATATGTAGGTCTTATCAATAAAAGTTCATTCTTATCAGTGTTTTACGAGTGCCTCAACCTGTACTAAACCAATGAATTAATTCTTAAGGTAATATAGCTTCAATCAGTTGCCAGCATGTTCTCGAGCAAAGTAGTAAAGTCGTTGTCGGCTACCAGGCCAATTATTCGGTTGGAGTGTAAAGGATCTAAAGGAACGGTTTCCGATTGGTTGCCTTTGAAACAGGATTGGAGCAAGAGGTTTTGTATCCTTCCGGAACAATATACCGAAGATTTTGCAAGGCGTATAAATGAGTTTGCAACGAGAGACGGCGATGTTTTTGTGGTGACATTTATGAAGAGTGGAACAACCTGGATGCAGGAGTTGGCCTGGCTCTTGTTGAATAATCTGGACTTTGACAAAGCTAATAAGAGCCACACTGTAAGACGATGTCCCCATATAGAGTGAGTAGTACTCAAAATGTATTGAGAATATTTTAACATAATATATTGATACATATTTTGAGAGGTTCCTTCTTCTATAAACCTTTTAAATATATTTTATAAATTTTGGAAGCATAAAGAAATACATAATAATTATTTAAATAATAATGATCATTTTCTTTCAGGCATTCCGTTATAAGAAATAACCTTCATGTGGATAGTATTTCAGTGTGCGATCAGATGCAGGATAATCCTCGTTTTATCAAATCGCACCTTCCCGCACAACTTTTGCCGCGACAAATTTGGGAAAATAAACGAAAAATCATCTACGTGGCCCGTAATCCCAAGGATGTTGTCATATCATCCTTTTACTTTCTCACTAAACTCAACCTTTGGCAGGGAAATATGGATGATTATATAGACGAGTTTATCACAGATCGGATTTATTACGCATCATACTGGTCGAATGTTTTGGACTTTTATCGAATGCGTAACGAAAGTAATGTCTTTTTTGTGACATTTGAGGAGATGAAACAGGATCTGAAGGATGTCATTGAGAGGCTGTCAAGGTTTTTGGACTGCAAAGTCTTGAGTGAAATGGAAGTTGATATGCTGGTAAAACACTTATCATTTGATCAAATGAAAGGCAAGTCTTTAGTAATTTTAATTGAATATTTAATATCAAGTATATTAATTTTTCAGAAAACCAGTTTAATAATCCCACGTCATTGATAAGGGCTGCTTTTGAGGCAAAAGAGGATTTTAAGTAAGCATAATTTTGTTAAAGATCTTTATAGCAACATTATAAAATATATACATTTTTTTCATAGTTTTATGCGGCGTGGCATTGTGGGATCTTACAGAGATGAACTAAGCTCGGAGCAAATAAGTAAATTGGATAGATGGACTCAAGAGTATTTACAAGAATATGGATTAAATGAATCTGATATTTTTGGAAATATAAAATAAAATAAAATTAAACAATTTCGAACGCCGATGATTTTATATCTTTTGCAGTTTGAAATTGTAGTAAAATGTAGTAAAATTTAGAAATTCATCATTAAATCTATCACAGCTTTCCCTTTTTTTATTTTTCCTTAGCATATTAAAAACGGAAAATAAATATATGTATATAAATAATTCTTATAGTAAAAAATTGTACAAATTTGCAAATAAATAACAGAATTTTGCTCTTTATTGTTATTGTACACGAAAAATAAAGAAAAAACCATGTTTATTGTGCATATTTATTGAAAAATACCAACACATTCGTGACCAACCGCAAGCTGGCAACACTGAAAGTTTTCTGACCTCTGTGTTTGGTTATCTAAGATAATGAAGATTACTTATCTTCATCCATTTTTGGTTTTTAACGACAAGTTGTGTTAAACGAAGTGAATATTAAAGCACGTTTGTCGAGTTGTTTCTATTTCATTATTTTATATGTGGGTCTTATCAATAAAAGTTCATTCTTATCAGTGTTTTGCGAGTGCCTCAACCTGTACTAAACCAATGAATTAATTCTTAATTTAATTTAGCTTCAATCAGTTGCCAGCATGTTCTCGAGCAAAGTAGTAAAGTCCTCGGCTACCAAGCCACTTATTCAGTTGCAGTATAAAGGATCTAAAGG
Source organism: Drosophila kikkawai (assembly GCF_030179895.1). Taxonomy (NCBI): domain Eukaryota; kingdom Metazoa; phylum Arthropoda; class Insecta; order Diptera; family Drosophilidae; genus Drosophila; species Drosophila kikkawai. The sequence goes on from NC_091730.1 coordinate 10,420,127, forward strand.
AACGGGTCCCGATTGGTTGCCTTTGAAACAGGATTGGAGCAAAAGGTTTTGTATCCTTCCGGAACAATATACCGAAGATTTTGCAAGGCGTATAGATGAGTTTGAAACGAGAGATGGCGATGTTTTTGTGGTGACATTTATGAAGTGTGGAACAACCTGGATGCAGGAGTTGGCCTGGCTCTTATTGAACAATCTGGACTTTGAGCGAGCTAAAACAAGCCACACTGTAAGAAGATGTCCCCATATAGAGTGAGTATTATTCCAAAAATATTAGGAATATTTTAACAAGGTTTCTTGTGAGAGATTTTTAACAGGCTGCAGTTTTTCTAGACACCCTAATTTAATTATAAAATATTTTACTTAACTTTAAATCATGAAAAGATACATTAAAGATTTTAAAAAAATTATGATAATTTTCTTTCAGACATTCTGTTATAAATAACAAGATACCTGTGGATACTATTTCAGTGTGCGATCAGATGCAGGATAATCCTCGTTTTATAAAATCTCACCTTCCCGCACAACTTTTGCCGCGACAAATTTGGGAGCAGAAACGAAAAATTATCTACGTGGCCCGTAATCCCAAGGATGTTGTCATATCATCCTTTTACTTTCTCACTAATCTCAGGCTTTGGCAGGGAAATATGGATGATTATATAGACGAGTTTATCACAGATCGGATTTATTTTGCACCATACTGGTCGAATGTTTTGGACTTTTATCGAATGCGTAACGAAAGTAATGTCTTTTTTGTGACCTTTGAGGAAATGAAACAGGATCTGAAGGATGTCATTGAGAGGCTGTCGAGGTTTTTGGACTGTAAAGTCTTGAGTGAAATGGAAATTGATATGCTGGTAAAACACTTATCATTTGATAAAATGAAAGGTAAGTCTATATTTATTGATTATTTATTATTGAATTTTTATTCATTGAATATTTAATATTATTATTCATTATTTTTCAGAAAACCAGTTTAATAATCCCACGGAATTGATTAGGACTGCTTTTGAGACAAAAGAAGATTTTAAGTAAGCATAATTTTGTTAATTAATTTTAGAGGAACATTTTAGAATATATATGGTATATACATATATATTTTTTTCTTTTTTCATAGTTTTATGCGGCGCGGCATTGTGGGATCTTACAGAGATGAACTAAGCCCTGAGCAAATAGAAAAATTGGATAGATGGACTCAAGAATATTTACAAGAACATGGATTGAATGAATCTGATATTTTTGGAAATATAAAATAAAATACAAATAAAGTTCAACAATAAAGAAAGCTCAGTTTCGAGCGCTGTTTTTTATATCTTTTGCAGTTTGAAATTGATTTATTAAAAAATGTATAAAAATATATTAACTTAAATTATAATATTTAAATACATCCTCTGAAATATAATAAACCTAAGCAATTTCAGTTCAGAAAGTTATTATTTTTATACCCTTGCAGTGTATTATAATTTCAGTCAGAAGTTTGCAACGCAGTGAAGGAGACGTTTCCGACCCTATAAAGTATATATATTCTTGATCAGCATCAACAGCCGAGTCGATCTAGCCATGTCCGTCTGTCCGTCTGTCCGTCTGTCTGTCTGTCCGTCTGTCTATCCGTCTGTCCGTCTGTCCGTCTGTCCGTCTGTCTGTTTCTACGCAAACTAGTCCCTCAGCTGTAAAGCTTTCTGAATGAAACTTTGCACATAGTCTTCTATATACTCTCACTGCTATATATGTCGGAACGGGCCGGATCGGACGACTATATCATATAGCTGCCATACAAATGTTCGAAAAATTTTTAGAAAAAAAATTATAACTTAACTGTTTTCCAACATATGTGCACTATTTTTTACATATGACCATTTTATATTATTTCTGAATTTTGGTATAAATTTTATGAAAATCGGCCAACTATATCATATAGCTGCCATATAAACCGATCGGTAGGTGTAGGGAAAATGTAAAACTGGGAATGTAAAACTGTAACTGTCAAACTCTCAACATAATAAGTATAGGTAGAATGCAATGAAATAATATTTGCAAGGGTATACAAACTTCGGCGTGCCGAAGTTAGCTTCCTTTCTTGTTATTTATATTTCAAAGTATTTCATTGTTTTCTAGTTATTTATCTTTCCCCACCTCACAGTAATGTTTAAGAAAACTAAACCCAGCTTTAATCTCCTCACTGAACCCCCAAAAATTAAACCCAAAACTTTCGCATCGTATAAGATGGATTTAGAGGCGTAGCAGACCTCTCTCTTAACACTCTTGGCTTTTAAGCCGCAGTCTTGGCCAAAACGCTGCGCGGTTTAAGCCACACGCTATCGGCTGTTTCTCTGTTTCGGACGGCTGTGTTTTTGTGTCTGTGATAAACAAGTAAAATGCATCAGAAGAACCTGCTTCTAGTGCTGCTCTTAGTGGTAATTGGTAGTATTTTCTACTATCTTTACAACCTAAAACTAGAACGGGAGCAAACGGAATCCGTGTCATCAACGACATCGCAACTGCAGGCGGTGTTCGAGGCAAAGGTTATACCCCAACTCGGAGCTCTGGGCCGTCCGGCGAGGGGCAACTGGACGGCAAAGCAGCTGGAGGCCATGGCACAGAGTCAGCGGGAAACGGGTTACAATGCCTGGCTCTCGGAGCGCATATCACCTGAGCGCACGCTCTATGACATGCGGCATCGCAGGTGAGAGCTTCAAGAGCTTCCAGAGAGCTGTAGAAGTATAAGAGTATAGTGATGACGATATTTGTACGATCTTCCGATCTCTACAGCTGTAAAAAGCTTGATTACCCGGCGAAAAAGCTGCCCTCGGTGAGCGTGGTGATAACGTATCACAACGAGGAGGCAAGCGTTCTGCTGCGGACGTTAAGCAGTCTACGTAGTCGGACTCCGGAGCTGCTGCTTCGCGAGATCATACTGGTGGACGATGGCAGCCCCACGGTGGATCCCAAGCTCAAGGACTTCTTCCAGGTCAAGTTCCCCGACAAGTTGAGACTCCACCGACTGGACACCCAGGTGGGTTTGATGCAGGCACGAGTGGCGGGCGCCCAGTTAGCCCTGGCTGATGTCCTACTCTTTCTGGACTCCCATGTGGAGGTCACACAAGGCTGGCTGGAACCGCTGCTTTCACCTATTCTGGAGAACAACAAAACCTGCACCACGCCCATCATCGATACCATTGATTATGAGAATCTGGCCTATAGAAGGGGCAAGCCTTCGCGGGGCTTCTTTGACTGGGAGTTCAACTACATACAGTTGCCGCTGCTCAAGGAGGAGGCAGTGGCCATGCCGGCACCCCACCAGAATCCCATCATGAGTGGCGGACTCTTTGCCATTGGACGTCAATGGTTCTTTGAGCTGGGAGGCTATGACAAGGGCCTAAAAATCTGGGGAGCGGAGCAGTTCGAGCTGAGTCTGAAACTGTGGCTGTGTGGAGGCAGAATCCTGGAGGTGCCCTGCTCTAGAATTGGCCATCTCTACCGGGAGGGCAGCTTCAAGGTGCACTACACTGACAAGGGCAAGAGCAGTGAAGAGAAGCTGATATCGAGGGTGAGTGGGAGTTAAGGAATGTCAGGATAAGAATTGATCTTATAAATTCCGAAAACCTTTCAGAACTACCGTCGCGTGGCCGAGGTTTGGCTGGATGAGTACAAGGATAAACTGTTTGCCAATATGCCCCACTTGACTGTGATCCAGGCGGGAAATCTGGCCGAGCAGCGGCAGCTCAAAAAGCGTTTAAACTGCAAACCCTTCAAGTGGTTTCTGGACAACTTGGCTCAGGACTTTCTGCAAGTATATCCACTCAAAGATCCTGGTGACTACGCCTTTGGCACACTGCAAAGTATGTCTTCTCCGGAACTCTGCTTGGATCGCACGGAAACCGAACCTAGTCGCCCTCAACTGAGTCCCTGCAGCTCGGATCCCACCTTTCCAAGCAAACCAGAGCAACAGTGGGTTCTTACCAATCGGTGGGAGCTGCGCTCTGGCTTTCGGTGTCTGGAGGTGCGTAACAAGTCCGTGGATGTCCACGTCTACCAGTGTCACCGCCAGAAGGGCAATCAGTTTTGGTCATACGATACCAAGACCCATCAGATTGTCTTTGGCCAGAATGCTAACGCCAGGAGGTGTCTGGAGGTGGAACCGGAGAAGCATGGAGTAACCATGAGGGATTGCGATCCAAATCAAGCCAAGCAGCGTTGGAAATTTGGATATCAGAATAACGAGAGACTGAAGCATTTCTGGGATAATGTCAAGACCAATTAGGATGAAGTAGTTTTTTTCCTTTTAGGTGCCAATAGCTATTACTTAGCTTTTTGTTATATTTTATTTACTCAAGGTTATCTTTTATAATTTTGTATTTATTTAAGTTAAAGAAAAGCCAAGAGATTATTTTGATTACTTATTAATAAAGAAGCTGTTACAAATTCTAGGTAAAATAAATAAGATAATAATTTTTTGACTTTAAATACTGTTTTTAAATTGAGTAAAGATGAAACTACAGTCCTGCTGTAAAAAGTACTAACTCTGAGCTACTTTTTTATTCCAAAAAACTCGTCCCTCTTGATCTTCAGTGTTCTGTTCTACCTCCTGATGTCCTCCAAATATCCGAACTTTGTAGGTGAAATAATACAAGTTGTAGATGTCCATGATGTGCTCCAAGTGACTGCATATGAATTGCATGGAAACTGGAAAACTCAGCTGCAAAGTAAGAGTTTGATATAGAATCAGTGTTAAGTAAAATCTATTAACTCACATCAATCACTGGGTAATAGGAATGATCCAGGTAGTATTTGTGATGATCTTGTGATTTGTTCATCTGCCCACCCAAATGCAAGTCTACCTCGAAGGGCAGAAAGCGATGACCCCGCCATTCATCGCGGCTATCCCCGGCCAAGACATTGACATTGGTAAGACATCTGCCCAGTTCCTCTGTGGCCTCGCTGTCAATCTTGACGGGACTGCAAATGCTGCTATTGGGTAAAGCTTCCAAGACAAAGGCCTCGAGGGCAGCTCTACTAAAGACTATGCCAGAGCCTTGGTGCATGAAGACCTAAAGAAATATTTCTAAATTTTTAAAATAAATTTTTATAAATATGTTGTTAGCTTACCAGACCATTGGGTGTCCTTAGTTTACAGCCAAAATATACAAGTTCATTGGGACTATAGGTGCTCAGCATCTCACGCAGGTTCTCAACCACCACAAAACTTGAAAGAACATTGAATATTTATCAGTACTCCTAAACAATTAAGCCCCACTTACTTGTCATCATTTGCATAGAGAAACCAATCACCCTTGTGGATGTGATACCCTTGGACGTACTCCAGGTGGGCTCTGATTCGCTCCCACCGGCTGTGCAGATGCAGGAATACCGCCGGCTCCAAGAAGTGGTCAATATCGTCGCTGACAAACACAAAGTGATCGCAATGCTTGGCCCAAGTTCGGAGGATGTGTATACCGGCATGCTCATGCCGGTACTCATAGGTGACTATAATGCAGAAAATCCTAGGCGGCGGAGGAGCTACCAAGATGTCCTTCTTTTCGAGATTCTCTCGCTGCAGTTGCATTACCATCACCAGGAATATGAAGCACAGGAGCAGGATATATATCCCATTGCAAGGGCTGCACTTGTTTTTTACTCGACTATTGAATAGTCGTGGCATTGCGAAAGCACTTCTTGAAATGGCGAGTTGGCGAATTGGAGACCATGGTGGCTGGTCCGTCGACAATTTAATTATGGTGAGTGCTTTTGTCTGCTCAGAGAGCTGTTCTGCGTTGCCTTTGGTTTCGTTTTCATCTTCTCACCCCGCCCGCATACAAATTGCCTTTTTCAATTAGAATTATTAACCCACCTGCCGGCATCGAAGACGTTGTGCCATTCGATTGACGATAATGGCTTTCGAGTTGATGCAAAACTTTACAGTTGGCAGCGGGGACTTGACACGAAAGGAAATAAACTTGAGAGTTGTCCGGGAAAAGGGCTGGGCTTTGGATGCTAAACAAATTTAAAGTGGTGTATCGATGGCCACCTGGTCTGGTGGCTACTTGCTGCTGTATTGTGACATATTCGCTGGAATCCCGGCCCACAGCTTTGGTATCGGATTTAAACACGTTCCCAGATTTGCATAGATACTTTGTATCTATTTTTGGCCTGTCACAGATATAAACCGTAAACAAACATGTTTCAATCGCCGGCAAAAAAACAAAACATCTGTGTGTTTATGGATTTCAATAATCACATGTATGGATTTCATGTGAAAACCCTACGGAACCTGTGTCTCAGTTTACGTGCTCAAGTTACCACATGAGTTGTGTCATCTACCAACAGGTAATGCGAGAAAGGCCTACACATGATTAGGGTTACAGGAAGCAGCAGCAAAAAGTGCAATATTGTGCACATTTCTCAGCTCTCAGGCATGATGCAACAATGACACTTGGCCAAAGAAGGGAAAAAACGAGGAAAAACGGAAGTAATTTTGTACAGACAAAAGGGCAATGGGAAAATTGAGACGACAGATTCATTGATGAACACGTTTACCAGCCTTCCCACCCCCTAACTTTCCCGCATGTGAAATGAGCTATGTATGTGGGTTACTCCGGCTTACTAGGAACCCACTCTCGTTTGCCAATTGAAACATCAGACAGCTGCCAGAGGTGAGTCCTTTATTGAGGCCCAAATTCTATGGATTGTGGCACAAAAGTGCCAAAGACTTTCATGCGATAAAGAAAGTAATAGTAATCGTACATTTGGGGCGGATATTCCACACGAAAGGCTATGGCGCTCAGGGATATGGGAACGGTTTTCTGTAAAGATAATTTATATCAAATTAAATATTTTAAAAGAAAATTGAGAGTTCATAGTTTACCTCATCTACTTTGTGGTAGGTTAGGTTGTGCAGCCACTTTATAGAATCATAGCCTTCCATGAACTGGTGATCCATGCCAATGGGAATAAAAGTCTCGTTTCCAAACTCATCTCTACTGTCCACAATGGTGGCATTTACATGGCTTAGGCAACGATTTACCTCCAGACCCTCAGTAAAGCCCTCCAGATGAAGGCAGTGCTTGTTATTGGGTTCTTTGGAGGCAATTGTATAGCGCCTTAAGGCCTCATGACTAATAACATAGCCACTTCTGGCATAGACAAAGGGCTGTATAAAGAAAATATTTTATAAAATATTTAATTAAATTTAATAATTAATTTCCAGGCTCACCTCATGTGTATAAATATTCTCTAGTTCATAGCCAAAGTAGATCGGTTGACTAGGCAGATATTTCCTTCGATCTATCATATACCGGAGATTCTCTAGAACCACAAAGCTGTAGGTGGGAAAGTACTTAAACAACTGGCGAAAATTTCCTATGTTTGTTGTTTTTGTGTTTTGATAATTCTCATTCTTCATTCACGTCACAAAATCGTGCATATCAATAAAAAACCATCTCTGATCCGCTGTGCATACAAACGCCCAATGCAAATAGGTACAAATGTTAAATGGCCAAAAAAAAAAAAACCTAACTAAGCAAACAATTGCCATTTAGAAAACAAAAAAAAAAACCGTGTCAACAACATGGCAAGATCCGTTTTTGAATGAATCGTGGACACGCCAAGCAAACAAAGTCCAAGTTCAAGCCGCAAATGAGTGAGGCAAACAGAGCTGGCTAAAATTGAAAAATAAGCCAGGAAAAAACAAAAAGTGTGGAAGAACATTAACATTTCGACTTGATTGTTTGCCAAAGATATAAGTAATTTTTGAGGTTGAGGTGCTATATAGTAGTACTTGTAGTTAAGGAGGCCTAAATGTCAAGAGTCTCGTATTAAATATGACACATAAATATTCTCCTTGAGCCTGTCCCATAAAACGTGAAACTTTAGTGATAATTACCACAGACATAAAGTTTTAATTACCGCCAAGTCAAGTTATCAAGTCATTTCAACGACGATTAAGCGGGGCATAAATATTCCAATTTAAATTCAATCGATTTTGTAATATTCTATGGCCGGTGTTGACAACACACTCAATAAATTCAAATTATGTGTGACGGCGTAAATTAGGGAAAACTATTTCCATTGACAGCCATCCGGCACACTTAATTGACCCCAAGACACGCACTCTTTTACCAAATTCCCGATAGTGCACACTCAATATTAATCAAGAGAAGGAAATTCCGGCAATTTATATAGCCAAGTATATAAATAAATTTTTTTAATTGAATTGCACTTTTTGCAGTGCGCAAAAATCAAAACAAATTGATAAGCAAAATGTTATATGAGCAAAATCCGAGCTCAACTGAGTGACCCACATTTGACGGCCTCCGATTGATGCCTGTCCATTATTGTCTGTATACATGATTTGATTATAAGTTATATATTTACATTTTGAGTTAGTTTTGTTCCTTTTGCATGCTGGGAACTAATGGAGAATCCATTGGGATAGGGTTGTGCTCGAGGAGCATTCATTTGTCAGGTTATCAGCATAATCTAATACAAACTATGCTAATGGTTGAACGGAAAGCCATGGGAAAATGTTCCCCTCCTATCCCTGTCCCGAAATTTGTTCCAATTATGACGGAGAACCTCCCAGGAGAGCAATCAAGCAACAGGGAATATATATAGTCTCCATTGTGTTGCCCCTACAAAAGACAGATAAACTACCGCCGCCGCCGGCTATAGAAGATACTCGCACTTCCTTGCCGCATTTTTCTCGCTGCGATAAAGGAAACTCTCTCTCTCCGTGGGCCAAAACCACAAAGGGAAGCCCCAGAAAAATCGAACGACAATGCGAAGAATAGAACGGAACCGACTGGGAACCGGGAAAGGGAATGGGAAAGGGAACGGGAACCTAAACATAAACGGGAACATCGAAGACCCAGACCAAGCCCAAAACCCAACTCGAACACAAACAAAATACTGCCGAAGGCTGACTGATAACTTTATCAATGAAAGAAGTCAAAATATGTTGAGTGAGGCGGCCACCGAACTCGGTGCTCATAAAAATAAACAACACGAGTAAGTAATAATGCACTGAAAAAAATTAATTTAATTGATTTTATATTAAAATAAACAGGAAAGGAAAGATTTAAGGCAATTTAAAGACTTAACTTTTGAACAAAAAATATATATAAATATATAACTTAATGAAAAATCTTTTTTACCATTTTCTCTCAGTGCAACAGCAACAATCGAATACTTAAAATATCATAACAATATGAAATGCGATAAAGGCGACATGACAAAGAACTCATCGGCAATTTACGACTGCGTTGAGCAATTCAAATGAAGTTATGTTATGATCGGGCTAAGGATGGGAATCGATCGGTAGTCTCAGTCTCACCTTGAGGGCTCCACGCGGAGAAACCAATCCACTTTGTCGCCATAAAATAGAAAGGCATGCATCAGCCCCTGATGAACCAGGGTCCAGGTTTCCGTGGCATTCACCTCGGCCACGTAGGGCTCCAGTTCCATGTCGATGTCGCCGCTCACAAACAGCAGCACATTGCAGTGCTTGCCCCAAGTGCGTTTCACAAACTTGGGAGTATTGGGCTTATCATAATCATAGGGTATCATGCAGAGTATCCTTATGTCATGGTACAGGGGATCCACCTCTGAATTAGTATTCAATTTCTTTGGTTTCCTCTCGATTGCACTAATATTAAAGTAAAGTGTGATCACCAAGAACAAAATCAAGACCAAGAACAGCCCATAATAGACACGTCTGTGCGAAGTCATAGCTTCCAACTAAACTGAAATTAATTTCAGGCCACAAGAAGTGGGAATATTCAATTTTAGATAAGACAATTTATCAGTCCATAGTTTTAGATTAACCCTCTATATTTCTTAGGGGTTTCGATGTGCACTCAAGCTTGGTACGCGGAAGTCATCGTTTTAACCGGCTTTTGTTTATGGTCAAGCGGTTTTTCAGTGGGATTAGAGGAAGCAAAAATTCTCTCTACTTAGACAGTTCCTATAATTAAACATGGAATTGGTTCTTTATTTTTTTTCTGCGCAAAAAAATAATCTTGATTCTGCGGTCGTTGGCTTAATTGCAGCAACACAAAAAGCTAAATTGGTGAATGCTACTCTGACGATTGCATGTTTGGTTTTATTAGTTAATTAAAATATTTGTTAAGCCGGGCCAAGTGCTAACTCAATTGGTTGTGCAAATTAAGTGTAATTACACGATTGGTTAGCCGCCGAGAGCAGATAGTTTTGATAAGATAATCGCTGCACTGATTAAATTTTAGTAAACCAATCGTGGGTCATCATGATGTACTAGCTGTGATTAGCTAATCCCTGGCTTATTCAAATAATCAAATCATTTGGCAAACTGTCATTTGAGCCGCAATTAAATCAAAGGGCTATAAAATGTAAATATCCCCTGGGTTTTACTGCATTTCTGTTTAAGAGAGATGATCCAACAACAACCTGCTGCTTCAAATCTCTGGCAGGCCAAACAAACATTAAGTTACAAAATAAAAACCTTTGGCCCATAAAATTAAACCGCAGCCAAATACGCAGAACAGACAAGAGAAAAAAGGAAAAACAAATTGTTGGAGAGAAAAACAGGCTAATCTCGTGGCGCGAGCTTATCAGGAAAACAAACCTGCAGCAACCCACTTTATATGTATCCGCATCTGTGGCTGTATCTGTATCTGCGTCTGCATCTCCATCTGCATCTGTAACCGCTGTGTCGGGCTGCTGCGCTAGCTCCCAATCCAAGTTACAGTCTCATAAGCACACTGGGGAAAATTTTAGAAATGTTTTAATATACTTACCTAATTTTCTTTACAATTTAAATATCTAAAAATAATATCTTTGACTACTAGAAATTTTTAAAATAATTTTATTAATTTCTAATTCATTTATTCTTCGTTTCTTATTAATTCCCTTAGTTTAAAGAGCTCTCCTAATTTCTCCCTCTGCACACCTTCAATCCCAAATCCCATTCTTAGTCCCAAATCCAATCCGAACCCCCCACCGCTGCACCTTTGATGTTCTTGTGATGGCAGCGCCCAAGATAGGAACAGTTAGCTCGACGCAGTTAACTCGTTCGGTCGTAGTTTTCCCGCTGGGGTTTTATGAGCCGGGTTCACGTCCACAGTACCGACTATCTTGCAGCATGCCCATAACTTTGAATCATACAACTTTTATTTGCATTTTTATTTGTTTTCCTCAGAATAGCGCTCCTTCAACTTTTGTATATATAGGTATATATTTTTTATGAAGATAGAATTTAATTTTGATTTCGTTTTGCTTTTGCTTTTGTTTGGCAACGCAATCGAGGTAAATACTTGGCTTGAATTTAGCATAAAGCTCCACTTGAGATTGTTGTTATAAATAAATATTTTGCTGAATTTTCAGATTTAACCACAAGGAGAACGACGGTTCTGTCAGTAACTAATTCGCATTCTATGCTTGACCTAATCTCAAATTGCCTTTTCAGGCGGCTCTCGAAGCCAAGCCCAGGCCCAATCAATTTATTGTTATTCTTTATTGAATTCCAATCACAAAATTCTAACAATTTTCTTGAACAGAAATTGAGTTTACTTTATATTTCTTTTTTTTCTTGTTAGGTAATGTGTGGCATGTGAAACCACAGCCTCCGAATTTATATCTTTCCTTGGGTAGCGGCATACCAGGAGCCCAGAGCTGCGATACAGATAATTTATCTAAAAAAAAAAGCTTTTAATTTGTTGCTATCTAAGAGCTTTTACTACATTCCACTATATCTACATATATGGAAAACACTTTTTGAGCAAATATTTATACAAGCGCCGCATTCTCGCTTGCCATTTACAATAGCAAACACATCAAATTGCAAAATCCTCGCCTTGGCAGAGGCTGTTGCTGCTGCCTTTTTATTTATTACTTTTGTGTGTGTGTGTTTGCCTGCATTCTTTATTTATTCTCAGTGCTGTTTTCAAACCTTTCATTCACCTTTGAGTTGAAATAAAAGCCGGGTAAATAACGCAGAAGCGTCAGTTAGCGATGATGTTTGCCCAAAGTCTAAAGGGAATTTAACGCATGACATTTAACAAAAGTACAAAAACAAAAGCTCCGAAACCGAAACTGACACGGCAGGTAAACAGATTTGAGGCAGTGTGTGACTTTTAATAAGAATCTTGCCAGAGCATAGGTAAACACCGGTAATCCCTGGTAACCAGCCTTGAATAACTCTTATTATTTAAATAATTTTCCATAATTTTTAGGTCATTGGGCTTAACTGAAAATTTAAATATTGGCTCAGTGCTGTTTACACAGTTGTTGTAATATTTTTCGTGTTTATTTCGAGGCTGAAACCAATTTAAATATTATGGCTTGTTTGTGTTATATATGTATAGTTTTTACAACGCCGCGTTGACCCCATAATAATATTTATAGAAATGGACAAATGCTCACATTTGGTGACCGTTTTCCAAACCGTTCATTCGTTCGTTCGGGCTTGCCAATTTTTAATTTAGCCTTTGTTTTGGTATCGGTCTTAGCCGCCTGCACAAAAAAGTGGGTCAAATGTTGCGTATTACGCTGTGCTGCCTTTGAGCCCGGCGGCTGTTGGCCAACCGGTTTCGCTTTCAAATATCGGCGGCATTTCGTCTGAGTGTATCCCCCGAGTATCTTCCAGATACAGCCTCAACATCGACTGGGACTCCAGTTTGAGCCACGAATTTTTTGTAGTTTTTTGGCGCTTAATTGAAAATTCATTCAGCCAAGTCAGCGAGCGTAAACGTGGGCTAATGTGCATTTTATTAATAAATTGTCCGCTTCATTAGCTCGGGGTTAGGCCTTTTGCCCCGGCAACCTGCAACTTTCACCGATGGATATATGCAGATGCGGCTGCATCCGATGGATGGATGGGCTTTTAATAAATTGCCCTTTGGTTGCGCTTTCTCGGAGGAGTCCACAGAGTTCGAGCTAATTATGTTGTTTATGTTGTATAATATTTTGATGGTCGCGGTGCGCGATCTACACATGTTTTTGTGGCCGGAGCGCCGTTAAAGCCGGCAATGCAAATGCTAATGGAAATAAAAATTCAAATAAAAATGCAAATATAAAAATGCACATTAAAAATGCAAATAAAAATACAAATATAAAAATAAATAAAAGTAAAAAATTGACTTGCTTTGAAGCCGCCAAGGTGAAAGCATAAAAAAGGCAAGCCTGCCACTGGCAATTTTCTTTCATAAGCAATCGGGGCTTTAACCCATTACACCTGGTAATTAGCATGCGTAACATAAAAGCCGATACTAAAACTCATTAGCAGCAATTTCAGGTGTGCACTGGAATTATTTGTTTGCAATGCCATAATGGCAATGAAATTTTATGGCACTCCTAAGGCGCTGCTGTAATACGTAGCTACACGGCAAGAAGTGTTCTCGAAAGATATTTATATCAAAGTCAGAAAAACTGCTTTAATTAAGATAATAAATAACATTATCTGCTGCTTTGAATAACAAAATTAATTCATTATAAATTGATTTGTAGACGCTGAGTATTTACGTATATTTTAATATATTTATTAAGGTATTCTAATCGTATTAGCCTTTCTGCATTAATTATTTTACTGTTTAAAGACGCTAATATATTTATTTATTTTGTTTACCACTTTTGAATATACATACTGTATATTTCCACAAAATTGTATTATTAAACTTGCCACTGATAAATTACCTTTTTTTTATGGTCTAGAAAATATTTATTTGTTTTGTTTATTATGTTGTTGGAGCTAGTAAACTTCACATTATCTTGATTTATTATAGATTTATTATTCAATAAAAATATGGTTGATTAGCATTTTGGGAGGGAAAGAATTTATTAAATTTTGAAGAGATTATTAACACTATTAAATATGTTATTTATTTTGTTTTATATATTTTAAAATATTAAATATATACTGAAATTTCTATCTATGTTTTTTTGTTTCTAGTTTATAATTTAGAACGTAATACAATTTGTTTTTGGTAACCTACACTTTTAGTTTTCTTTGCTTTCGATATGGAAATGGAACGTGAGGGGATTACCTGAGCCAGTGACCACGCGCTTCAGGTTGGAATTTTTTGGCATGGTTTTAATGAAACAATTTGCACACATTGCGGCAAACTGGCAAACCGACAAATCGGTGGGCGTGTTTTTGGCCAGGGGATAAAATTCATAGATCATTCGGGCGCTTGGAAAAGCGAGAGAGTGAGAGCTTGGAGCCTTTGTTTAAATATTTATAGATACCAGACATGAGGCTACGTTGGTTAGGCGTCGCATCGGGGAATATGTCATAAACTGTCAAATAAACTAAAAGCGATTGTAAATCATTCGGGCAATTGTAATTAATAATTATTTTGTTTTGCATAAGCCCCGCCATCGTCGCTTGCAGGTGACTGAAGTTCACTGTTCCCACCGATATGCAAATGGTTTCAGCCAAGAGGTTATTCCCCGGAACCGTGACTACTGTCACTGCACCCATTTCACACTTCCCCAGGTACTACGGATCACCGGCGATCGCTGGTCGTCGTGAGATAAATAACTTTTATTGCGGTCGCATAAATGCAATTTATTCGCACTCTACCAATGTGAATTTCTAGTTAGTTGTCGGTGATTTGTTTACCCATTCAAATGGTAATAACGATAATAACGAAGCACGGAAACGGCCGCTGCAACTGCAACCGGTAGTATCTATAAATACAGCCCCGACGGCCGATGATAATACATTATTATTGTGATAAAAAACAACAGTCACATGGCGGCAAAGAGCGACAAATCCATTGCAATGCCATATATAAATTTCCATAGAATACATTGCATATGCTGATGTCGATAGGGCACAGATAGAGCTACGATATTAACTCAGTGGCAGCCGTTTGTTCAGGTTAATCAGGTGCTATCTCAAGTGGAGATGGAATGCAACAAAAATAAAATGCAATGTTTGAACGTGGGGAAAAGCTGAGAAAACGATGAAAAGATGGAGCAAGACCTACCGCAATCCGTATTGCCTTCGGACGGGGACGATACACGTTTTCCGGCACGGGAGCAGAGTCACGTCCAGCGATGCTAGGAAGACCCCTGTGTTCGAGATCATTTATTATGTCTATTGTCTCTAGTACCAATCCGAGGCGATTTGCATACCTATACATGGCTCTGCCAGCTTATCATGGCGAAATTATAATTGCACAAATGTTGCACAATGGCAATGGAATAAGCTATCACGTCCCCCAGCTCAATGTCAAATCGAACTGTCTCTATCTGTCCATCTATCTGTATCTAGCTATCTGTATCCCAGCTATCTCAATCCGCCGGAGGGAAAGCTATTTGTAAAGCTCAACAAGAAACGTGGGGCAAGTTCCGTGGCAAAAGGATTTGTATGCCATCTGTTCGTGGCGTCAATCAAATCACTTGCTGCAGCATCAATGAATCAATTTGAATGCCAAACTGATTGATGGCAAAATAATAATCAATGCCAGGGCGACAGATGGAGCGAATCACAACGTTAAAGACTCGAATTGTAGTTTGTTAAATTCATGTATAATTTATTAATAATTAGCTTGTGGCCTACTTAACCCTAATGACAATATGGGAATCAGTGTTACATTAAGTACAATCTGTTGTCGGTTTAGTAACGTCTTTTGATAATCACAGCGCTTAGTATTATATAATGCATGTATCTCTCGAGCATGAACGAAGGAAAATATCACAGTTTGGGCTCGGTATCCGTGAGTTTGAGGCTTCACCGCTTGAAATCGTCTTTCGCCTTGGATTTCTTCTTCTCGTCGACGGTTTTGTAGGAGCTGCCGAATACCTCTGCATAACTGGGCACAATTGGCATCAACACAAAGTTCGGCTTAGTCTCGCATGTGGGCGATGTTGCGGCGGCTGTTGGTGTTGCTGTTGCTATTGCTGCTGCTGATGGTGCTGATGTTGCAGTTGCTGGCAGCAGCGGCATGGTGACCTCACACAGCTGAAGAGGAGGTGTTTGCTGGCTAACCAAGCTCTCAACTGTGGGGGCAGCAGGCTGTACGGGCACCTCCTGGATGTTACTGCTGCTCCTTTCCTGCTTATTGAACACATTGAACACACTCGGATAGACAATCAGGCACGATGACTGCGGCGACTTTTGCAGCAGCTCGAGAGCCGCCTCGTAGCTGGGCAGACCCGATACCAGAGTGTACTCCGGCACCGGATCCTCGGCCTCCGGATGCAGCTTCAACGCCTCAATGTCCACAATGGTGCACTGCGTTGAGCCATTTGAATTGTTGTGATCTGCAAAAGAACAAAGAACAATAATTGTTTATTAGTAACTGGCATTTTGGAGTGGGGAATAAAGAGGGTGATAGACGTGCTTGGAGATTAATGGAGAGACCTCGACCTAGTTGCATTTGTTTTTCTCTTACTTTTCAGTGCCATTAACTCGCTGAAATATTTTCTCTGGCGTAATTGCCTTGGCACCACTTTCGAATTGAAGGTAGTTGAATTTCACTTTTCGCATTTATTTATTTTTATTTCGCTGCTGACGATGTGCTAATTTTTCAAGACTTTTTGTTACTCAAAAATCACAGACAGAGAGTTAGAGTTTGTTATTGAACTTCTGAACTGAAAAAAAAAACATAAGTTTTACGACCCCGGCAAGTGGAGGATATATTAATGAGATTGTAGCCTTTGACTAGACCTGATACGGAGTGAGTCATTAGCTAATGATGACGGAGATGTGGAAGCACTTAAGCCCAAAGTAAGACGCATTAAAAGATTTCCACTTCTAATGGAGTATTTCCTAGATTGCTGTCGAAATGCTAACCTAATTTCCTATCATTAAATGTTTTATTAGGCTTCTCTTCTTCCATAAAAAACTGTGGAATTTTTGCCTTTGATATTATTTTTGGCTAATCGGACGCCACACACACTCGATAAGATTCCAATCTCAATTAGCTTTTTGGGGTTTTGCCAATGCGGAATACTTACAATTGCGCTTCCAGGTTCGGAACTGATGGTACAGGAAGCAGGAGCAGATGCAGAACACCATCGAGATGAGGATCAGGGTGAAGACGATGCCAATCCACACCTCGTTCATGAACTTGTCGTACTCCAGCTGCTGCTGCAGCTGATCCACACTGCTGCTGTCCAGCACCACACGGTTGGCCAGATCGAAATCCATGATCTCTTCCGCGTTGCTGGAGCTGGAGTTTCTTGCAGGAAGGTGATGCTTCAGCTGAATGGAGCTGAGTATTTGGGCGCCAATCTGCTTAAGGAAGTCACTGTTGGCCAGTGCGTCGAGCGTGCTAATTGTGGGCGTGGAGGAGGCCTCGACAACGGGGGAACTGCGTCCGCTGGTGAGGATCTGTTGGGCGGCGGCGCCGGCGTAGTGATCGAAATGCAGGTCGTGCGAAAGCTCGTAGTTTAGTGCTCGCGGCAGGCCCTCCATGGCTGGCTTTTATATATGTGTCGCTCTTGTAAGATAGCTATCTCTAGGTATCCGTATCTGTGTCGGCACACTTTCACTGTATCTTGCGGATCGTTCTTAATCTCGTTTTCCGTTTCTTTCTCTCTTCTCGGAGCAGAAACACGACCGGCTACCTCTAAGTCCACAAACAAACTGATTTGTGATCCGGAGTACGATCCGGCGATCAGCCCCGAGCAGCATTGCCAGCTCAATGTGGTTTCACTCAAGAGAGTCAGAGAGTGGCAGAGCGTCAGATAGCGAGTGAGAGCTCAAAGCTACCTGGCCAAGATCACTCCTCTCACGCTGCTGCTGCTCTTTTGCCGCTACGCCACGCACCGCTGAGAACGTTCTCTTGCCGTGAAACGATCTTGTAATTCTCCGGAGCGTATCTTTTGTGCTCCCACAGACAATGCCTCGAATTATGGTCCCATAATTGGCGTTACAAAGCGGCGCACATGTTGCCCAAGGAAGCGAGAGAGAGCGGGTAAGGGTAAGGGTAAGGGAGGATCACTGAATAGAGAGAAGGAACAGGAGAAGGAGCATCGATCTTCATTTCTCAGTCGGCCTTTTCTTCTGCTGCCTTTGCTTCTTCATCTCACTCTCCTTCTTCGATTACGGATCGGTCTGCGAGCCGAGCAAATGACATATCTTCAGTTGCCTGCACTTGAAGAAAAAGGAAACTATAAGATATGAGACAATTTAGGGACGGAAAATAGTTTTAACAAGAAAGAAAACTAGCTTAGAGTAGCTGAAATTTGTTTATCCTTGGAGTTTGCATTAGGATCATGATGATCGAGTGAAAATTATAACATAACTTAGTCAAAAATGCATCAAATTTCATTCGGAAAACTTTTCTTTAGTAGTTTTTTGTAGGTTAACAAAGCTGCATACTAAATTTACAAATTTAAGAAATTCAAATTTTTAAAAATTTCGAAAAATTTAGTTTTCTTTCCGACATGCCTAGAAAGATTTGCCTGTTGATGCTGATCAATAATATATATGATTTATGGGGTCGGAAATGACTCCTTTACTGCTTTTTAAACTTTTGACTGAAATAAATTTCTACAAATTTATAATTATCTGACCTCCTTGCAATTCTTTTAAATTCATTTCTAAAAACACTTTCTCCTTTCTGAGTGTACATACAGCTCTTGGTTCTTCTTACTTTTCTTTGTTGTTTTTTATACCCTTGCAGGGTATTATAATTTCAGTCAGAAGTTTGCAACGCAGTGAAGGAGACGTTTCCGACCCTATAAAGTATATATATTCTTGATCAGCATCAACAGCCGAGTCGATCTAGCCATGTCCGTCTGTCCGTCTGTCCGTCTGTCCGTCTGTCCGTCTGTCCATCTGTCCGTCTGTCTGTTTCTACGCAAACTAGTCCCTCAGTTTTAAAGCTATCTGAATGAAACTTTGCATATAGTCTTCTATATGCTATCACTGCTATATATGTCGGAACGGGCCGGATCGGACGACTATATCATATAGCTGCTATACAAATGTTCGATATATTTTTAGAAAAAAAATTATAACTTTGCTGTTTTTCAACATTTTTGCACCATTTTTTAGATATTGCCATTTTATATTATTTCTGAATTTTGGTAAAAATTTTATAAAAATCGGAAGACTATATCTCATAGCTGCCATAGGAACGATCGGAAAATAAATAGGAAAAAAACTATAACATCGTTGTTTTTCAACATATTCTTATCTACTTTTAGAAATGAGGTTCTTTAATTATTTCAGAATTTTGGTAAAAATTTTATGAAAATCGGACAACTATATCATACAGCTGCCGTATAAACGATCGGTAAATGTAGTGAAAATGTAAAGCTGTCAATGTAAAACTGTAACTGTCAAACTGTAAACATAATAAGTATAGGTAAAATGTAATGAAACTCTGTTTGGTGAGTGTTTTCAGCATTTAAATCTATAATATAAACATCAAAACCAATCTGCAAGGGTATACAAACTTCGGCGTGCCGAAGTTAGCTTCCTTTCTTGTTTTTTTTTGTTTTTGGGGGGAAGAGAAATTATTGCTGTAGGATATAATGTGCTTGTGTTGTTGTTGTTGTTCTTGCCCAACTCCCGCCCGAAGGCCCAGAGACTTGTGTCTTGTTCTTCCCCGATTTCTTCTCATGTTATTTTTCCCTTTAGTCTGGCGGAGTTTTAAATTACAGCTACGTGCAGATATCTTATTTCGGGCAGCAATTTTGTGGGCGACGCGCTGATCACCTGGCTTTGGGTTGATCACTTTTTGGCGATAGGCAGCAGCAGGTAGGGTTAGGAACCCAGTCCCTGGGAATGGCACTATATAAATGGGGATTGGCACTGCCAGCGAGGCTCGAATAGTTGCAAGAGTTGACCATTTATGGGATTGATGTGAGTGTAATTGGAGGATTTCGTGGTTGAGAGGGGAGACAGGGAAAAGGGAGAAAAGACAAGATTATCCTTGCAATCAAAGAGGAGCGGAGCTGGGTATGACATAATCTTGGGCCAAAGATGAAGTTGCCAACGGGATTATCCCTTTGAAGTTGTCAAGGGAACATGTATTCGTTGGCAAAGGAAAATCTATGATTTATTTTAGATAGAAAGGCTTCAGGTAAATTACAAGGATTTATTTAGATACGAAAAGTATTTTATATAATGTTTTATAAGACTTTTTAGCCTTATTTTTAATATTTATAAAGTAGAAATGGTATAAACTTCTATAAACCCCTCTTAAGCTTTCAAATATATTCGAAATAAAGCCTCTATAATTCGGTCAATATATTGTTAGAACCCCCTTATAAAGTACAACAGTTTTGAGTCATTTTTTGTTGCCCAATAAATCAACAAAAAATTCTAGAGGCCTCCCCTAATAATTACCCATGAACACAGCCCCGTCCCACCTCCATCCGATTCCCCTTCGATAAAAATCACATAAATACAAGCACTCACAACAAGCGGGATAAGATCAGCACCCAAAGATGGAGGAATATGGACAAGAAATTGCCTTTTCAACAGGGAAGACAGCATCCCAAGATGAGCCTCGTTGCAATTCACAAAGGGTTGCCTATAGTCGGATTCGGGATGAGCTCATTGAAGAAGCAGAGGGCCAGCCAGCCAGCCAGTAAGTGAGCAATCCTTATCAAGATGGGCTAATCTCGTCGAGGAAATGAATCAGCAGAGGTTGCTCTGCACAAGAGACGAGATTAGCCAGAGAAGCCGGACGACGATGACGATTTTGCAGTTCACTCGGGGCGGGGCATTAGGCGGGCATTCTCTGGTTAACTGGTGGCTAACCCCAGAGGAAGACATTCAGACATTTCAGACCCATATGCCACACATCCTAGCCCACCTCTACTTACCTTAGGTATGCGGTTCTTTTGCAATCAACTGTCAGGGACCGTGAGAAGAGACAATGGCAATTTAATTAAGCAGGCTAAGGTCTTAGCCCGCCTTTGGGTTTGTCTTCAGGGGTCTTCTACCCATCGGGGTAGTTCGGTAGTTCTGCGGGGCTCTCTCCTCCATTGTGGTCTTGTCTTCGCGCCGCTTTCTTTTCCTTTCTTTGCACGTCGGCTTAGTTGACCGACTTGGGCCAAGTAGCTTTAATTTAAGACCCTAATGAGCCATTTAGGCATTCTGGGCTTTGTGTCTTCAATGCCGACTACTGTATGTGTCTTCTCTTGTGTCTCTCTGCCCCCCCCCCCCCCCCCCCCCCCCCCCCCCCGAACAAAAGTTAAATTAATGAGTCCACGGTCAGTTGGAGTCTTTAGTCTTTAGTCTGTGGTGTTTGGTCTTTTAGTTTTTTTTTTTTTTTTTTTTGGGGCCTCTGTTCCGAATGCGGGTGATGCTCTGAGGCTCCGATGCTCTGATGCTGATAAAGCAGCTTAATTTTTCACTGACTCCCCGAGATCGTGGTGCTTTGCATAATGCAGTCTACAGATTTTTACATAGTTTATTAATTTTTCAGATTTCGGCTTAGGTATTTCACCTCACCTCACTTCTATCCCCCCTCGGCCGCTACTGACACTAATAAATCGGCTTAAATTTGATCTTGAGCGGTGTATTTTTTGATTGCCCGCCCAGCTGAGGGCATTTTGTAACTCGGGGGTTACTTACTATGCATATGTGTGTGCATTATTGATGATGCAGACTGACCTTAGTCAGAAGTCGGCCCCAAGAATCCAACGATCGAGCCCCTGAGTTATGCTCAGCAGTGATTTAAGTGGTTTGCCTTTAATTATATAGGAAATACTGGGACGGGGAATTACTTTGGATCGTGGCAGTGTGACTTATCTAGTTTGTTGTTTTTTCCCTATATTTTTTATAGGTATATTGCAAAGTAATTTTACAAATTGTTGCTAAGGTTACGTCAGCCTGAGAACTTGTAATAAAATGAAATTACTTTTTAATGTTTACGTTAAAGTGGGAACAACATTGTCTTTAATGGATTATCAGCCTTTACTTGTGACGTATGAAACCTTGAAAACTATTGCTGATAAGAGACTAAAGCCTCTAATGATGCGTAGTTTTTTGTTGATTTTGTTTAGAAAAGTGCGTATTTTGGGAGGTAATAGTCAGCTAGAAGGGAAGCTAAGTTCGGGCAGCTGAGGCTTTTATACCCTTGACTCTGACTACAAAAATAATACCCTGCTAGTATATGAAAAGGTAGATTAGCTTCTCAAGATCTATAGGCAAAATTAAGCCAGTGTTGCATTTAATAAAACGATTTTTAATTAATTTCTTTATTTAAATAAATCAATTTAATACCAAACCTAAAACTTCCTTCAGCTGAAGCCATTTCCCAGGAGCAATCAAACCAGCAATTAGCATCTCGGCAGGACTCACTTAGCGCCTGGGAATGAAACCCCTTGCTATATGACACTCACTTCCTTTTAACTCTAATTGAGTTGTAAATTCAACCCTCGATTTTTGGCATACATCTAAATTCGAAGTGATTTCCAAATAATTACGGGACACACTGCTCCGCTCTAATTGAGTGATCAGGAGCAGCATCAGGGAAGCATCAGTTGCGCAGCTCTCAGGATTTAAGGGAATGCCAGGACCTCGTGGCAGGAGTTCCCGAAAGAACGAAAGAACGAGAACCACCCGCCGGGGGGTAGGGGCCATAAAGTCAGGACATCCTGCCGGGCAACTAGAAGCACTTGTCCTGCCCTCCACTCTGACTTTTTCTCACCCAGCCAGGGGGCGCATTTCTGGATGTATCTGTAGCTGTAGCTGTTTCTGTATCTGTATCTGTATCTTTGCATTATTTTTTTGTTGTTTCCAAGCCCAGCAAGACGCAATGCAACCAACTGAGCTGTGACGGTGAAGGAGAACCGGGAACTGGGAACGGGATGGCCAGGTAATTGCCGCAGTTGTCGGGGGGCAGCGATGCGAGGCATTTGTCACATGGACCGAAGCCAAGACGTGCCGCTGCCATGGGAAAGTCATCCATCCAGCGGTTCCCTAATCTGTGATATAGGTCATGCAACCCTCAAGGTTCCGAGTAGGTTCCATTGCTCCTAGGCTCGCCATTGTCTCTGGTCCCATTGTGTGTGTGTGTGTCTATCTCTCTTATGGATTCGTAGAAATTACGCGTGAGCATGCCAGCCATCCTTTTCATATTCCTATGCCAAAGTAGCTCGGGCCCATTATGTTCTGCATCTGAAGACAACAAGTGCAGCGTTGAGTGCGCCTTTTATTCCAGGCACAATTAAAAACGCAGTTGTGCATGCAGTTCGGGTTGGCCAGCAGCAGCAGCAGGAGGAGCTCCAAGTCGGGCTCAAGTTTAGCCGGCTAAGTCTATTTTATACCAGCTAAACTCCAACTCCAACTCGGAGTGGTCGGCACCCACCCATTCAATGTCAATGAACCGCAGTTGTAATGTTTATACGCCCATCACAGTTACAGATACGGATACAGCTGCGACAGCAGTGAGAGAAATATCTCAGGGATTGAAAGTTGAAGAATGTATTTATTTGAATTTTAAATATTATTTTAAGTAGGGTTTTCTTCTTAAAATTATTACTTTTGGGTTTAGTTTGCTCTAAATATTTTTTAATTCTTTATTTTTTAAGTAATTTCTTCAGAATTTGTCTCTCTCTGCACTTGTAGATAAAGATACAAACACTGGGGGGACGTAGCACCACTCCAAAGTTGTCCACCTTCCGACGCTGTCGTTGCTTGGATTTTTACTTTATTTGTTTATGGTTTTGCCGTCTGATTATCTTGGGCGCGTTTTAGCCTCAAGTTCGTTGCGCTTGGCCAGACTTCACTTCGCTTCACTCTCCCAGAGCTACGAGCTCCTCCCATGTAGTACTTATGATGTTATTCCATTTTATTGTCGTCGTCTTTGGAACCTTACCCCATCACAACACATAGGCTGTCAATGTTTTTTGGTTTTTTTTGTTGGTTTATCGCTCCAAAGGTTTTCTATACAACAATTGATTGAACATTATTAGCACTCAAGCATAAATTTGTTCGACATTCTAGACAGAGTTAACTGGCTTCAGGGGAAAACCCTTTGGAGAAAACAGCTGTAGATGGTTAGAGATAGATTCAACATGTAGATACTTTTATGACCCATTTAAGATACATTCCGACTCATGAGAGATAGTGGGAAAATGTAAAAATAAAAATGTAATTATAAATTATTACTAGTTTTTTAAGTGTTTCTAAAGAATTAGCAATTAACAAGCTGCAAGATCAGGCAAATTAAAAAAGCCCTTAAAGTAATATTATAATTGTTTTTAATTGAACAAAATAATATCGTAAACAAGGCCATAATTTAAACAATTACAATTGCATTTAAAAGAAAATTCTCAAAGTAACATTATAATATTTTTTAATTAAAGAATATATTATCGTATTTTATCAGTTAGTAATTCAATCAATTACATTTGCATACAGAAAACAAGAAAGGAAGCTAACTTCGGCACGCCGAAGTTTGTATACCCTTGCAGATTGGTTTTGATGTTTATATTATAGATTTAAATGCTGAAAACACTCACAAAACAGAGTTTCATTAAATTTTACAGTTTCAGTTTTACATTCCCAGCTTTACATATTTTATACATTTACCGATCGCTTCTATGGCAGCTATATGATATAGTTGTCCGATTTTTATAAAATGTATACCAAAATTCTAGAATAATAAAAAAAAACTTATATCTGAGAGTAGATAAACATACGTTGAAAAACAACGAAGCTATAATTTTTATACCCTGGCAGGTTATTTTATTTCCAGTCCGAAGCTCATTACGCATTGAAGGAGTCATTTCCGACCCCATAAACCATATATATTCTTGATCAGCATTAAAAGGCGCATATTTTTGGCTAAGTACGGAAGAAAAAAATTTTTAATCAATTTTTTGAAAATTTTATAAGGGGTTACATCATTAAAATTCTCAAAATTTGATAAAATTTTCAATTTCTAACTAAGTATGCAGATTTGTTAACCTTGTAAAAACTAACATAACACCGCTTTCCGAATGCAAATTAAGGCATTTTTGACAGAGTTATGACTTTTTTAGTTTTTAATTTTCTGTTTTTCTCATTTCAATTACAGACTTTCCATCGTCATTGCCATCGCCATCGCTCCTAGTTATCAGTATCAGTAGACCTGACACCCACCCTGGACAAGAACCAAGGGAAAGGACCAACGACACACGCAAAAGGATGGTGGATAAGGGATGGGAATGGAGGAACAGGGATCAGGAATCAGGGATAAGGAGAGAGCACCGCCAGTCAGGTCTGCCGGCTACTTTTACAACAACAGCAACGAACACAACAAGCAACATTTTAATTTTAAAATACTTTATTTTATTCTTTGTTAATGAACCTAAATAAAAACAATGAAATACATTATTTTATATTATTTTGTTTTATTTTATTTTTCCTATATAAGAACAATGAAATGAGCATCACTGGTAGTAAGTGAGATGCCATTTTAATGCAAAATAGCTAGATGAGGCCATCACTGGCAGTTAGTGAGATGCTATTTTGTCCCAATATTGCAAAATAGCTAGATGAGGCCATCACTGGCAGTTAGTGAGATGCTATTTTGTCCCAATATTGCAAAATAGCTAGATGAGCATCACTGGCAGTTAGTGAGATGCCATTTTGTCCCAATAAAGAAATATAGCTAGATGAGCATCACTGCCATTAAGCCTGATATATTGCCTCCCAATATTGCAATATAGCCAGATGAGCATCACTGATGGAGATGAGCATCACTGATGCAAAGTCAGTTTCAGTGTGCCCAGGTGCATTTAAGCAACATTTTAGCCAAAAAATTTACAATATGGTCACATCTGGTTTGAGTCTTCGCTTACTCCAAGATCAATGGTTCGAAACTTGGAGTTTTTATAACAGTTTATACCAATTTTCAGTTGCTTGCTGCTGGTTTCTGTTCGCCTGTTACCCCAATTTGGGAAACGGGCAATTTGCATGGAAATGTTCGGAAATTTGGATGGGCTGCTGT
This sequence comes from Drosophila kikkawai, assembly GCF_030179895.1. Lineage (NCBI taxonomy): Eukaryota > Metazoa > Arthropoda > Insecta > Diptera > Drosophilidae > Drosophila > Drosophila kikkawai. The sequence goes on from NC_091730.1 coordinate 10,446,007, forward strand.
AGGGATGTTGTTGTAAAAAGGTTGTTGTTGCCATCAAGCTGTTGTTGTCGGCAACAAGTAGGTATAAGTGCATAAAATGGAATATAACAGTTTATACCAATTATTATTTTAGCCCAAAAGTTTTTATAACAGTTTATACCAGTTTTCAGTTGCTTGCTGCTGGTTTCTGTTCGCCTGTTACCCCAGTTTGGAAAGCGGCCAAATTTTATAAATTTTGCTCACTTGCATCAGTGATGTTCATGTGCATCAGTGATGCTCATGTGCATCAGTGATGCTCATGTGCATCAGTGATGCTCATCTGGCTATATTTTGCAATATTGGGGGGCAATAAAATCGGGTTATATGGCAGTGATGCTCATTTAGCTATTTTGCATTATTGGGACAAAATGGCATCGCATTAACTGCCAGTGATGCTCATCTAGCTATTTTGCATTAAAATGGCATCTCACTTACTACCAGTGATGCTCGTTTCATTGTTCTTATATAGAAAAAATAAAATAAAACAAAATAATATAAAATAATGTATTTCATTGTTTTTATTTAGGTTCATTAACAAAGAATAAAATAAAGTATTTTAAAATTAAAATGTTGCTTGTTGTGTTCGTTGCTGTTGTTGTAAAAGTAGCCGGCAGACCTGACTGGCGGTGCTCTCTCCTTATCCCTGATTCCTGATCCCTGTTCCTCCATTCCCATCCCTTATCCACCATCCTTTTGCGTGTGTCGTTGGTCCTTTCCCTTGGTTCTTGTCCAGGGTGGGTGTCAGGTCTACTGATTCTGATGACTAGGAGCGATGGCGATGGCAATGACGATGGAAAGTCTGTAATTGAACAGAGAAAAATAGCAAATTGAAAACTAAAAAAGACCTAACTCTGTCAAAAATGCCTTAATTTGCATTCGGAAAGCGGTGTTATGTTAGTTTTTATAAGGTTAACAAATCTGCATACTTAGTTAGAAATTGAAAATTTTATTAAATTTTGAGAATTTTAATGATGTAACCCCTTATAAAATTTTCAAAAAATTGAATAAAAATTTTTTTCTTCCGGACTTAGCCAGAAAGATGCGCCTTTTAATGCTGATCAAGAATATATATGGTTTATGGGGTCGGAAAGGTCTCCTTCACTGCGTTGCAAACTTCTGACTGAAATTATAATACCCTGCAAGGGTATAAAAACAACCTCAAGCTCAGTTAGTAAACCTAATCTGTAACGCTTTTGAAACCACTTTTATAGACTCATTTGCCGCCTAATTGAATCGTCAGAGCCACTTTCAGCTCTCGGTAGAACGCAGAATGTGGTAATTTTCTGTTTAATATGCCCTCTGATCGCCTTATATTAATTATCCGTTGTGATTTATAGATCGCTTGCGTTGACAGCAACAAGTTGTTGCCGCCCGGAGAACGGTGATTAAATCAAAGTAGCGATCGAGTTAAGGAAGTAATCAAGCCATGTAAAACCATGTTGTTCGCCAGTTAGATCTGTGATCATGCAAATTATGGGGGAGTTGAGTGGTATCTATAACTTCTGTAGCACTCCACGTAATCGAATAGAAACTGTTGTAATTCTGAGTTCATCAAATCTTAGCTAAATCCCCTGCAGTTTCTGGCCAGTCATTGAACCCGCGTGTGGGGTGAAACCGGTTTGCCGACGACTAGTTTCGCACGTGGAAAATATTTAATTGTATTAACATACCGAACTTGTGCAATAAACCGCAGAGATCATCAGCTTGTGTTGGTGCTGCCGCCGCACAGTGTGGGATCTCTTAATAGACCCATCGACCCACAGACCTTTAACATCGATTTTCTTTCCTCCTCGTAACAGGGGGGGAAGACTTATCAATTAACCTTAATTTTGCACTCGGCGCCCAGCCGATTTTCTCTCTTCCGATTTCCACTTAAGCCACGATTCATTGATTCCCCCGATTCTACTGACCCCAATTGGTTTCGTCAGTCGATCAATAAACAAATTTTTATTATTGATTATCGTGTCGTGGTCATGCTGGCAACTCCCAAGGTGTTTGTGGGGAAACGTTTGTTTCTTATCGTGGGCCTCTTATCAAATGATATGCAAGGTGTTTCGGGGGGTTTTGATGGACTTGGGCAATTCATCAATGCACTCTCTCTGTTTTTGGAATCCCTTGGCTTGTAGCCCTTGTCATTATTGACATTACAAATGTTATTGATTGTCGGGTTTTTGTTCGATTCGGTTTTCATTCGGGCCTCACGAAATCGAAAGTACATGTTAATTATTTCCACACACCTGCATTCACCTGGGGACCTTCTCCTCTGATCGATTTCCACTGATAAGCGCATTACTTTTCGAGTGTCGCCGGGAGAAACAAAAACATTTTCCCTGCCCTACTGCCTTTCGTGTCAATCAGGCCCCCCAAAAAAAAAGAGTTCAGTTTTCTTTTACTTTTTGTGTTGACATTTCTTATTTTTCCTTTTGATATTTTTCTTTTTGCCTCGTCAACGTTGCATGCAAACAAGATGGGGAATATTTAAGGGAAAGGGGTCTTGATTTGGGGGAGTTCCTCGACCGGCGACAGTAGCATTACAAAGCATTTGATTTTCAGCTTAACAATTCTGAGAAGTGTCACTCTCAGTGCTTTGTTTTTCTCTCTGTATTTTAGCCCCTTTTTGGACTCACTTTATATATCGGTTATTGGGGCATTTGAAAGAGGAATTGAATGGTTTGTTAGCTGTTCAATGGCAGCTGAGTGAGGTGGCTAAAAGGATGCCACAATCGGGCTGAGAGGCGGCAGCCTTAATGAATAAAGTGAAAGTGAAAGGCTAAAAGAATGAATTTAAATTGATAAAAAATAAAGAGCATATCAATCACAGTTTATTTTAGGTGCAATAAACAACCTCAATTTAAAAAAATATTTTTTCCTCATAAATAATTCCCCCTATTAAATGCCACATTGTCAGGCTCAAATTAAGTTGTACATTTTCATATGCTCATCTTATTAAACGCTCTCCCTCCGCTTAGTTAACGTTAAAAGCAATTAAGATAAGATAATCTCCCATCATTCCGCACTATTTGCATTCGTAATGGGATTTTGCACGCCCCGCTTTTCCGCGACCCGCTTTTCCCCCGCCCTCTTTTCCTTTTCTGCCACTTTTCACACGCTCATCTGCAAATGTTCCAATTAGACACCTTTTACTATATAGCATATATAGTACGTATATGTATAGCCGGGAGTATCTGTCTCACACCCACGCTAAAAATTAATTGCATGCTACCTTTTACACGCTTACCTGATGGAAATTTATACACGGATTGCCTCGGGCACTTTTCGCTCCCGTCTAAAGCCAAAACTAAAGCGGGGAATGGGTCGCGCTTATTTAAAGTCCAATCTGCAACAATTCAATTAAGCCAATAACTAAACCAATTTGTAATGCGCTTTAGCTTTTTAGCTACAGCTACGAATTGCGATCACGATGTTGGGGCACTGAAAAAAATATTTCTAAGATTTTTTTTATATTTATAAAATAATGTTTATATTCCTGAAGGGTATTATATTTATAGGCAGAAGCTAGAATTTTTAGAGAAAAAATACCCTACAACATAACCCCTTTTAACTCCCAATTCTTTACATTAAACTCTCCCATATTTTTTATCAGTGTCCTGCTGATGATGAGGAAAATCCACGACTTGGTCGCAAGGAAATGTAAAAGGCCAAAGACAAAGCCTGGCCCAGGCAGCGGCTCCAAATCCAATTAAACTAGTGACAACGACACTGCTGCATCCACTACTAAAAAGGGCAAGTACCGATGGGGGAAAGGGGGAGTGGGGCGGACTTCTGGGCGGTTCTTTGGGGGCGGTGGGAACTGCGAGAGCTGGCATAAAAATTGAATAAAGCGCAATTTCAACTGGACGACGGCGACGGCGGAGGCAATGTGGCCATGTTGCTGCCACCTGCTGCCTGCCATGTCTGCTTTACATTTGCAAAAAAAAAAAAAATATACACAACCAAGAACCCGACTTCAAAGCAATTGCGACATAATTAAGTTGACAACAACAGATACAACAACAACAACAAGGACAACAAAATAATAAAACAGCAAAAACAGCGGCAAGAGAGTAAGAGCAACAGTGGCAGCGACACCAGCGAGCGATTGACACCACTGACCCAGTTACGTGGCTGGGTAGAAACGGCTAAAAGGAAAAACGGCGAAAAACTGGACGAACTGTGAATGCACACAGCCAGGCACTGAAAGAAAATATGGGTAACTTTTAAAGAAATTTAACTAGAACTTCAAAATGAAATGATTACAAGTAGAGCAAGCTTTACTAGCAATTACCTGATTTTTTGTTTGAAGAATATTGTGTACATTTTGTGTATTATATTTCCTGTAAAAATTTTTCTTAGTGCATTTCTGGGCCTGGTTAAGAGCCAGCCGCGTGACGTCGTCGCAGCCGTAGTTTAAAATTGAAAATTAAAATTGTTAGACTGCGTGTCGCGCTGTCGCCTGTCAGTGGCATTTGTTTGAAGCGAATACCCTGCGGTGATATATACACTCTGCCAAAACGGATGGGAAGTGACTTTGACATGGTCTTTGACCAAAGGATCGGGCCAGTTGAAAGCTGAGAAGCTAACGGGGGCAGTATAGATGGCTATAAAAGTCCGACTGAGTTGGGGATTAGCTTAACAGTTTGATGTGACTGAGAAAGTAAAATAACAAGGAAAGTCAGTTGAAGAGGAATTGCTCAAAAGACACATAGTTGAAGAGGGCTAAGCGGTAATCTTCAGTCTATAAATGGTTTTAAGGGGTCATAAACAGGATCTAGGGGAATGTTATTTGAAGTATTTGAATAAACAAGCTCTAGGGGAATTTTATTTAAAGTTTTTTTAAAGGAACGTACAAGGACTATTAAATAAGAAAGAAATTTTAAAGAAAATAGCAGGGAAATATGCAATAATTTATTAAAATTAGTTTTAAAATTTTCTAAAATTAAATTTTAGTCTTAATATTATAAAAAATATAATAAATTCCTATATTATAGCCTTCTGTCTGCCTTGCCAAATTTTTTTTTGCAGCGTCTTGGCTGGTTTAGTAGACCCAAACTAAACACTTAAGCCACACACATTCTTTTTTTTTGGTGGTAATTTTAACGGGTTTCCACCAGCTGGCCGACTGGCTTGTCTGCCTGGCCAGATACAGGAGAGTTTGGGAGCTGGAAGTTGCCTGTCTGGCCACCCCCAATGCTCACCTCCCACCCCCCTTTTTGGCCATTTTCACACACCGCCATTGTCAACGGCTCGGCTCTATGGCAACGTCCGACGGCGGGCGCTTTTAATGTTTGCTCTCAGTGCCAACGACAAAATCCAATTAAAGAAATTATGTTTACATATAAAAATTTATAAAATAAAAACCAAAAAAGTGAGAGACACAAGAAACCTGCTAACATTTGTGGCAAATTGTTATTAAAAAGCTTAGCAAACAAACTGTTGGACAGACACTTGAGGCATTCACGCCTCAACCACAACGCCGGTGATTTAGTTTTCTTTTAATATTTTCTTTTATTTTCATTTATTTTTCAGAGAGAAAACGAGTGCCAAGTGGCTTGCCAATGACCTGCTGACTGGAGGAAGAGGAGGAGGAGGGACTGCAGGCGAGTAATTCCTAAATCCACACATGGCATAATTCCTACAAAAACAAGCAACAACAAAGGAGGATACACTTATTCTGTGAGATACCAGATACTATTTAGTGGCCATTGGCATCATATTGTATAAGAAGGAAGTGGTAGTGGGAGAGGGCTGCCAGTTGCCGGGGAGCGATCCTTTATGAAAACAAATTGCTCGAATTTCAGGGCACTCGCATTGTATCTTAAGGATACATGTGGGAGTGCAGACTTAAGTGCATTTCGGTATGGATTACACGTGAGCCCGAAGCAAGGATATGCGATGGACGTAAAGTGGGACAAGATACAAATTTGTCCGCCTAATAAGGAAGTTGTTGTTGTGCGCTCAACTGCTTTTTTTTTATGGGTGTGATGCAGCCCCAGGGAATTCCCTTGGCAACTGCCTAGGCACAGTAACATCTTTATCTTTATCTCTAGCAGATGATTCAGTTTTCGATGTCGAAGATTAGGTAAAGTTTTGTGTTATCATCAAGTGACGAAATTTGCTTATCTGAAAGTTACATTTAAATTTAATTTGGGACTGGTGATTCATGAGAGATGATTCTGGGCATCAAGACTTGAATTTCATCTAAGTAAATATAAAGTGAAGATACCAAGATATGATTCATATTAAAAGGAATTTTGGGTTTTTAAGAAAGGTAAGTCCCTAAATAATACAATTAAATATTTAGACAAGGCTTGAAAATTCCTAGGAAATTTCTATAAATATATTACAATATTTTATATACTATTTATTTGTTGATTTAAGGATTGAACTATTTATTAAAGCTATATAATAGGTGCTTTGTATTACCCATTCAGCAATAATTCTGTTTCCTTTAGAAAACTTATTATATTTTTTAGCCATAACATACAAACCTAATTCTTTTCATTTAATTTGTTAAATTTCCCCCTCTTCCAGTCTTGCACCTGCCGCAATTCGTTTTCAATTTGCTCTTTAAATCTCAACATAAATTGTATCTCTAATTACGACTCCTGCTCACCAGATGAGTGACCCAAACCATTTCATTTGACCATTTTCAAATTTAACTGCCCCACAAAAAAATCTCCAAAAAAGACATAAATCTAATTTGGCCGTGTGCATTTGGTTCTTTTATGGCCACGGACCATCCGAGGCAGCAATGACGACGATGATGATGATGGGCTATCTAAGCGCTCCAAATCCATTTACCTTTTGCCCACCTGGGCACGAAATGGGTGCGAGAATGGGCCAAAAAACGAACCGAAATGGCCAAAGTTGAAAGGGAGTCAATGGCAACAATAAAACGGAAAACTGGAAACGGGAAACGCGAAAATTTCCCAACGCCACACGAAAATTATTTTATGATGCTTTTAAACTAATTTTCTGGAAAAACAACGTGCAAACGGATTTTCCTTTAGCCACCGTTAGCTATGGCTGTTGTTGTTGTTGTTGTTGGGGGAAAAACTGTTGACTGAGGACGCGTGGGCACGTAAAAATTTTTATTTTATTTGCCAGAGCCGGCAGCAAGCACATTTTTGAAGTGGAACGCGTGGCGGTCGCGAGCTGTGAGTTTTGAATTTTAGATGCAGCCAGCAGGAGCAGCTAACAGGTAACAGGTAACAGGTGAGTCCTTCCGGCACACTACACACTCCCTCTTTCTCCATAGTTTCTCAGTCACGAACTAGTCATAAAATTAGCGTAAAGGTAAGAGAGGCCTTGGATTCGGAATATTACTTTTGCCTTGTGCAATTATGCCGAAGACACTTTCCGTTTTTGCCCGGCCATCTTTCGAGGCCATCAATCTAAATTACGGCATAAAATTTGCCGCCTAAGCCGGACTTTTGTGCAATAATAAAAATATTTTAATGCCCGGCGACAAATTGATTTATCTGACAGTCTAATCAACTTCGAAGGGGGATTTTGATAGATCTGTGTGGCAATTTATGAATGGCACAAAGCCGCAGCTGGAACGCTGCTTCGAGGAAGTTCGTTCTGTGGGCCTAAATTGACATGTTCTGCCCAATAATGAAGCGATCAGGGCCAAGAGCCTCCTTCTGCAGCTCCGTCTTTGGCCTCTATTCATAAATCCCTTCTTCCTGGCGATTTGTCAGCACCAGACAGGCGACATTGACAATGTCAGTTTAGCCGTTTTTGCCAAGGACAAAGGACACTTGTGAGGCGCTGCAGGTAGGGCTTGCCTCGTTATTGTCAATCCATCTTCCAGCATCGCTCTCTCCAAGTATTTATCTGCCAGATACGAGGTATCTTACTCTGCAGCCTTGGCCTTTTGTCCGGGCCTGCTCTTTTAGCCATCTTCTGTTTGTTTTTGCAATTGACAGACGCTGCCAGACGAAGGCCGTAAGCGTGAGCATAATTATGGTTTTCAATTTATTCCAAGAACCCCAGCACACACACTGTGTGTACGATGAGGTTTCCACAGAATCCGACCTGCTGTTAGCCCTTTTTGGTAGGAGTTCCTAATTGAAAGTGTCATAAATTAGGAATGAACTCAGAGTCAAGTTGAGTTGGCTGCTGGTCCTGCTGCTAGCAGCAAATATATGGAAATTTTGAAGGGCTTTGGTCTGTGATTAGCTTCTAACATTTATATATGAATTATTTATTTTTGCAGAGAAGTCTTAGGGATTTCGGTATTTTTGAGGAATTTAAGAAAATACACATTTAATTACAAAGCATTTTTAAATTTTCTTTTTAAAAAGATTCATATTTTCTTGTTTATTTATTAAAATCACAAAACTCCTATTCAGAATCCACCTTTATATATTTTCTAGTCTTTTATAAATAACTCAGAAGGTAAGCAGCACTCAAAAAGCAAATAAATGATTGTCGAAAATAATGTTTTTAACAGAAGGGAAATCCATATGTCTTCTCTGTATAATACCCCTTAATTCACAACTATCACTGCTAATTCCTCAACTCATGCCCTCCTCTATTCAAGGCTGTTTCCTGAATAAACACAGCAGCAATTTCCTGCATTATTTATTTACTTTTAAGTAGTCACTCTAAATGCATTCATAATATCCTGCCTACCCCCAAAACATGAACATCATGCTCTAAAAAGAATATCCTGCCATAAAAAGACAAACAACTAGAGGAACTCATTCATAAATCAAGGGCTACAAGTATTGTTAATTTTCGATACATATTTTTTTGGGGAAGCCTGTGAAGTGTTTATTGGAAAAAAAGTGCTTCCTCATGGTTGTTTTTAGGATAAATATGGCACAGGGAAATATGATAGGCGATAACTTCGTTCGAGGGACAGCTGGCGCAATGGAGTATCATATCCTTTGGGCTTGCTCCGCCGCTCTTACCTAGAATCATTCCCCAATAAAGTATAAACCTACCATAATTTCCCGCTGCCAATAAGAATGGAGGGGTAGAGAGTAGAGCATTTTCACATTTTCACCTGAGAGAGACAGAGGAGGCGGCGAAGTGGAAGAACGTGTTCGGGCCATAAATATCAATTAGCCAAGATAAAGATACTAAAGCGAGCCACAAGCTGGGGAGAATTGGAAAATAAAACTAATTGCAGCGGCTAGCCGGTGGTCTTCGTCTTCTGTCTTACCAATATTTATCTGGCCAAAGGAGAGGAAGTCGTAAAATTGATAAAGGCGATGGACCAGGGCAAAACCTACAATATATATACACCGATTTCTCGAGAGAGACTGTCACTAAAGTGCCGGGTCACGTTCAAATGTGCGGCAAATGTGACTCACACAGGAGAAGAATTTCCCGGAGCTCATCGTTCTATCAGCCAGATAAGCCGCTACAAATTTCGATGACGCAAGTGGAAAATGGAAAACTCTTCCTGCGGCAGTCGTAGTCCCTCGTAGTCCCTCTAATTTGCTGCTCACTTTGTTTGATGATGTGACGACACATGACTCGCCGGCTCTTTGAACTCGGCCAGCGGCAGTTTATCTTCTGCATTCCCAGTCTCCGGCAGAAGTTATCTCCGGACCCGGCCGCCGACTTGGACTCGACCTCGGTCTCGGTGTGGTCCTTATCTGCGGCGTGTGCTGCTGCTGCTAATGAGCGTCTGCTGGTTATTTGCATTTGGCTTAGTCAAACAGGCAGTTAGCAGGAATGCTCTTTGTTTGAAACCCACTAAGATTTCAGAACTGTCAGTGCGGTAAAAAGGTTTTACTACTTATCACTGAGTAAACCAAACCCTGACCTAAGTTAGCGTCACTTTTCCGTTTACTTAATCGTATCTAGAACTACGACTATAAGAGGTTTACGGCTGGAATAATCTGACAACGACCCAGTTTGATAGGAAATAATACTATGTAGCTAGCGGCTAATCTTCGAAATCGAAAGGGGTTTCAATGGCCCTCGCTTAATGTTTGTTTAGGTGTGGCTAATCTGGGGGAGGATAAGCTTAAACAGAAAAAGACAGTAAGAAATTAGGTATATATATTTGCTGTAGTTTTCCAAAAAGGGAAAAAAACTAAAAATCTTTAATATAATCCTAGTAAAATTTTTAAAAATGCAAAAATTAATTAATTATAATTACATAACTTTATTCTCTTTTATTTAGCTACACTTTATAGTAACCAGCAACCTTTTGTTAATATTTAAGCTAGAAAATGTAACCAAAAACCAAATTGAATTAGAGACTCTGGCAAATGCATTCGTTTTACAACTGAAATCATAAACAGAACCGAATGCTGCTTAAAATTTCATTACGCGCACTTAAGCGGTGTGATTTTCCGGGTCTGGTTTGGGAGGGATTTCCCTCTTCCTATTTTGGCAGTGTTGCAAAAGGCTCGTAAAATCCGCAGTAGCTGCAGTAGTAGCTGGGTAGAACCACCGCAGTGGTGACACATCCACATCCGCATCCACATCCCACATCCACTGCAATGCAGCTGGCGAAATGTCATCAGCGCCTGGATTTTATGGCGACGCCAAAGGAGAATGTATCTAAGCTGCAGTCTTGTTTCAGGTTTGGGGTTCTCGGTTCTCGGTCCTCGGTTCTGGTTTCTGGCCACCGTGTTCCTGGTTGCTGAGTCTCTGTTTTCTGGCTCCTAAATTCGGCTAAAGCGTAAAACTTTTATGGCTGCCGCAGCGCGTGGAGTAAACCTCCTCCGTCCTCTTCTTCCGTCCAAGTCGTTGTCGTAAATAAATTTCTGGCCGTAATTAATTTTGCATGCCAGTCAGCTGCTGTTGAAGCTTCCCGGGCGACAGTTAGCTGCCTCTCAAGTGGCTTTTTTCGGGGAACTTCATAAGCTGATTGTGAATGCCACACGCCATTATGGACGTTTTGATATGCCAAATGTGTCGCTAAATGATTTTTATTTGCCGTTGCTCATACGCACCGTGGTCGTGCCGGGTTTTTTGTATGCAAATTGTACCTTGCCAGTGACGCACAGCAGTGACGGTGCGGTGCCTCCTTTGCTCAAAAATTGACTTTGCAGTGCAACAGCAGCAGTCGGCTCATTAGTGAGTCTGTTTGCCATTGTGGCTGTGTTGTCTGCTCTAACATTATTTATCTGGCATTTTTAACACTTGCCACGCTGACAGTCACTCTCTGGCATATTCTGCGCTATTTTTTTACAGAGTTTAGACTGTTGAATACCAAGCTTTTTAAATTTATAAGTCAATGAATGCTTACATGGGATAAGATTCTTTAAAAATGTATCAACCTTCACTGGTCATTACTTACTTTAGGCTGCTTTGTAAAGGAAATATTACTTCCTTCATTTAAATATATTTTAAATACCTATATTTAATATATACCCCCTAAACTCCCCCCAAAATACAGGGTATCAAACTCTAGCCCCGGCTAACAAGTGCAAATTTGTTTGCTGCATTGAGACGGGCACAAAATTTCTCAACCTTGGCTTCGTGCTCGCCCTGTTTGCTTCATGTTAATTTCTGTTGATTTTACGCGTTAGCTGCTCGGCTGCCCCGTCGTGTGTTTACTGTAGCTACAGTACAGTACATACATATATATTTGTATCGGGGCCAGGTCGCAGCTGTGTGTGAACGGGTCCAAAGGGGAGCATGGCTCAAGTAAACTGTATCAAAGGTCCTCCTAGACTATTTTATTTTTATTAATTCTAATTGGTAAATTAACTTCAAAATTTAGCAAGCAGCAGCCTTTATTTAGTCACTCAAATATTTACCTATGTTTGAATTTGTGAAAGAAACTGGTGTTATTGCGGAACCTTTCAAGTATCAATCAGCCAGATGGATCCCCGTAGAAGAGACCATTTAAGGGCAAAGTTCTCCCGTCGCGTGTACTTTGCCTTTGTGATCTTTCTGGCAATTGGCCTATTACAATGGGTGCTGATCTCTATTCTGTGGGTACTGTGTTATCACGATCCGTAACAGAATCCTATAACGACTCCGTTTTATAGACCGGCTGCTCGTGAGATATTCAAAGACTTTGGAAAGTGGTGCTCGATCGCATTTTGCCTGGCTGCCCTACTCTTTGGCGTGTTTATATTCCGTAGTAATATTCGTAGCCACGATATAGGGAAGTGGGTGATAGCGGCAGCTATAGTAAGTTGTTTATAATTAGGTTAATTAAGTTTTTGTATTTATTTCCTCTAGGTTGAGCTGTATGTTTTCTCAATGTACGTCCTGGCGGCTAGAACTTGGCTGCCTGATCTCTTGGTTTATTTCTTCATCTGCATTTTGGCCATGGTTGTGGCCTTGGTTATAGGCTGTAACCTTTCGTATTCGGTGAGCTAGTCAAGTTACTAGATAATATTTAGATCTCTAGTTAATCCTCGAACGACTCTAGATGGATATGACTGAGAATATTGCTCCGATTTTCATTGCAACCTATATTTTAGTCTCAACCTCGTTGTACCCACTGTTGTTACACCTGTTCGTGGTGAATGCTGCGCCTTATGGCTTTGCCGCCTTCGATATTATTCTCACCGTAGTGATGCTGTTGGTGAGATTTTTCTAAATTTAATTTCATTTAGTTCTATAGGTGTACTTTTAGCTGGCGATGCTGCATGCGCAGACCATCCGAGGAGATCGCTTTATCAAAATGAGCACCGATGACTGCCTGCTGGCTGCCTTGCTACTCTTCCACGAATTTCTTGCCATTTATGCAATGACTTTTTTTTGGCAAATTAACTACCATTTTTTCACGCCAAAGGACTTTTTCTGGAGGTCAACAAGTACATCAACGGCCTCGATGAGCACCACAAGGAAACATCATGGCGGGGGTCCACCAGTTGGTATTGTTAAATTGGCAGTTAATATCAGAGAATTTCATTTCACAAACACATTTTGAAAGAGTTTTTTATAGTTTTCGTTAAGATTTCTTGAAAAAGAAAATTATATTTAATTTTTTACTTTACAGGTTTCTGGCCTGTTTATGACTATGGATACGATTACGAGTATGGCAAGACTCCTACTCCTAGATTTTGATTGTTTCGATTCCGTAAGATGATTTAATATTGTCTATAAATTTTCTATTAAATAAGATAATAACTTACAGGCTTCCTTTCCATTGAATCAAGTTAGCTGTGAGCTGCCTATTAAAAATTTTATTCCCATCTACACAACCAGTCAGATGCCTTTTCTGTGGCTGTAAAGGATCGCTGGCAAGTACACAGGACAAGCCACATATGACACATTTCGGGCCCATGGGCTACGATGTACGTCTGGGACGATCTGGTCGCATATCGAAGGGCGCGGAACAGCTTTTCGGGGAAGGTGTATGGGATACTGCTCTTTTGGCTGATTCTGGCCTTCCTCCAATGGATGGTAGTCTCTCTTGTGTAAGTTGAACCTTTGGTAATCTTCTGGGTCTCACACTGATTTCCTTTGCTTTTTTCAGGGAAGATGCACGGAGAATTTTCCGGGAATACTTTTACATTTGCTTGATAGCCTTTGGCCTGGCCGTCTTCATATTTGCTGCCTTTATATTTGCTGATGCACTGCGATATATGCAGGCTCTAAACGCAGTCATATCGCTGATTATCGTGAGTGGCTGCTAAGGGAATATTTAGCCATATTTAATTACAAATTTTAATTACTTCAGGTTGAACTTCAGATCATAGCAACGTTTATGCTGGTCGTCTTCAGCTGGTGGGCGGATGTTTTGGTCTTTTTTCTCATAGCTGTAGTGCTGGTATTTTTATTCCTGCTTATTGGAATATTTTTGCCACGAAGGGTAACGAAAATTGATAATATTCTTTATGCATTTTGATTTGATTTTTATTTAAAGGTGGATCTCACACTGGACATAGCTGTGCTCTTTATCATTGCCTTTATTTTCCTAATTATCGCCGTGTTTTCACTGGCAATCCTGATGTCCTTATGGTTGCCAAAGTGGCTTTTTTATTTAGTGGTTGAATTAGCCGTAACCCTAACAGTCCTGCTGGTATTTATCTTTCGAACTTATTGATAAGTTTTAAATTATTAACCCACCCTAGTTTGTGATATACCACGCCCAAACCATCCATGGGAATCGGTTTGCAGAGATGCGCCTGAATGATTTCTTTCTGGGATCCCTGATATTATTCCACGACTTTCTCATCATTTTCTGGCTAACATTTTACTGGCAAATCCGTTATAGACCCGTTACGGCGGATAACTGGGTGGCGTCCTCGAAGCCCTTCATTAGCGATCAAGATTGGCCGACGACTCCCGTTCCCAAAGCCTGGAAGCAGTGGTCAGGAGGTAGGAAATTATATGAAATAATAATTATTACTATTAATATGTGTTCGGTCTCATAGATGATTTAACACAGCCATCCTGGGACGAAGGCAAAGGCGCTGGCGAGGAATATACCTATGAGCCGGATAATGCCAACAACTTGAAGGAGTTTAAGCACAAGAACAAGGCTCAGCAAAATCCGAATATTGACAGTCGAAGTCAGATCCCCAATAGGAAAAAACAGAAAAAGAAAAAAAAGATCAAGGCAAGGCCAACTACAATGGATTGGTCCGTTTTCCCGGCATTTACTGAATCAAGCCATTATGCTGAACAGCAAATCCGAGAGCCTGTCCCATCGGAGGGCGAGGCCAGGCATCCTGGCGTCCTGTACAAGGTTAAACCGATTGACGGCCGCGAATTCCCCGAGATGGAACAACCCGATTTAAATAAGGATAAGCCGGTTGGATTCGACAGTGTATATGGGGAGGCCAAAGGAAAACCGAAAGTTGTGTTTGGAAATCCACCTATCGGTTTTCCTTTGGCCGATCGCCTGGAAGCACTCGATCCTGACAATAATGAATGGGAGGTAGTAGGAGAGGAGGAGCAAGTCAATAAATTCGGGCATTTCGTAGACGAAGCGGAGCAATTAGAAAAAATGCGTCAAGAAAACAAAACTACATTCAAGAGACCACAATTTTTGGGCGATGAAATGCAGGGACTGAATGGAGACATGCAAATACCAGAGTGGGAGGTCCTTACCCAGGAGGAACTAAGAAATCTATCGGATACACATGTACCTTCAGGAAGGGAGGAGGATATAGCCGAGCCACTGACTACAAGACCGTTCTACGATCCAACGGACCAGCCAGAGTTTCTGAAACTGGTAATGAATGACACCACTGTCAATCCTCTAGCCGAGCCACTAACTCCATCAATGTTCGACGAAGATTACGACATTCTATCGAGCCAGCCAGAATATCTGGAACTTGAATTGAATGACACTACTGTTGACAAAATGAGATTTTAAAGACGCTGACAAATATATATATATTATGCATTATTTGGCCAACCATAAATCCTATTTGCTCGTCATTTAGCTTTTAATTGCACTCATTAAAGAGCCCAACACATCTTATTCAACCGCACTTGCGACAGGTGACAAACAAATTAATGTCTCCGAGATTTATGGCCCGCCCACAAAATGGAGCAAACAAAGACCGAAAAGTCAGGCCAAAACAACCTGTTCAATGAACTCTGCTGCCAGAGGGAACACAACAACAACAACAAAAAATCAGAAAAACCGTTTAACAAATTACGGCCAACACACACGTGCAGTCACCATAAAAACGCACCAGTACGGTGGTACTTCGATGCTCCAACACCCGCTACCACTCCCACCCGTACAGTAGTAACACATAGCATATAACACACATTTACTCCGTGTACGAATGCCGACCACAAATCGCTTATCTGCCGGGCAGGCGGAGTGACTACCTTTGCCCGATGATGGGTCTCTGGGAATACTCTTCTTAGCATTGGCTTTGTAGTTTATAAGCCAAGTTAGAATTTAATTTCTTAAAAACAATAAAATTAAGTATTTTAGTTGATCTTATTAGCAGAAATTCTATGGGGTTTATTAAGCTTTCAGAGAAAGGTTTTTAATTCCATCCATAAGAACATTTCAGCTTCGGTTTTACCTGCAAATCCACCTTGTTCTCTTGGTCTTGGCTTTGGTTTTTTGTGCATTTTGGGCAAATCATGGCAAGAACGCAAAGCACGACCACGACAATATACACAGACAGAGCCAGAGAGCAACCCGGAGCCACAAGTTCCATAGCTGCTGGTGTTGATGCCAGTCCCCCAGTTCGTTTCGGCTCCGTTGCCCACTCCGCAGAACCGTTGGCATTCCCCTAACCATTGCCATTCCCATTCCCTCAAAATCCCTCCCCTGAATGCCCCCAACTTTGAGGCACAGTCACTCATGACTGCGACCTGAACCAGATACACGATGCACGATAATATAATTTATGGCCCTGCTTGGTGTTTGCAGCTCCTCTGCCGCGTTATGGAATGTTTGATGTTCCCTCGTCCGCAGTCCGACTCTGCCGCTCGGACTCATCAACAAATCGTACATTTGAATACAAATTGCAGCATTAAAGAGACGGCTGGAGAGGCTTCAGCAAAAGTGTCAAAATTGACATGAAATTATTTATGCTCGCACGAAAGTTGAACTCGTGTCTTTCAGTGTTCCCAATTAGGTTCATCGCCTAAGGCCCGGCCAATAAATATCCGAGACACATTTCTTTTTGGTTTGTTAATATCTTTTCGTATATATTTTTTTCGATTTTTTTGCATATTTAGTTCTCTTTCTGTTCTCTTTTCCATAGTAGACAATATTTATTTCAGTGAGCTTTAGCTTTTAGGTTTAACTCTAGTTAATGCTTCTATTTAATTGTAGTAACTGCAACATTAAGAAACTGTGTTTTGTTTAGTTGATCTTGGTTTTCTTTTTTTGGAATTTAAGCGGAATGTTTGGGAAAGTAAATTCAATTTATTAATTGGAGCTAAAACAGTTGAAAAAGAGGTAAAAAATAACTAAAAAGAGGGGAATCTTCTATCAGCTTTGCTTACAATTTTTGTTTTATTTTCAAGAATCACAATTATATAGCTGATTTATTTTTTAATTATTACATTTAATCTTGATTTATGGCTTTAATTTTGCTCAGCTAAATTTCCCCTTGAAACGCTTTAGTTTTTATTAATTTTTGCTGGCCAAATTCCACTCGAGCAGCACTTAAAAGGGATGTTGAGAAATCCTTTCAGCATTGCACGTTCCCAGGACAATTCCCCAGCTGCAGTGCTGACCTAATCTCGACCAGCCGCATCCCAGTCACGTACATAATTTCAAAACAAAACCAAATCCGAAACCCCAAATGGT
Organism: Drosophila kikkawai; assembly: GCF_030179895.1. NCBI lineage: Eukaryota > Metazoa > Arthropoda > Insecta > Diptera > Drosophilidae > Drosophila > Drosophila kikkawai. Next base: position 10,463,195 of record NC_091730.1, read on the forward strand.
TTCTGATATTTGCTACGACCAAGTACGAGTTGCTGAGGGATCAGCAAGGTCAGACGGGGGGTACTTTTGGAATTTGAAATTGAAATGGAAATGTGGGGGAGGAACTTTCGCTTGGCAAAAATAAACTGAAAATTACTAGAAAAAAATATAGAAAAATAAGAAAACACAAAATTTGAATTCAGTTTGCAATCATTTTCATTTCGAGGCGTTTATATTTTCCACTCTCACTTAGGCATTAGGACTTAATCGATAGACAATTGGGTTCTATACATAGTACAATAAATAATACTCAGTCTTGCGTAATACAATAATATAACAGATACTAACTAAAAACGAAACTGAATGGGTTTTTTTCTGATCGTTTCGGGGGGATGCTGCAACTATTTACAAGTGACTAAGCAATTCGGCTGCTGACCCCTGGCGGCCCCCCTACTTAACCCATGATGCTGGCCCGGCAGCCGGGCAATCACGCGGCAACAACAACGACCAATGAGGCGCAATCATCGTCAGCAGCCGCCGCCGGCTGTAAGCTCTGCTCCTGCTCTGGCTTCTCCTCCTTCTCCTCCTGCTCCTGCTGCTGTCCATCGGCCGGGATGTTAATGCAAATGGCAGGCATGGCTGCGGCCAAGTGGCACGATGGCAATGGCAATGGCAATGGAGATGAGGATGCAGATGAAGCTGCGGAGGATTCCGCTTTATCCTCCTCTACTGGCGCTGACAGCTTGCACTTTTGCCGCTGCCGCTGCAGCTCGTCCTTCTCCCAATTGGAAATGCAGGCGGACTGCTGGTGATGATGATGATGCACGGCTGCCAGCGAGGGATACACAAATTTCATGCCGTAGGCAAAGTGACGGGGCTGATGATGCAGTGCCTCATCGTAGCTGGGCAGTCCGGTGGCTATTGTGTAGCACGGCGGCGATTCGATTTGGTAGAAGCCCGCCTCACCACTTCGCTGCTGATGATGATGATGATGATGATGGGGATGCTGCTGGTGCAGCAGCAGGCGGCTGGCATCGCAGCTGACCAGGTGCGAGGAGTACGAGTCGCTGGTTGCATGGATCTGGGCACGTATGTCCTTATCTGCAATAAACAGAGAAAACGGAGGGAGTTTGTTAGTCGAGTTTGTTGGCAGAAAGTTTCTTTTGTTCGGGCTTAAACAGGGAGAAAAAAAGGGGGTAGAAAAGTTGGCCGTTTGATAATGAACTCCTGAACCTCATGAACTTGAACTGGGGATAACTTATTTTCTTTCTGTGTAGCCCAATCAGCCATCAAAGTTTCGACTCTCTGTCATTACTTTGTTTGTCCATGTCAAAGGACATTTCGTGGGGGTGAAGCGGAGAGCCCTGGCATTAAATTCAATTTAGCGTAAAGGCGCAAACGCTTGAACTTTTCCGAATGCCAGAATGCACAGCGTAAAAAAAAAAATACAGCCAGCAAGCGGAAAGTTTTGTGCTGACCGGAAATGCCGGCGAGGAGGCGGACAGGCAAAGTTCCTTCGCAGCAGACTGACAGCCGCACAACGACAATAACAACTAGGCAATAATATGTCGGAAGGGCGCGCGTGGCCTGGCAGAATGGAATGAAATAAAATACCCATACACACACACATGCAGAGCGGCTGCAATGAAATAAAAGCTCGTCGTCATCCCCGGAAAGTATGCAACAGAAGGCATTTAATTTTTATAATGCCGCAGCTGCTGCTCTGCTCGGCTCTGCTCTGCTCTGCTCTGCTCGGCTCTGCATGTTCTGTTATTTTCATTTGCAAATTAAGCTTGAGTTGAATTAAGATTGTAAATTTCCATATACTCTAAGCCCCGGCCATCGGGGAATTTAATTTTGGCAGCTTTTTGAGTTACGCCCTTGATTAAAATTGCATGAGGCAATAATTTGCCTCAAATAGAGGCACAAAAACGATGCTGCAGCTGCTGCTGGTGGTATTCTGTGTTATTAAATGCAATTTAAACTGCATTCAATAAATAAATAGGGGATCGTCTGCCAGGTTTTTTGTCCAATTTAATTTGAATGCTGGACATTTTTTTAATTGTTCAACTCTCCCGAAAATAGGTGTATTTTTCATAACCAAAAAAAATCCTGTGTTTTTTTTAATTAAAGCATTGAGCAAGTCAGGGAGGGGGGTAAAAGCCTGTTGAAAAATTTGCGCATTACAATATTAAAACGCAGCGGTAGCAGAGAAACAGTCAGCAGTTCCGCCGCCTGGCAGCAGTTGTTGATTTATTGTTATAACTGCACACATATATCCCCACACTTTTTTCTGTTGTTTTTGGCCAAAAGTCTCCACACACACACACGGAGGACTTTTCCTCTTTTTTTGACTTTTGTTTCCGCTTTTTTCTCGCTGCCCGTTTGATAGACAGCCGGCAAACAGGGCGTTGGACAAGGCAGAGGGGCGGGCGTGGCAGCAGGCTTCATATTTTATGCAAGTGTTGAACAAACAGGAGCCCCTGCGAAATTTCCACCGCCTCTCAGCCACTCAGTCTCAGCCTTTTCGAGGATTGCAGATGGACACAAAGAAAGCAGGAAAAGCTGAAGAGCAGGAGGTGCTAGGTGCACGGAAAATAAATACTAGGGGGAATTATTTAACAAAGGTGATTTTAAATAAGAAATAAATAGATTTTAAAGGATTTTTTAAGCCTTTTAAAATCTCTTTTAAATTATTAATATTTATATTTGCTTTAAATATTCTTCCTTTTTAATTATCTCATTAAATTTGCTTATTTCTTTCCGTGTAAATGACAGCACAAAAAAATTAGCACTCGATTCGTTGGTGCTCCTTTTGTTTTTCGGCTGCGTTGGCTCTTTGCCTTCGTCCTTTTTTCCCCGCTTTTGTGTGATTCCCCCCCAGTTGCTGCGCCCAAATGTATGCAACAATTTAAATTCATCGCAATAAGCCGGCACTCTCGAATGGAAAACTGGCAAATGGAAAACTCCAAGAGCCTGTTTTATTCCTTGTTGCCATAAATGTCTGTTAATTTTTTAACGGCCACAACTATTCGAACGAGCAGAGCCTTTTTTATTTAAAAATTATTATCATTGCTTTTAAGCTGCTCTCAAGTGTTATTAAGACAGAGGATATTGGTTTTTCTTTGTTCTATGTGTGTGTGTTTTTCAATTTCTTCACACAAAATGCACTGCCATTAAAAGTTTTGCACCACTAAACGCTGACCGGCAACAAAACAATTTGGTTAATTACAGCACTCAATTTGTGTTTGCCAAAAAACAAAAAGCAAACTAACATATTTTTTAGCAGTTGAAACAGCAGAGCCAACTTCTAGTTTTTGTGCGCCATTAAAAATTGAAAAGGGCTTCCGGCCAAGAGCAACTTTTTCTGGTCTTGGCCAAATATGCCACGCTTAATTACATTTTTACGCAACTGAATTATGCAGGACCCCATACAACATGATAAACATGGGATAGAGACTGCCTTGGCTTTAGCTTTGACTTTAATTTAGGAACTCACTGATAAATTCTGCACTAATTGATAACCAGCCAAAGTCTCTCTCTCTCTCTCTCTCTGTGTGCGACGGTTTAATAAATAAAGTGTAAGCCCGGTGGGTAATAGGTAACAGGTAACACGTAACTGGCAACTGGCAACTGGGCCAGCAGACACTCTTGTATCTGGCTGGCTGTTTTGGGCCTCGTTAAGTATTTATAAGGTAAACACTGCGAGAGGCCACGTAGCCGGCATTAAATGCACAAAAGCCGAGACGACTCGGGCCTAGGCAGTTGCTTAATTATAAATGACACACGTACTCCCCAGTATCCTGGCCTATCCCTGCCCTATCCCTATCCTAGCACTTGGTATCTATGTAGGCCAGATCCGCACGGGAGGCAACATAAAACCAGGCTGGAGAAAAAAAAAGCACAGAACACGACACTAACGAAACTAATTAGACGCATTCGACGCACACACATATCGCTCAAATTGATATTTTAGGCATAGCATATATACCCATATAGTGTGGGCCCTGCCTTTGGTCGCGTGTCGTAATCGCAGGGCAAAGTTTTTAAGGCTCGTTAGCACAAAATTGACAGTTTGACAGTTGAGTTGGCCAGGCTTTAATGCCACGGCCCTTTTGGCCTGAGACAGGAGACAAGGAGGAGTAGGAGTCCTGCGAAGAGCAGTCCTGTGTTCCTGGCCAAGTTTGGTTGGCCTAAATAAATCATTTGGCTAAATTGGTCTGCAAAAAGTTTGACACTTGAGTCGGAGACTTGTTAGTCGTGTAGGTTGTTTTAGCCAAAGCCCTTTGCCTGGCTCCTCTTCTTCTTTTTGCTTCCCTTCAATTTAGTTTGGAACTGGTATATAGGTTGAGTTTTTTTTCAGATTGGTTGCGTTGTTGTGGTCCCATAATTACGTGTAAAGTGCCTAAACATATGATTTATTTTGGGTTCCACAGACTGTTGATAGGTGCAACAGGTTCGGGGCAATTTCCTGGCAGATAAGATATATATTTACATGGGCTATATTTACACGGAATCGGGGTTGAGTGCGCTGGCGGGTAATCTATTGGTTTTGGGTGGCTTTTGGCGATAACAGTTTGTGTCAAAGCTTGATTGATTCGGGATTTAGAACGAAACTGGTGGGGTTATCCCATCAAAGTTATTATTATTTTATAAATATTTTTAGATATAAAATGTTCTTTGTACTCTTCCTAAACCATCTGCCTCACTTGCTTATGCCCGATTTCCCTTGACTTTAACTACACAGCTGAGTAATATGGTCCATCATTATTATATTATATTACTCTTTATCGCTGCGGCCCACAAAACGAAACATATAAATATCAACGCACAATTTCACGCCTTTCACGCTGAGCAACAAATTTCGGGGCTCAAAAGCGAGGGGGTCGTGTGGGTCGGTTCTCTGGTCTCCGACTCGAAACATTATCGCTATCATAAAGGGGCCACAATGCCGCTGGCAAAGGCGAGTCAATTTAATATTATAAATATGCGGCACATATATTTTGTGGCATAATAAACTTGTGTATCTAAAATTACAACAGAACGATGCAAAAGGCCAAACGGCTGGCTGTCTGCCTGCCTGACAATTTCGAAGCGCGCCAAAAAATTTATGGGGCCCTGGAACCCAGAGTCCTCCTCTAAGGGAGGACAGAGATTCCTCCGCTCCGGAGAATGTTTCTGTTTCTGCATTTTATATTGTTTAGCCGCCTGAATAAATGGCCGAAGATAAGGCTTTTGATTAAGGTTTTCGGGTGGGGGGATGGCCAACATAAAAGCCAGATGTATGGCTGTTCTGGTATACTTACTGCATTTCTTCCAAGTGCGGAACTTCCTGTAGAAGTAGCAGCTAAACAGGATGAAGACCAGAGACAGGACAACCAGCGAAGTGACCACTCCAATCCACAGATAATTGATGATCACATGCATGTCTGCCTCGCCAAAGATCTGACTGAACCAAGTGGATTCGCTGGCATCCTCGGATCTATCCCTCAGATCGGCCAAGTCCAAGACCACCGACTTGGACAACTGTTCGGTGCTGATGCTGCCATCCGGCGACCAGCCACTGGGCGGTGCCGGGTCATAGTTGACCGCCGCGTTGCCAATCCGCTGGAGCAGGGCATTGAACGAGTTGAGGGCGTCAATGTGGCGCAGGTCGTGGGCACTGGGGATCTCGAAGGTGATCTGGTTCTGCTGCAGGTGCTCGGCTATGGCCGCGGGACTCATGCTGCTGGCCGGAGCGGCTATGAACTCCGCGTACAGCTCCTCCGCTGGAGTTGTAGTCTCCACAATTGTTGGGTAATCCGTAGAGCTGATCATTTTGAATTTTATTTTTATGCTTTACTATATTTTGGTTTGGAATATATATTTGTATATATTTTTCTGACGACTGGCACAAACACTATCGCCGCACGACAAACACGTAAACAAATCGCACTGCTCTCTATATATAAGTCATGGGCTCGATTTCGATTTTCACGATTTTCTTTATGGGGCTTTCCCGCTCGTCTTTCGCTGCGTCCGTTCGCTGGAGCGGCTGTGGGCTGACTAACTCTCGCTGTCCAAGTCGAATGCCTATGTTGCTTCTCTGAGCAGCGAGAGAATCGGGGATATTTCCGCCTGGCACTCAAGTCGGGCTCTCCGCTCTGCGTTTCTCTGTTTCTCTGAGACTCTCTCGACTGAGTGACTGAGTGAGTGAGTGAGTCCACTCGGAGGAATCAAGTCAAGTTGCGAGTTAAAGAAGCATGCAATTTCTGGCATGTCTTTTATGTTTTTAAATGTTTCGCGTCCTTTCAGTCCTTGCCTGACCCAGTTTGGCTAAAAATAACCAAGAGAGAGAGATGGGGACTCCTTCTTCACCTCGGTCACGTTCGTTGTTTAAAGTTTTTCACAGTTTTTCCCAGTTTTCCCAGCATTTTTACCCCACAAATTGCTAGAAGCCAAAAGTTTCCGTCTCTGATGATTTTAATGAAAGCCAAAAACCCGGGTTATATGTGCCACTTGATAAGCTGTGAGTTCAGCTAAGAATTATGGTTGTGCCAAAGTTTTCCAGTCGAGTGATAAATTAATGGAGAATATGTTCAAGTTTTTGCCATAATTTAAAGTCTCTTTAAATATCTCATGTTTTAGCCACATTTTACCCTCTGAGACTCAGTCAATATCTCATGTTTTAGCCCAGTTTTAAAGCAAAAACTGTAACTGGAACTCCAAATCTCAGTTATTATGAGTCCCTCGAGCGTCAGGATGCCGCAATGCTTCCTGCTCTGCTTTACCAAAAATAAAAAAGGACCTAGAAGAAGCAACAAGAGAGGGGAAGGAAGGGATCCTGGCCACAGCACGCTTCATTTGAGCGCATGCTGACCATAAGCCGGCAGCAGGAGATGCACAAAAGGCTTCTCGGACGACACAAAAACGTGCCAAAAAATATTCTGCTCAGAAAGTGGAACAAATGCAACCCCGAGACTCACTCGAAATTCCACTCGAAAACCAGTTTTGCTTGTTTTCTACTCAAAAGGGAAATTCTCTCGCCAAGTGAATTTTCCTCTCGGCTTGTGCGCACTCCCTCTCACGAATTTCCCTTTCGCTCTCTCCGCTCTCATTTTCCGGAGCATAGCGACACGAAAGTGAGCAGTCGCCGGCAGTCGCCTTTGAACTGCGCCAAGCGAAAGGTCACACAGACACCCACTCTGCCAAAAGGTTTTCCCCTTTTTCCGTACGCAACTCCAGGAAAAGTGCGCCTTGTAATTGCCGCGGGAAATTGAAATAGATGCCCGATAATAAGCACTTAGCTCGAGCCCAAAGTCACTCGATAAATGCATTAAAAAGTTTTCCCAGCCGCCGAAAACTTTGACGCTGCCGAGACCTCTATGCACTTTGGCGAGCGGCAAGCTTATCGTTAATTAGCTTTCGACTAATTCTGAACTTGAGCATAAGTTTTAAACAGCCAACTGCAGCGATTTTAATCGATGCGTGTTTTGGCATTAAGGGAAACTTATACTAAAGGAAAGAGGTTGTAAAAAAATGAAATATAAAATTGAAAGGAAAATTATCGTTATGAAATTATCCTCTTCTTTGATAAGCTGAAAGTTTCTTGGAGTCTTGGATTACTTTGCTAGGGTCTTAAATAAATGACTAGGACTTAAACAGTTAAGAAATTTAAATATTTAATTATACCCTATTAAATATATATCTTATCCAAAAATAAGAGGAATTTGACTACAAAGAGATTAGTTTTAAAAATTCTATAAATAGGTCAGGAAATGTAAAAATTCATACTGTTTTTATTTAGAAAAATATTTGGAAATCCCTTTATAAAAGTTAAGAAAAATTAACAACCGATTTAAACTTGTTTTTAATATTTATTAATTAATTTATTAAGATTTCAATGGGGAATCTGAATATACACAATTTTTATGGTAAAAGCTAAGTTTAAAAATATCATAACTAAGCCAAAAAAGCATTTATTTTAATTCGGAAAGCTTTTCTGCGCTAGTTTTTATTAGGTTAATAAATCTGCATACTTCATTTAACATTTTAAAAAATTCAAATTTTATTCGATTTTTGAAAATTTTAATGATGTAACCCCTTATAGAATTTTGAAAAAATTTGAAAAAAAATCTTTTTGGTCGGACATGGCTTAATCGACTCTGCAGTTGATGCTGATCAAGAATATATATGATTTATAGGGTCGGAAATGATTCCTTCACTGCATTTGACTACCACTACAATACCCTGGGTATAAAAATACATTGAAATATTTATATCCAAAATTACCCTATAAAAACACAAATAATAAAGTTTTTTTGCATATGCCCTTTTTATATAACCCTTTTCTGTTATGCAAATACCATAAATTAATAAAATTCCAGTTGATTTAAGTATTTTTATCCCCAACATTCAACTGAGCTGCATCACAAATATTTTCATGCATTTATTTAGCATTTATGCCTTGAGCTAAATAACATTCTAAAACGTTCAACATAATCAAATTGTTTTCTTTTGTAAATTCCACACAAAAAAAACGAAGATGAACACACACAATTTGATTTGATAAAATTCCCCTTTGTGCCTTCGATAACATTTGTTCGCATTTCTCGTTTCTGTAATCCAATTTTGATGGCAATGCAAATTAAATTCGCATCACTTGACTTGTCGCATTCAATCTGCCGAGATGGAGAGTCAGTGCTAACCCACTGATTTTCTCCACTTTCCCGACTTTTCCCCGGAAAAACAGTAGATGGGTTTGATAAACAAGTTTGCACCTCTTTCATTTGTGTGCAGCGAAGGATAAAAACCTCACAGACAGCCAGGAGATTTTAATATGATTTCTTAGAAACACACACAAGTACTATATAGATATATATGTTTATGAAATATCCTGCATTCTGCACTCTGCCTTTACAAAATATATGTGTATAGAAGGACACACATGCCAGCGCATGCAGATGCTCTGTAACACCCGACTAAAAGTAAATTCATTAAAAATTCCATCATAAAAATACCTCGGCTGCTCACGTCAGCGCCCAAAAAAAAAGAAGAGGATGCAAAGACTTGTATTCTTTTCACTAACTAACTAAAAGTAAACCATAAAACAGACAGGATGGCAGGGGCGGTTAGGCGACAGAGGAAGCTATCTCCGTGCTGGCTGTCCTTTGAGCAGGACTCGTTCCGCCTTCGTCTTATCTTGCAGCTTCCATCACACTTCACTTACATGCTCTTTAACATGTCAACATGTCAGGGCTGCTGCGCGAGTTAGTGTGTGTGTGTATTGAAGCTGGTGTGTGTGAGCGGGTGTGCTAGTGTGTGACATAGTGACATAATAAAATGTTACTTTAGTTAGTAGTTTAGACGTCGAAAGCACCGCAAAAAGATGCTTTTACCACAGTGGCAAATGCGGCGCTAAGAAACTTCCATTTCTTCAAAGTATTTTTCTTGGGCTCTAAAAAGTGCAGTTCGGGTGTAATACTTGGTATAAATGGAAGTGGAAAATGTCTGAGAAAAGAATATATTTAAGTTTCTGGGAATTTATAATTAATTCGATTTTTTTAAAGATAAAATTTCATATGATTTAGGCTTTGGAGTTATACTAAATATGTCTTTTATACAAAACTAGAGTTTGCATGAATTCATTATTGAACTTTTCACTTAAAATAATTTTTAGAAAATATAATGACTCAATCTTTAAATATATTTTCAATTAAATATTATAAGAATTTTTTATTTATACGTTTTTTTAACTCCAAAAAGACTGTATTCCCAAGGAACCTCTTAACATAAACCCGTAAGTTAAACCCCAAATATTTACCTTTTCCCTTGATCTAATTAAGACACATCAATATCTGCTTATAATTATGTTTCCCTCAGTAAACAGTCCCCTCCAATCGTATTAATATCCTGTTTAACCCAGGCAGATATTGTTGAATTTGTAACAGCCTCTGAATAAACAACGAGTTGCAGCCGAGTTCCCTTTCAATATTCAAATCGATTCATCAGTTCCCAGAGCAGGCCACACGTAACATGCAAAAGTGATTTGCAATGCGCCGTGTATTCATGCCATCAATGGCAAATTATGCATTTAATGGCCAGATGCAATTAGCAATCGGAAGGACCTTTAAGGACCCAACACACACACACACGCACACGCAGGCATTCCGATTGCCATCGCTTGGCGTGTTGGGCATAATTGCCCAAGATTAACATAAATCAATCAAAAGGCATAAAAGCACCTTTGTGCGTTACCTTTGTCAGCGGAGTTGCATATGGTAAATGCCTGTGAAATTGCGCAGAAAGTTTTGTGAGCTCACAAAGGATATACAGGACGAGAAGTGAAAGAAATGCAAACAATGCGAGGGAAGAGGAGGAAAAAGGAGTTTGAGGAGCGAAGAACTCAGTGCTAAGCCGTCCGGGTAAACAAATACAATTGCATAAGTCCTGCTGCAGTTGTTGTCCTTCTTGCTGTTATTTTTCTAGTGTTACGTGTCCTTCTTTTGTTGTGGTGTAGGCACTGAGGGAAATATTATTTTATAAGAGAATATTTTTTGGGACTATTTATAAGTATTTTTTGAGGATTTTTTGCAAAAGAGTTTAAAGAATAAAAATTTTTAATGAAAAATTCAGTTTCTATATTAAATAAATAATATTTTTAATTTTAGCGCTTATTTAAAAGAAATTACTTACATTTTATTAATATTTTTAACTCAGTTTTCTTATTCTTAAGACAATTTTTTATTCTTAGATATTAAAATATGGCTTAAAACTTATAGAAACCAAAAAATATTATATTAAAATATATATTTTAAATATTAAATACAAATTCCTTATTTTAAATATTTTCTTTCCTTTTAACTTAAGTTTTTTTTTGCTGTGCCTCTGGCAGATATATCCTGCTTATGTATATGCAAGTCTGTTTATCATATGTGCGCTTGATTAGCGCTGACAACATATGCAGGCAGGCATTGCCAGACATCAGGCCGCAGGACCGCAAAAAGGACTGCCAACAGGACTCTCTCTGTTGACAAACAAAACAAACAAGTGCACATTTTTGTGCCGTACTGCATATTTTGCTTTTCTGGCCAACAACTACAACAACAACAACAATAAGAAGGGGAAAGAAGAAAACAAATAAAGAGGCCTTTTTCTCCACGCTCCACCCATACCCCTTGTTGGCCTGCTGCAAGTCCTGCTGCATCCTGCTGCAAAACAAAGGGTCCTGTATCACGGAGCAGTTTTAAAAGGATTTGCAGTTGAAATATGCTCGGGGCATTGCTGCTGCTGTAGTTTATGCAAAATAGAAGAGAGACGCCAAACAAATGAACACTGGTGATTCTTTCTAGTTTTATTTTTTTGGCAAAGAATAAAGTCAGGAATTCAACTGGAAAGTATGCATCTTGGAGACAGAAAAAAATACGAATTTCAAGGAGTTTTCGGAGGTGTTTAAGCAGGGACACTTCTTGGATAATATATTAGCTGAAAATTAACTTAAGATTTTATTTATTAATATTTAATTTCAGCTGTTTCTTTAAGCTTTAAGCCTTTCTGTTTTATTTAGCTGCTTTGAGCCGCATTTCCTGAATATAAAGTTGAACTGGCTTTCCATTCATCTTGTTTTTGACAGCACAACATTTTTGAAAATTCTTGAAGGGGTCTAGCACTCACTCTTTCTCTCTTTCTCTAAGTTTCCCCCTTTGAGTTTTCCAACCCAATTAACTAATTAATCTATTTCAAGAGCATTCCCTGCCATTTCGACCTACATTAATTTCCTATTCATTGTTCGGGCCTCGCAAATTTTCTATGTTGCACCATCAGTCCAAAAAGTGTTTGTGGCAGCATCAGCTGTTGCCCCACATAGATCTGCTAAACCAGCATTACTTTAGCACCACCCTACTGCCTCCGAACCCCATAAACAACCCACCAGCCACCCCCCTCGCGTGCCATTTGCGCATATTTCGCGCACTTCAAAAGTTTTCGCTTGCTTATTAAGAGAGAACCCGCGAAACAAAAAGGCCGAAAACAAATTTTTTCGCCATAACTCAAGTGTGGCAGTCAGACAAACAAATCTACACCGTGAAAATGGTAACAAAATGGGTCATAAAGGGAGTGGAATTTAAGACTTAATTTAAGCTCAAGGTTTAAATATAAAACCAAGTTTAAAAACACTAAAAACACTAAAATTAATATAAGACAAGTCTTCTCTTTGGGTAATATATTCCCTTAAAAACTTTTCCTCTATTTATTTAAAATATTACATACTTTGCCTTATAATCTCCCCCGAAAAAATAGCTAACCCAGTAACTAAATCAAGATCATACCCTGGATAATGTCATGTTTCTTTCACTGTAAGCAAATAAACGAATGCCAGAGAGCCAGAGTCCCTGACACGGCCGTGCTGCTGTCTCCGGCTATGGGGCTCTCCGACCCTTGGTCGAGTGCGACTACGGCATCCGCATCCGGAAGTTGGCTGCACGCTTCCGTTTTCGGTGCCTTAAAATTAATGAGCTGAGCTGAGCGGAGTGGCGCGGCAGCAGCGTTGCCACACTTTTCGCAACTAATTCCCAACAACTTGTTACAGCAGCGAAACTTTTGCCCAACCCATCGCCACCAAGGAGGGCAAAAGGACTACCGCCTAGCCACGATCCGTACCCGGACCCACGACGACCTTCCTTCCTGCCTCACGCCGCACGTATCCGTATCCGTATCTGTCCGTGGTTTTTTCTGCCCTCCATTCTCACCCCCTCCCCTCCCCCCAGCAAACTGGCAACGTTATTTGCGCAAAATTTTCGCTTCAAAGTTTGCTTATTGTTTACGTGCGTTGCTTCATTAAGACCTAACAAGGTGGGGGCGCTGCTGCCGCTGCTGGAACCTCCTCTCCGGTTAGTTGACTTACGGATATATAGTTACACTCCGGCACAGTACAACTTGAATTGGGTCAGACACACTCGGCGAACTTGCAATTGTTGTGCTGGCTGCCAGTGTGCAGCAGGGGTTAAGCACAGATACGACGGAGTATCTGGAGTGCAGGGCGGGCACCGGGGTGTTAATAGGGGTAGGTTATGATTTCGAGTGGCGCGTGTTTATTTGCTTTTGATATAGATTGGATTGCGGCATAAGTGTGCAGGAGCAGATCATGGGACAGATAAAGTTACCAACAGCCAAGGCAAACTCCTGTTCAGACAAATGAAACTCTTGATTAAAGTTGGCAGTTCTGAGTTTTGGTTAATGGAATTAAAGTGAGTTGGAGAAGGAGGAAATATATATATCAGAAAATAATGAATATATAGTCGGAAATTAAGATATATATATTGGATTACCTGTATCTTCTATATGAGTAACTTATGCTTATTCAGTTTATATTTCAACGTAATTTTTACCAAGAATTACATTACATTTCAAAGGCCTCCTTTATGCTTTAGAATTTTGTACATTTCAAATAAAAAAATACCTAAATATTCCTCTGAGTATTTATACATTCCTTTACTTATTTTCTTAACTTTGACAATGATTTTTAAAACCTCCTTTCCATTTTCTTGAAATACCTCTTCACTTTCAATAAAAAACACATTTATCCTCAATAAAAAAAGCTTTTAAAATAATTAAATAACTTCTTCCAAGCAAATACAAAAGACATTCTTAAATTACAGCAAAACCCAGGCAATTTAAATTATTTTAAAGCGTTTCCCCAACCCTAAATCCAATATAAAAAAATCTCTAAAAATTGAAACAACCCTCCACTGCCTTGAACTAAACTAAAAAGCCGTTCAATTTCCAAATGAGCAGGCCAATCGAGGGGAATAGCAACAAAAGGCGAAAATAAAAAGACGAACCGAAGCGGAAATTGAAATAAGCAAGTGAAACAAAATAATCAAAAGAAACAAAAAAGGTCCAAATAAAAGAGAGAGAGACCCAGCCAAACTGGGGGGAAACCAGGAGATGGGGAAGCACATCCCCAAAAATCATTCAAATCAGTGAAAATCAGCGCTGAGCCTCAGTCAAAAGTCCAGAAATTAACATTTCCACTAGAGTAAACAATCAGCGGTGGCGCCAAAATCACAGAAAACAAAAAAATTCACTCTTGGCAAATCGAAAAAATCAACAGAAATTTGAATGGTGTGCAAATTGGTTTTCACTTTCAGCAGGCGGGGAAAGAGAGGAAAAGCCAGCGGAAAATGAAAGACAGCCTTGGCTGTGGAAAGAACTTTTACCCCAAGGAATACTATTAAACAAATTTATTCGATATAATTAGAAAACTTGGCGACTTTTGAAGTAATTCGCTTAATTACTTTAAGTGCACAAAATGACGATAGCGGCGTGGACCAAGTTCGAGGCGAAGCCATTGACTACGTCCCTCCCAGTGGGGGCCAGGACACCACCAGCTGCCCCCAGGAAATCGCTGAGCCTGAGTCCTGGTGACAACAGGACAACGCAACAACAGAGAGGCGCCGCAAGCCAATAAAAGTTATGCCACGTAAATCGCAGAAATGTTCAAACTGCCAGCCTGCCTGCCTGGCTGCCTGACTTTGACATGAATAATGCCTTGGCAAGGATAATGGGAGGAATTTTCGGTGAACGGCTTGAAATTAATTGAGGACTCCGATAATTGGGAGTGAGGGAGCTGAAAAGATGTGCTAACAATATCATAAGTCGGTGAGGGCTTCGTGAATTTTTAGATTAAATATTTAGCAGCTTAAATGTAATTTTTAAGTGAAAAATGAAAGCTTCTTTATAATAATTTCTAGTATAAAAAATATCTTAAATATTCTTACCACTTGTAAATATTTAATATAAGCTTTTAAAACTTTTCTGTCTAATATTTTCCTATCAAAAGCCACCTCTTAAAACCCTAACTCTCAACTAGATAACCTCTCTCAACTTTGTGTCCCTTAAAGAACCCAGAGAAACCCACCAGAAACCCCCTTAAATACACCCAAAGTTCAGCAAATTAATACGCATCGCAAATCAGAATCAAAATCCAAATTGCCAACTGACCTAAGTCAACCGAAAATGAACCCCAAGCGGGGTTCTAACCCAGATTCGTGTTGCGACAATAACCGTTCGCCGTCAAGCGCCCGAGTTCCGGTACAAACTTGAAAACATAATCCCGCTTCCGGTGACCACAATTTCCGGTAATATGAAAAACCCACAATAAGCACAGCGACAGCAACAAATGCTAAACTACAGCCAAAAACAAAAACAAAAATAAAAACAGCACAGAACAAAAAAAAAGCAAAGAGCTCAGCGTTTCGTTTTGGTGGTTTTTGCGTTCGCAGTTCCGTATAAATTTGATGCCAGGATTTGCCAGGACGTTCAGGACGCTGAACGGGCAGAAATGAAGATGAGATGGTAATAAGGATAAGACGCTTGTACATTAGGCAGGCGAAAGGATCCAGGCTCTAGGAATCAGGAGCCGTGGCAGCAGAAAGCTAAAAGCAGAAAGCCAACTGGCAGGCGGGGCAAAAAGGCGTTAAAAGCCACGACGAGGACTTTGTCAACGCAAATGGCCAGGATGGTCTTGGACTTGGCCTAAAGTGCGGCAAGCAGTTGATAATGATGTTATTACCAAAGGAATGCTTATGATAAGCCAGCGAGAAAGAGAGAGGAGGAGACTGGGACTGGGGTCTGTAATAAAAATTAATGTTTATTTTGCTCACGCTTTTAATTAAAAATTGTCAGCCAAGCAAATTGAAAATTAAAATCCACATTTTATGGTTGACCCAGAAAAATGTGTGAAAAATTTCAGCTATTATTGTTTCACCCTCGCCGCCTCTTGCCTCCACAAAATTTCGGTTCTGGTGGGTGCGACATTTTTGGCTCTTGGTAAAGTTGAAATGTTTTGGCCATAAAGTTTGCTCAGCTCTCTCTCTCTCACTCGCTCTCTCTTGGCCATCTTTGTCTTGTTGCAAATGGCGAAAGTTTGCGCTTTAAATAATTGGCAAGGCAAGCAAAAGTGGTAAGGGAAAGTGGCAAAGCCCTGGCAGTTAGTTTTAAATATTGTTGCTAATTTGCCACATTGTGCGTGCGACTGAAAGCTGGATTAAAATTATGAGCTAGCCATATTTTTTGAAGTGTCCAGGCTGAAGCTGACGATGACGAAGGCCCCAACGCGCACGATGGGTGATGATGATGATGATGATGGGCAAAACTTGAGCAAAATGTAAGAAAAATAGTTGCTGAAGAGTGCGAAAAATTACGAAAGACGGGGGGCTAGATTAAAAAATCTCATTTATATTGTAGATGGAAAAGGAAACTCTTGACTGGACTAGGGTGTGAATAAGGATGAAGTTTACTTAACGAAATGAAAGAAAATTACACAAATTTGTACAACAAAATTACAAGTTGGCATAATTTCAAGATAAGATGAAGTGAACCGTTGGGCGTTGGCTGAAGTTTAGCGTGGAAAATATTCACTTGATCAGCATGAAAGTCTTATAATATTCTTTCTTATTTTTCCCTGAGCAAATCCCCAAATCAGTTGTAAGCTTCCCCTTTCAAACTCCTGTGACAAAGTGTATCTCAGCATAAATCCTTAAACCATCTTACAGCTTATCCCAACAACAAGTCCCTAAGCTTAACCTGACGCACTTCCGGATGGCTGTGAATGCGGATGTGTGTGTGTCCCTTCACGTGTTATCCTTGGGCGAGGATAACCGCATAACTGTTTTGGCATCTTATTACGGGCCAGTTGACAGGTGCATGACATTCTGTGGCCGAACGCATCGAAAGGACACACGCAGGCTAGGCTGAAGGGATATTGGAGGGGAGGGACATCGAATCACATTCACACCCGCACTCAGGACACTTTCTGCAGAGAAAGAAATGGGAGTTAAAATATTGTAATAAATTATAGTTTAAATATTTTAGAATATATTATTTAGAAAATCATTTAAGGAAGTCATTGTGAATACTGAAAACGGACTAAAAAAACATTATTAATAATATTATCTTGAGTATTGAAATATCCTAATGCATAGCTTTCTTTTCTAGATAAATTTACTTAATTAATTTAATATTTATTACATTTTTAGACTTCATAACAAAGTATTTGTTTGAAATATATACAATATAAAGGAGATACTCCTTTCTCTCTGTGTCTCCCTCACTGGTAGACCGAATATAGCTGATGTCCTGGTCAGAGGCGTCAACGTGCCAGAAAAACGAGCAGACCGCAGAAGCCAACATTGAATGTCCTGTCGGCTGTCGCCTGTCTCCGGTTACCCAAACCAAAGCCCGACCAAGCCCAAACCCAAAGCCAAAAGCCCCCCAGAAAACCCCTTATCCTGGCCAGTTGCCTCGTATCTGCTATCAATTGCCGCCGCTTGGCGTCAAATTACATTATGGCAAAGTAAATATAAATGGGAAATTGAATATATATATGAAAATATATATATGGTATATATGTGGATAGCATATAGCGATTTATTCCCCGCCAGACGAAAATTGCTGACAGCTTTGAAGTTTTTTTTTTTTGTGTTCCTGTGAGTTCGTGCCTAGACAAAAAGGTTATTAAAATTGGCGAAACACTTGCCAAAGTTTTCATATACCTATTTTTTGTTATTTTTATTTGTCAATTTGTATTTTCTTTCATTCGTTTTCCATGCACGAATTGAGCGCCATTTTCGCAAACTGTTGACAGCTGTCGAGAGGTGGGCGGCGGCGACGGGTTTGTGCCGCTCACAAGAGATACAAAAAGGATTTAAGCTCTTTAATCCTGTGCCAAAAACTACTTTTCAACGTTTGTTGACGGCCAGCGCTGTGTGAAATTAAATTAAACTTGATGGTTAATAATGACAATGACAGTTGATGAGCAGTGAAATATGATCTCTGAAAGGAAACGGTTTAAGGAGGAGTTAATGATGTTTTTTGTTTAAATTTCACTCAGATAAATAAA
This sequence comes from Drosophila kikkawai, assembly GCF_030179895.1. NCBI lineage: Eukaryota > Metazoa > Arthropoda > Insecta > Diptera > Drosophilidae > Drosophila > Drosophila kikkawai. The sequence continues at coordinate 10,481,052 of NC_091730.1, forward strand.
AAAGTTTAACTTTTATCTATTGGAAAATGAAATACAAATGTATTTTTTTAATATTTATAATCTGTTTAATTGTTAGTTAAAATGTAATAGTAAATTCAATGCTAAAGCTAAAAATCTGGAAAAATAACCCCATCACTCAAAATCCCTCTAAGTTATTTACCACCAATATTTCCTCCTAAAATCCATAAAATCTCTCCTCTTTTAAAGACCCAAAGCTCTATGCAAAACGTTGCCTTAAATAATCCTAAACAAACTCCGGTACGAGGACCGTTGACAGCTCCTTCCATTCACCAAAATTCGCAGTGTCGTGCAAATAATTTTAGGTTCAAAACCCCGAGCTGTCAGTCCGTCTGTCAGACGCTGCAATGGCAATCTGTGCCTGTCTGGTCGCTTATTTGATTTCTCACAACTGCCAAAAAGTTGCTCTAACCCCGGGACTGGGAAACAGGAGGACTGCGTCCGTCTGGCGGCGTCTATCTTCATTCGATTCCAGTCGATTTCCTGGCTGAACGCGAGACTCTACGTCATCTTGACGTAAGTCAACGGATTTTAGATTGGTCACGTAGCGTAGACGACAACGTCGTCGTCAACATCTGCTCCGTCTGGGCATTTTTCCCGTGTGTTTTGGCATATCTCAAAAACCCACTAAATATTCGAAAACTTATCGCCGGAGATATGGGTATCACCCAATTAAAAAGTTTTTTATCACCCCATGAAGATAGTTCCTGCCATAAACACATCGAGTCACAGGTCCGTGCATAAATATGCAAATTTAATGTATTTTTAAATAATTTTCTTGTTTTCAACGCATCGTTTTGCAGCCCACACTAAAATGGGGAAGAGCATTTTTCGGTTTCTATTTTTATTCTAGACGGGTTAAAAGTTGATAGTGTGTGTTTTGCCCCGATCATCGGAGTCATCGGAATCATCGATCAGCGGCAATTAGGCGGGGAAATGTAGAGGAAATGATGAAGGAAAGTTTTCCCCGGCGAAAGTTTTCTCTCTCGCGGCTAGATTTTATGGCATTTAGATTGGGCGTTTATGTGCGGATGCTTTGGGAAATATTTATGATTGGATTATAGGGCCAGCAAACATTCGTTAATCCCATTTAAAAGATATTTGTGCGGGATTTTCCAAATGTGTGTTCACATATTTTGGAATTCATCTTAAAGCCAACAAAAAGGCATAAATAATATTACCAAATTCTTTGTGAAATTTTTGTTTAATGCCAAGTAAATCTTAAGAAATCTTCACTATTTCTGAAATCAAAATAAACATAAAGAAAAATCTCTTTAAATTTTAACTTGATTTTTAGCTTCTACTTAGTCTAAATAATTTTAGATTAAATGCTAAATATGTTTAATATATGCCAAATAAATCATAAGAAACCCTAACTATTTCTGAAATTAAAAGAATAAATATAACAAAAAATCTCTTTAAAATTTTACCAGATTTTTAATTCCTATTTAGTCTAAATAATTCAACATTAAATGCCATATTTTTGCCACTGATTTTTTTTAAAACCCATAACCGTTTAATAAACATTTCCTGATGGCCTTATAAACCGTTTATTTGCTATATACTGTTCTTTAAGCCTTTCTTTACGCTCCTAATAACGGTTTAAAACTTTCTTTTCACTTCCTTTTGGGGAAAATAGGTTCCGTTTCATGACCATATTTTTGCCATAAACTTAAACATTCCTTTGTGCACTCGCCTCTGACGGAGCATTTATGATTTTATTTTTATTACACCAAAAAAAAAAGGTATTACGTCAAAATGCAAATTCGTTTCTCTCGGTTCTTTCTTTTGAAAAAGGCATCAAATTAATTTTATTTTCATTATGACTCATAAAACGCCACCGCAATGTGGAAAGTTTTTGGCAGACAGAGTGAGGAGGGAGTGACCCAAAGCCGGGAAAACAAACACAAAAAATTAGGGAACCCTTTTTTCGCCAAAGGCCACATTTAATCAAGCTACTTCGGGACACACAAAAAATGTCCAAAGTGCGTACTTCCAGCCAACACATAATTAAGCTTAATAAATTTCTAATTATCAGATGGTCAGACTAAGTGAATAAAAAAGGGTCCAAGGACTCACTCACCCAGGAACACATGGTGCTGGTGGTGCTGACTTGGGTTTGGGGTTTTGCAAATTAACCCTTTTTTGTGGAGGAGCCGGTAACCCGGGCACCAGAACTCCGACTTGCGCTCGTAAAATGTCCAGTTTTATGGGCTTCGACGTCGTGGTCGTAGCTCGTCAGTTGCTGCAGCAGTTTAAATTTAAATAAATTGTACAAAACTGACTGCCGGGCAGTTGGGAAACTCTTGGCCACTTCCCACGTGAAGGCTTTTACGAGTTTGGTCGGGAATTAAAAGTTTATCTTGATTCTCAAAGCCGTTTGAGCGACAAAGGAGACGGCGACACGGCGAGCTGCATAATTAGACACCCGCTGTCCGTCTCTTTCGCTGACCAGAGCTAGCCCTCTCCCTTTTTTAGTCATCGAGCGTTGTCTGTCAAGTACAGAGAAAGAAATTTCTATAGTTGCTATAAATTATAAAATAATATCTAAAAAAAGTAAAGTTAATTTATGCTTTCTTGTTGGATTTTGTCTTAGATATGTTCTTAAAAAGTATACAATTTTCGTTGCATAAATAGTTTTAGTACCTCTATTGTATTTTTTTCCTGTGTAATCATTATTCACGCTCAGTTGACCACCTGTGAGTGGGGCTTTTGTTACGGTATCGAGCTCTCCTCCTACTCCTAACCAACCTGAGCTCGAACTTTGTCCTATGGCGTTGACACAACTCGAATCGTTTCAAAAGAAATTAGCATAATTGAATTAAGCATCGATAAGCCATGTTTTCTTTCTCTCCAGCTAGGTTGCAGTCGATATCATTAGCTGCTGTTGCACAAGTTGGTGGGGAAAAGGCGAAAGATAAACCCTCTGGCACAATGCTTATGTTTGGAGTTCATTAATTTAACATTTGATAAGGTCGCAGGGCTAAAGGGTTACTGCTGGTGGTTGTCAAAATGGGTAATAAACGTTCAGCGTTTTTAACCCTTGTCCAGGAATTGATTCGCCAGGGTTGTCAGCTGCTAAAAGAGAGCAAAATGCCACTTCAAGAAATAATTTATGGCAAAGAAACATTCCAGAGTTTAAGATCAAGTCAAGCTTAAAGTTTATGTTTTCTGTGGTACTGAACAACTTCCTATAACTCTCTACAAAGTGTCTTGTTTGATTTCCAGACTTTACATTAATTCCCACCCAATGGACATATCAATTGTCTAATCCCATTTCGCATTATCGATGCAGACATGACGTGCGATAACAAGCCAAAGTGCTGTCCAAATACACCTGACAACCCCGTTGACGACGACTGGCAAGTGCCCAAGAGTAAAGACTTTTCCTAAGCCCCCAACAGGGACAGACAGTTGGACAAATATTTGATATTTAATCTTATGAAACAGCAAACAGACAAACAGAGAGAGAGTAATGGAACGAGGCAAAATTCGGGGGCAGACATGGTCGCATAAAATTGTAATTAATTAAATTTAAAGTCGTGTCAACGGGGCGGATGGTTGGATGGTTTACTGGGTGTTCGGTGGCAGACAACGCCCCGAAAGGATTAACAAATACAATGGCCAAACAACTTGAGGCTTAAAACTCTGCACTACAAAACCGAAGACAAAATGCAAACATAAACACAAATACAAACACACCGAAAGGGGGGGAGGCGTGGCGCCGAAGTCCAAAAGTGCTTTTAACCTACTTTTTTTATGAAAAAAAGTAAACAGACTCACAGCGCCATCCAACATATGCATAAATAGACTTTAACCCCTTGGTGACGGTACGATGGGGAAGAGTCAGGAGTATATGAAACAGTAAGCAGGCATCCTGGTGGTTGAAAGTGATGGAATAAGAGATATCCTGGAAATTAAATCAAGAGTTATTACTTAAAATATATATTTAAAATAATATTAAATGTATTTTATATTAAAATTATTATTATTTTCTGAGAATAACTATTCTAATTAAAAATACAAAATTGTATAATTATCCTTTCACTATATAGTTAGTACCTATATACCCCTTCAAAAAATCCTTATTTTTGGGTATAAAAAGTGTGAACCACACTTTGCTTTTTGGTCGCTCTCTCGCTCTCCTTGCAATGCTTTCAACAAAATTTAATCTTATTTACACACACACACACATAAGCGAACACGCACACGCATACACTTTTGAGTGTGGCACACTCACACATATATACTTACAGGCCCTCATCTATACTTAACAGTGTGCAGAACGTAATCCTTTAAATGAGTTTAGCGTCACGTTCGCACTTATGCGTTAAACACGTGTTTTTTGCCCCAGCATTATCCTTTTGCCTAGGCACTACTCTCACAGCCAAGAGGGGGTGGCCTTTTGGGGAATGGATGTGGGTGTGTCTCCTGCTGCAGTCGTAACCTTCTCCTCACCCACCCGCTGCAATATGCAACGCGTTTTTTGCAGCGCCAACAGCTGCGCACAATTCAAAATGTCAATTGAGGCAGTCCGTCGCCGGGCTAGAAAAAAAAAAAGCAGAGTGAATGGACCCACGCCCCAGAGCCATTCCCCCAAAACAAGGACCTAGGTCTCTATTCCTGGACTCCAAAACACTCTGATCCTGTGAGCGGTTGTTTTAAGAACACTGCTAGGAAAATTCAGAGAAAGAATTTGTAAAGATTATAAGAAGTTCCTTTTAAGTAAAGATATCCCTAAACCATAATTTTACCAGTTCCATTTAATAGTAAAATTTCTAGAAAAGGACATTCATTAATCTAAATTTATATTTGTAATCTCAATGCACATCGATTTTCTTCTCTGTGCACTCCTCCCTCAGTTGGCCAAGCGCCTCTGGGTGGGATTCAGTTTAGTCCACGCCACTGCACCAACAACAACTAGTCCTTTCGACTAGAGGAAGGGGGCATTGTGGTACTGAAGGCAGGGGGGAAAAGGACTCCAGGGCATGGAGGGAGTAAAGGGTTGCATGCAAGAGCACTCAGTGCGCAACGTTGGCTCATTAAAGTGGCATATTTCACACATAGCCCGAGCGACAACCACTGAACCAAAGGCAACGACAGCAACTTGAGTGGAGTGAGTGCCAAAAGGAAGAAGGGAATCGAGGATACCCTTTTAAGGAGCAGAAAGTAACCCTAAAAACAAACTTAAGAAATACTAAAAGGTTTTATTATTTAAATAATAAACAAATTAAGCATAGAAACACTACTGAAAATGAAATAAAACCTATTGAACAAACACCTTTACTTTTATTTAAAATCTCTTAAATTATCAGTTAAGCATATTTTTTTTTTAAACCAATAAAGATTTAAATTTAAGAAAAGAAAACTTTCTTTATAATATCCTTGAACTAATTTAAAATCTAAATTAATTCAGCACAAGGTCCTTGGACTTATCTACTGAGAGTGAGTAGGGAGACCCAAAAGTGCAAAATGCCCCAAGAATGCCATCCGAGGACTTTGACGTTGGCGTTTTTCTAGCTACGTGCGGCATGTTTTTTGGCTTCTGGCATGTCCTGCCAGGACTAGGACGACTAAGAGTACAGTTGGACAACCGGCAGCAAGAGTTAAGTGCTGGCAATTTGGTCTTCTTTTTCACAAAAGTCTTTTGTCGCACTTTTGGTTGGCAGTTGTTGCTGTCGTTGTTGCTGTTGCTGTTGCGTTGCGTCGGGGGACGTCGCGAGTATGTGGCAATAATTGTTTCGCAAGTGCTCAGAATGCCTCGAACTTAATGGACTCTCCGGAAAGTGGGTTGGGTCCAGGCGAACGCCTCTGTTGTCTAAATTAATGCCAAGGGAAATGCCATTTTTCGTTTTAGATTAATTTCCTCTTTTGTTTAGTTAATTTTTGAGAAAGGTTGTGGCGGTTGCCAGTTGGGAATGGGAATTCGCCAAGGGCCTAGCATAATTATATACTATACAATACAATTATTTATGGTTTCTTTAGGCTTTTTAACAATTAATTTAATTAATTTAAGTTGAGGGAAATACAACTCCATTTCTTTACTAAATTTAATATTTTCTCTCTCACTTATTAGTACTTTATTTAATTACCTAATAACCGACATAATAATAAATAATAAGCAATGACTTTAAAAATTCTAGAAAACCCATAAAGTAACCCTGCTGCCCGAAAACCTATTAATTAATTTATACGGTTAATTGTGGCAGCCAAAAGCCGATTTACCATATAATTACTATCCAATATTCATAAATACAAGCGGCATGTTCGTGAAAACCCATTACACTAAATTAATTTCACAAGGACAGAGAGCTTGGGGGTTTGAGGGGTGGCACTTTTAGTGAAAATATTAAATGCATTGCAAACAGGCGAGGGAAAAAATATGATTGAGACTGGGGGTGCGGGATAAAAAGAACAACGAACAATGAACAGCGGGCAATATAATAATAAATAACATGCAAACGAGGCGAAATCAATGTAAAACGCGTCGAAGCGTATCATTAGTGGGCGGTGGGTGGTGGGTGGCAGTGTGGGCGTGCCAACGACAAAATAACCGCATGCTGTCAATCAATATGCATGGAATATGCCCCACTCGAGGGTGTTTCAGCGGGGGTCCCTGGCATACTACTATATATTATCGAGGCATATCAACAACTTGCCGTCACGCTGGTTAACACTTCAATAAATCGATAAACGCATCAAACAGAAAACGGGGAAAAACTGAAAACGGAAAACGGAAAACAGAAAAGCTGTTGCATAATTATGACCGTTTGTGGGCCAGGCCCAGACGGAGCTTTAATTAAATTGCCGGTGTATTAGTGCGAAAGCGATTGGCAGTTGCCAGTCGAAGGGAAAACGCTGCATTAATCATCACAAAAAACGCAATCAATCGAGCGGAGTTCTACGGCTTGCTCACTTTCCCGTCCGCACAAAATACACTTATCCGGGGGCTATTTTGGAATAGCATACAAAAAATGTGTGTTTAAGGGGCTTAAAATGAGAGAATAAAGTAAGGATTACATTTGTTTTTTGCTGACCACAGGGGTGTTTTTTTAGATAATTGTAAATTTACTTGCCAATCATAAATTTAATTTAATATAACTATGAGGGGATTAAGGGTACTTAAAGGGGTTTTTATTTAATTTTTATATGAATAATGCATTAAAAAAATATATAAAATAATTAAAGCCTTATCTATAAACCCTTTATTTAAATCTTTAAAAAATATAACAATGGATCTGAGCTACTCCAAACTTTTATAGATATTATCCTAGGTTTCCTCGTATATTTTTTTCCGATTTCCTCCTGTCAAATGTGCTCCACTTCGATATCAGAGCATCTGTCATTCGTTTGCGACCCTGTTATTTATTCCCACGGGAATTTCATCTGCCGTTTCCAAGTGAATGGGCACATCAGTCAACGATAACGATGCCGATATACCGATTGCCGGTCCGTCAGGTGCGCAATGCAAAAAGGGCGAAAATTAAGTTTCTGCCTCTCCAGCACCACCAAAATGCACCACCAGGGGGGTACACGGGCGCACCCACTACATACACATACTACCCACTAGACATCACCACCCACCAATCACCCGAATACGGCGGCTACGGCTGTAAACTGAAGTTGCCGCACGTGTCCAACAAACGCTTGCCTTGGCACTCCACTCTCCATGCCGCTCCACTTGCCACTTGCCACTCCACTCCAGGCCGCTCCACAACTGCCACGTGTCGATGCACTTGTCAGCATATGTTCCACGTGATTCCCAACTGCCACTAGTGCCTTTTGCTCCTGGATTACTTCCGTTTTTGCACTGGGGGAAAATGTCACAAAAAAAACTTATGAAAAATCTTTTAATTCGGGAAAAATATGCATATAAAGGTGAAACATTTAATTTAAAAATTAAAGAAAAATTGTGTACCAAGCTTGGCTAGATTAACCCGGTTGTTGATGCTGATCAAAAATAGATATACTTTAAAGGGATGGAAATGATTCCTTCTCTCTGAAATTATAAAACCCTTTAAGAGTATTAATACAAAATATTATAGATTTCATATTTGAGATGTACTCTAAATATTCCTAAAAGCTCCCTATAATTTCTTCCAGTGTAACTATATAGTTTGGAGTTCTGCACCACCCCGAATCTCCTTCCCCAAGAGAAAAAGCGAGTGGGTGTCATTATGGGGATATTCTGGGAATAAAAGCCAACTAATGGCGGCTTTTGTCATTACTTCGTGCTATCCAGGATCTGGCATCCTCTCGGCATCGCATCCTTGCCTTAATATGATTCTGCAACTTGTTGTTTGCTTTTCCCCCCTTTTTTTTACTAATTTTATTTAGCACTTTGTTTGCCGTTGCTGCTGCTACTGGGTTTTTAATGCTGTTAAATGCAATGCAATTTTTATCTGGTCTAAAAGGATTCCGCAACCTTCCGTTTTTATTTCGCTCCCGCGCCGGATTACGTGTTTTTGCATTTTCAACTGGACTTGCTGCATATCCTGTTCACGTCCTTCTGCATCCTGTCGTCGTCCCGTTGTGTTATCTTGCGGTTTTTTTGCATCAAGTTGAGAATTTTCTCATTAATTTCAACGTTTTTCTACAGCTGCCGTAGCTGCGGATGTGTTTTGTGCTTGCGGACAGTTGTCGGTTGTCGGTCGTCCCTCTGGCTGAGGTTGAGTCCTGTCCCACTGATTGTGGTTCCCATAGAGAGTGAGTCCTGAATGTTCTGAATGTCCTGATGGCTGATGGCCATTCGCCATCAACAGCAAATTAAAGCTAGTATTTCGGGATGTGTTGTGTGTGGTTTTTTTTTTAATTAATTTTCATTACCATTTTAGGTCAGAGTAGTTTTAAATTTACCAGAAATTTTATTAAAGATGAAGTAAAATATGAGAAAATAAAGGCCTTTGGAATAAAGTATTGATAATATTTATAATTGTTTAAATATCAGATGGCCTAACTCACTCATCTGTAGTTCACCACTTGTAGCCACCAAAGATTCCCCGAAAAAAACACTAGAGAAGTGTTCTATCTTATTCCCTGAATCCCAATCCCAATCGCAATCTGACACATCACAATTGCCTCATTTGAAGTTCATTAACCTACCGCACTCTTCCCTTTAATGGCCACGCCTCACTTCCGATGGCCAGCCAGTAGAAGAAATAATAATAACGTCCGGGAAAATTCACACAAATTAAAGCCAAGTCAGGAAAATTCAGAGCAGTGAAACGGAAAAGCCACACAGAGAGAGAGAGGAAGACCGGCCAAAGTCAAGTAGACAGCCAAGACAAACACCAATTAAATGCACATAATGATAATGTTGTGCCGAAAAGTCATTTGGAGCAACTAAATTACAACTTCCACTCTACATTACATGGCACGGCAGCGGAACCTCCTCAACCTCAACTCCAATCCCAACCTCTTCACTCGAGAACCTCGAACTTTGAACCACGAACGGAGCCCAAAAATCCACACAAAATTAAAAGTCTGCTGCAGTTTGCGAAAGGAGAAACAGATGGCTACTGCAGCGAAATGAAAACAAACACCCGAATTTGTGTCTAAAGTGTTTTTCGCCACGAAAAAAGGAAAAACTCACACACATTCTGACGGGGAAAAAAGACAATTCCTAGAGAGCTAAAGTTGGTTTACCGCTCGGCTGAGCGGAGAAGTTCAATGCTCAAGTTCATGAACTTGGGGCAACTCGAAAGGGTTTTCCTTCTGGTCCGCTGACGGAGCAGTTTATAATTAGAAACCCAACCGAGTCGTCCCATCTCCATCTCCACCTCGGGAGTATCTCAATCTGAAGGGAAAGTCAAGTGGATTTTGGTGGCAAAAGTGAGGGAAGACAACTGCGCACTGCCCCGGAGGAAATCCACAGATGAAGTCGTGGAGAAGTCCTCTGCCAATGGTTACGTAACGTGGGATTTTCTATTTACCCAAGGAAGACTACGACGACGTCGACGATGATGATGGCGACAAGTGCATACGGCTCCTTGGAAATTGACAGAAAACAAAAGCAAACAATTTGTTGGCGAGCAGGTCGCTTATGTAAATAAAAGGCAAGAACGTAACAGAAATTCTTTAAATAGGTTAACGAATGGGGAATTCTCTTATGGAAAATGAATTAAATTGGGTGATTTTCCTAAAATAAGAAAAATATTATACTACTTTGTTAATTTAATATGTTCAATTTCATCTAGATCAACAAGTAAGGTAAGTTTTTATAACAAATTCTGGTTAATCTCAAAGTTCAGATAAGTTTTTTGGAACCAAATTTATTTTGTTATTAATTTTAAATTAATTTATAAATTTCCTCATACAATTATTGTATTAAAAACTCAGTAAAATCTTCCTCCATTCATAAGAAAAAAACTAAAAACTAAAGACGAAAAGAAAACCTTCTCCACAATTCAAAATCTAAATACTCTTCTTCATGAAAAAGTCTACTCTTTCGGCTTAAAAAACCCCTCAAAAATATATAAATATCTCCTTTTAAAAAAACATTAAGCAGTCGCAACATCATCTGAATTCCATCTGTCAGCCAAGACGATCCAGTCTAGAGTATTTAAATTTTTTAAACAAATAAAAAACGAAGCGGAACGCGCTCACCATTGTAAATAGATGTGGGCGAGCGAGTTTCCATTGTTATTATTATTGTTGTTTTCAGCGGCTTAAGCAATGTTAAATATTTAACAAAAATAAAGCCGAGCCAACACAAAAGAGGAGATTCCCGATTTTACCATATATGTACCCATAGCCACTCGTACGCCAAAGATATTGCCGGAATGGGAACCTGGCACAAAAGCGGAGTTTCGTGCTCGTGGTTAATCTTTTAAGTGTGCCGTATACACCGCGATCCCCCACTACCTACTATATATATATATAAAACGCTCGCCCAGCGTGTTTATATTTCGATTTAAAATTCCGTGCACGCGCCGGGCATTATAAACATTTTCCTATATGATTCCCACACACATGAGTGCTGCTGGGCCTCAGCTTCGATATATTGTCTGGCGGAACTTCAACGGTTGGGCCTTTGCCTGTTGTCGGCGGCGATTTTGCAACGTTTGCCATTGTCATTTGTTTGCGTTTTAATATGCAAATAAATATAATAGGACACACGATGCCTTTTAAATAAATACAGGCCAAAACATTTATGACAACTCCTCGGCAGGCGATAAGCGGAGTTGCTGCTGCTGCTGTTGCTGCAATTGCACTGCGTCGGCAAATATAAATTGCAGGAAATGGAAAATAAAATGTTTATTTGCCATAAATCGGTCGAGCGGCTTGTTGGTTAACCAGTATTAAAATCGCGATCATTCAGGTGGTCGGTCGGTCGACCAAGAAAATTGTACAAAATGTTCAAACGAAATGGCCAAAAAGCAATTGGGGGTCCCAACGGCCAGGCAATCTTTGGCATTTGGTAGCCGGTTTATGACAGTTTCTTCGATTGCAGTTACAGGTTTTATTAGTTTTCTAAATGATTCGGATTATGATCGAAGATATACTTAACGGAGTGGCTTTAAAACTTTGCTATGGCTTTTTGGTTAGTGTTAGTGTGTGGGTTTGGTATTTCTTTTGCTTGAATTTAAAGAGTAAGGGAAATATCTTTAAATAATGGGCAAAAATTTTGAGCAAGGATAAATTCCTTAACACTAAAAAGAGTCTTATTTATATTTTATAATATTTTTTTAGAACATGTTTTCTATAATTTATAGTTAATAATATTTTTCAGATTATATTTTCTATAATTTATACATATTTAGACTCAAAATATGTATTATAATTAAATAAAAGGGTCTGAATTATATTTAATAATATTTTTTTGAATATATTCTCTACAAGTTATACTTAATATAATTTTTAAAAATATATTTTCTATACTTTATAGATATTTAAACTCCAAATATGTATTATAAAAACCCCCAAATACAAGACTCAATTGAAAATCTCTTTCCTAGTTCCCCATTTAAATGTAATATTCTCCTCTAACCTAAATAATTAATCTTCAAAAAACACTAGTTTTGCTTGTTATGCAACCAAAAGTCCTTGCAGAATGCGCCACTCTGCAGGAGAGTAAATTTATAGCCCATAGTTGGCGAATGTGCTTGCTCATCGAGTTGTCAGGCCAAAAGAGGACTTGGACTTGGGCACTCGGATCGGAGGAGCGCATACGTAACACTCGGCACATTATGCTCAGACAATCTAATGCCTTGCCTAATATTTATATCCGCTCTCGACTTAAGCTATTACCAAGACAAACACCATGGACATAAATCCTTCGAGCGGGCATCTGCATAATGCATTTATCTCGAAAACCCCCAACTAACAGGCAGACATTCATTTATCACATTTATCGCTTGCAAGCGAATGCAAAAATTCTATTACTGTCCAGGACTCCAGCTTCCAGAGGAAGGAGTGTTCCGAGTCCGGAATCCTGGGAAGCAGACCATTAAAAATTATGGTATAAAATCTTGCACATCATGTGAGACCGGCGACATATGCGATAAATTTGCCACAAAAGAAAAAATAAACCCAGTAGCAGAGAGAAGCTGAGAGATGCATTGCTGGGGATCTTGAGATTTCCGCAGATTTTCTTTCACTGCATCCATTGAGCGCCATTTATCACTGTCCAAGTTATGCCTGTTCGCATTGCATTTAAGCCGTGTCCATAAGGATCAATGAGGATAATTCGAATCTATGGCAAGGGCTTTGGCCAAATGTAATTATCGTTTGTGCCGCAATGGGGCACGTTTCGTATTGAAAGAGGTGGGCTGGATGTTCGAGGTGGCTCTCGGTTGGCTCTTGGTGGTTTTTTGGTTGATTTTTGGGTGGTTATTAGGTAGTGGGGTGGCTCGGATTTGTCATGGCTTTCAGCTGCACATTGTGATAAGCACATGTTATGGTTTTTCACACTCCCAATGCGATTGTGTGTGGGGTTAAATTTTCCGTGCTCGGATTTTTCCCTTTTATCGATCGACTCCTTGTTTGCGGTTGTTACATGTTTTCCTATCTGGATTATGATTAATTGATTGCCAAGTGTTGGGGCAACGTCACCACAATTATTGGGGGACGGACGGGTGGAGAGGCAGCCAATGGCTTATTCCCACCGTCACGCCCCTGCAATTCAATCGACTTTGGGTCAATGCTCTGCTCCGAGTGAGGCAAGAGTTTTCCCGCTTTTCCACGGAAAAGCATTAAACTGTGTTGTTCCCATTTCAGCAGACGCTGATGTCAAACAGCTGGAGTTCTTCTTGGACTCTCGCCGCATCGCATAAACAGCCAGCAAATGTGCAGCACACTAAATTGACAGCTCGAATCAAGCATAAGTAACGTTTAATTGGCACTTGGCGGCCAAAACAAAAGCTAAGGAGGGGGTTTAGAGAAATAAAGAATACTCTTTTCTATAAAATAAATTTTTAAAATATTTATTATCATATTTAAAAGGCTTTTTCCCAATAAAATAAAAAAGAATTTTGTAATTTGCTAATGCAAAGACTTAAAAAATATATACACCTTAAGATTAATAATTTCTAAAAGTCACATAGCATTTCAAATATATTTAAATTCCTTAAAAAACTCTAGAAAATTCTCTTTTATTGACAAACCCCATAGTATAATCATGTTTCCCTATCTTTTATCAGAGTATAATGAGCAGTTTGTTGGTTAAACATGCCACATCGAACGTGCCAAGTGCGGAGGAGTCCGGCACATGTGTGCACGGCGGCAATCATTTAAATAGTTATTGCACTTTTCTCCCCCAGCCCCAAGCACACCGGCAATGCAATTAGTTTAAAAGGCCAAAAAGATCAGAAGCAAAAAAAAAAAAAAGGCAACACAACAAGTTGGAAAAATGGGAAAAACTGCCAGGGAGTGACAGGCTGACATGCCAGGAAGAGAGAAAAAGAGCCCGGGAGGATGAGCTATGGCACATGGAAGAATGTCAAAGCAAAATGAAGCCATTAAATGAACGGCAGAACTTGGAAGCCCCGAAAAAAAATCGAATAGACGACGAAAAACACAGGCGGCGGCACACGAAGGAGTGCCAAGCCAGAAAGCAGTGGCAACACAATTTAACACCCGCCGCCGAGGCGATGGGCAGCTCACAATTTGACGGGCTTGCCACAGCAGCAGAAGCAGCAACAGCAATACTCCCAGCAGCAACATCAACAGCCACAGCAGCAACAGCCATCGCCAGCCGGCAACATCATCTCCTCGTCATAGTCCGGATGGAGTTCCGCTTCTGGAGGAGCTGGGCGGTTGGAGACGCAGACCAAGTCTCGTAAACGTCGACATCTTTCATGGGAAAGCACAGGGAGAAACATTTCAGAAGCTTCTATTTTCTGGGGATTTTTAGAGATTTTAGAGATTTTTTAAAGAGTAAATTTATGAAATATTTAAGGGGAAAAATAACATCATAACATCAAGATTGTGGAATGCGATATTATCTTAAAGGATATTTTACATTTCAGTGATATTTTCTTAAAGAAAGCAAAGTTTCTTTACTTACATTTTAATAATCAGGTAAATTACATTGCTTAAAAAATATTTACATTTAATTCAAAATTTTTAACCATTTCCCAACATCTTAAATCCTATTTCCCCAGTGTCTTTGTGTACCTTTTGGGCGGCTGAAGTTGACAGGTCGCGCGCAAAAAAAAAAACCCTATGTACTATATATGCTCTATGGCTGGAATTTCCCAACTGAGATTGAGGTAAAGTCGAAATTTTAATGGCCTCCCCAGATGCAATAAAAGCTCAGGAATGGAATGCCTTAGCAAGCATAAAGTTTTCCACGAATTGCACTCAGCATTCGCGCTGCTTAATTCAAGTTTCTTTAGTTTTAGCAAAGTCAAAACTGTGCTCCACATTAATCAGCTAATAATGCCAGACAATTAGCAATTGCGACAGCCATTTACTGCGAGTCGTCCCCCCAGATACTCCAGAGAACGTGAAATGCCATCCATTTTCATATGCCAACATTTTAAGGTAGCGCAGCGCCGAAAAACTTTGCTAAGAAGACAAACGACTTTTCAGTTTGGGGAAGGGTAAACAGAAAGAAATTTGGTTGTGGGTTTTAAATTAATTAAATTTTTAAAGAATTTATTTTTATATAAAAACTTGGATAAAATAAAAATGTAATAATTTAAGCCTAATTATTATATATTTATAACTTTCTGATTTAAATTGAAAAGCAAATTTGCTTAAAATTAACACATAAAAAGATTATTGTAAACTTTGTTTTAAAATCCTTAATCTATCCAACAATTTAAAGGATTTTTCTTTTGTATAAATATTTTGAACCCTAACACCCAATATTATTTCTTGTGCACTTTGAAGAATAGGGGCTTTGAATCTGTTTGGGGATCTGCTTTTTGCCTGAGCCCCGTTCACGTGAGCTCTGCAACATTTTTGCAAAGTAATTGCTCATTTTGACAGGTCGTGCAACGCCCTTGTTTGCAGTGGCAGGCAGCTTCTTTTGCTCCTTCAACGTCTTCTGGTGCTGCTGCTGCTCCTGCCGGCTTGTTGCTTCCTGCCAGCAGCAATGGATGTTGCAGCAGTAGCAGCAGCAGCAGTAGAAATAACCTGCAGCAGCCCGCAGTTCTTCACATGCGAGAAAGCAATAAAATCTTATAGTTGGTTTTTTGTTCGACGCTGCCTTCTGCACATGTGGCGTACCAACAACGACAACGACAAATGCAACGACGACTTGGGGAAAAAGGCGACAACAATGACGACACTGACTACTGACTCGGTCCTGTCACTGACAGCCTGTCAGAAAAGGGGAGGCAGGCCAAAGGAGGGGCGGAATGTCCTCCCCATGATGTCGTGAAGCGTAATGCGATTCTTTCGTCGTTTTAAGCCAGGGAGTCTGCGAAAGGGTAGGTTACCTAAACTTTTGGAAAACTTGACATGGTAATGAAAATATATTACTAAAATATGCTATTCTTTTTCAAACCATTAAATGCACTATTTGAATTTTTAAGTTAGAAGTAACATTCTTTTTTATTTTAAATAAATATTTTCTTAAGATCAAGCTAGGTAAAAGCTTTCCCTTAGTCAAAGAGCATCCTCTATTCACTGAGTATCTCTTGAAACCCCAATCTTCCCCCTTGGTCATAGTTACAACTTTTTTGCTCGTTGCCTCTTTTACTGCCACTATTAAATGCATTTCACAATAGTTTGTCGATGGATTTGTTATTGTTAGCCATAAAATTAATATGCGTTCTGGGGACAACAATGCAACGATTTTGATGACATCCCAGCAAGTGCGATATTACAGCTACACGAAGTAACATCTGTTTAGCATAACCAGCAAGCAACATTGAATGCGATTCTATAGCATTCAGCTGAGGATAGGATAGCACAGAGAGAAATCTATAAAAAATTATGTTAAAATTTAATGATAGAAAATATTAAATATTAAAAATTAAAAGAGAAAGCTATTAAAAATTATATGAAAATTAAATCAAAACCTTGAGCTTTTTAAATGAAAATTAAAAAGAGGAAAATCGTAAAAAGAATCTCTCTAAAAAATGTTTATATGATAAACAAAGAATTACAGAAATTTAAAAATAGATTTTGTATAAATGAATATTTTTTTTTAATATTTTATGCATTGATTATTAATTAGTAATCTTTTTTATAATTATTTATAATTTTTGCAGATCATTTTAAAAGTTTATTTTATAATTATTTTAAATAATATCAAATAACTACTTATAGTGCCAGAAACCTCCTTAAATTATTCATTTAAATTGTATTAATAAATAAAATTTCTCTATGTGTA
Source organism: Drosophila kikkawai (assembly GCF_030179895.1). Taxonomy (NCBI): domain Eukaryota; kingdom Metazoa; phylum Arthropoda; class Insecta; order Diptera; family Drosophilidae; genus Drosophila; species Drosophila kikkawai. The sequence goes on from NC_091730.1 coordinate 10,497,856, forward strand.
TTCACTATATAAAGAGCAATACTTTTTGCTGGCCCAACGAGCAGCGAGAGTTTTTCACAATTTAAACGGATGACACGACACAAAAGTGTCAATCAAGCGAGCAGTTAAAGCCCCCGAGGGCCATTCAAGGAATTCTGATGGGGATGGGAATGGGAATGGAGGGAGTTCGGGTTGAGAATGGAGATGGCAATGGGAATGGGAATGGAGATGGAGTGTTGGCATAGAGCAATCTGTCACAATCAATTAATTGCTCGCAGAACTATCAACGGACATCAAACAAATCCAAAAGGTAAACGCAGCCGATGCGTATCTGTGAGATACGAGTTTGCCTTTTATCAGCACGCACGATCACTTCAAAGTGGAGAAAAAAAATCAGAAAAAGGGGAATGAGGAGCAGGGGACTCTGGTATTCAGTGAAACGGAAGTGATTGCCTTCACACCCATTGAGTTCACCGTTGCGGTTCACTCAGATCCGATCTCAGGTCTCTCCCACTCCAGGCCGGGCGGCAACATCAACGAATCTCTGTCTAGTTTCTGTATCTTTTTGTGGGGGGAAAAAAATATCAGATCAATAATTCGATCATGTCAAGGTGCTTCGGTATAGATCTAGCATATTTATGCTGTGTTTTTCGAAACACAAGTTGTCATGTTCACATTTGTGTTAAGGTTAAATGGAGTTTGTTTTTAGGTATTGTGACTTTTCAAGCGTGATTTCTACAAACTGCATTATTTTTAATTGAAGGCGACACTTTTGGGTAGGAGTTTCCACGGAAATTGTGTAAGAATTTATTTAAAGGGACAACTCAAGAGTTTGTGGAGTTTGGGAGTTGGTTTTTCTTAAGTTTAAACTATCTAGAAAACCTTAATTAATTTTTTAAATATTTTCTAATTCAATAACATCTGCCATGTTCCCCTAATTGAGTTCTAATAAAACACATGCCACTTCCTTAGGCAACCTCCATTAAAGATGCATTACTTCCTCTAACCAACAAGACCATTGCCCAAGAAGTGCAACTGCAAAGAATTTGGCTCATAAATAACGCGTTGACAGTTTGTAATTTTGAAAAGTAATCAAGCAAAGCTAATTAACAACAGCACCCAGAGCCAGAGGTGTATACACCTCCGAGTGCCGAGTGCACTCTCCTCAAATGAAGGCGCAGCACATACGTATATATCATAGGGGAGCTTGTAGAAAGTCGGCGCTAATGAGAAAAATATGACACAATTGTAATTATCTGTAGGGAGCGGTGGTGATGATGCCCGCCGAGTCCCCGGCAGTTAATACCAAATATGCCAGACGCAGTCCGAGCAAGATGAATGAGCATGAATTATAAAAACATAAAAAAAAAGGAAAAACAGCAGGGAAAACAAAAAGGGAAAACCCAACAAGAAGACCTCTTCACGTGGCTGCAAATAGTTGCTACTCGTAGTTGTAACTGCAGCTGACATTTCTGTTAATTTTGATGTATGGCCAAGACCAGGAGGGAATACTACTACTTTTGTATATGTTTCAGCGAGCTGGAGCTCCCTGTTAACGGATTTCCACTCGGGGGAAAACACACGGGCAACCTGAGAACGCTTGAAAAAACAATAACAACTCGAATGAAAATGAAATGTGGGCGTTATAAATTTCAGTCGGTTAGTAGAGCTGGCAGTACACCTGCCGACGGTTCCTTAATTGCGGCACAGGTAAGAGGTTAAGGGTACCAAGTAGGCGCTATAAAGTTTCATTAACCGTGACGCACACACCCTCCAACAAAACCCGTAACTGATTAACAAAATGCGCATAAATATGGGAAATATTATAGGGTAACTCGCGTGACAGCATCCCATGGCAGAGAATCCACCCTTACTTACTAATAGGTGATCTGATGGCAAAAATAATAATATATATATACGTGACTTGGTGAATTTCGGTTTTCATGGGAAAAAATATACTATATAGACCCTAGGATGCTTAAACTCGTGTCCAGGGGATCGCCTCCGTCTGTGGGTGGCATATATATTATATATATCTTGTGGCTGGGAAATATGTTGTGTCATTCCTGTCACTCGAGCATGTGTGTGTCCTACAGATCATTTAACTTGTGAGCAAGCAGGAAAATTTGTTCAGCCAGCGCAAGTATTTTGGGTAATTTTTCGTCTGGGAAAATCATTAGACAAGTCCGAGGGGCAACATGTGCAGATCGGTGGAAGGTTAGGGATAAAATTCTGGAATAGCATGGGAATTAATTTTATAAAATTAGGAAAGTCACGGTTTTGGAATAAAAATATAAATTTATTATATAAATTTAGTTAAAAATGCAATTTAAATAAATATAGAACAGGAAGTTAAATTGCCTACACAAGTAAATAAAAGAAAGTATTTTCCGAAATAAAAACCTTATAAAACCCTAAATAACTCAACAATAACTATTAATCCCAAAACTAAGATCTTAATACCTCCCAAAAAGTATTCAATAAAATTTAAACTAAACGATTAAAATCTACTTAAAACATAGTTATCGATTTACAAGAGTTAAACCCACCAATACACATGTAATCCACTTAGAAATCCACACAACACACACTCACTCACACAGTCCAACTAAAAATCATTCAAAGTTTTCAGAAATTATTTTCAGCAATTTGGATGCATTACCACATTTACGAAACTTTGACGTATATTTACAAATTGATTTACAAATACAAAAAAGCCATATAGATATATGGGAGATGCAACTTTAAACAAACTTTTCGGGTAGCAAAGCCATCGCTTTCAGTTTCTGTTTGACCCAAATCAGAGTGTTGCCGAAACATTCCCATAAATTGAAGGCATAATGCGCAAAATTTATGTTTAACAATTTATGCAGCCGAGATTCCCCAATTTGCAGGCATATGAATCTCCTCCAGTCTGTGCTGTTCGGTGTTTACATCGAAGAGGAGCAACTTGCTGAAGGAAAAAAGAAAATTCAAATTACAACTTTACAACTTTGCGAGGCAGAGGAAAAGATTCTCACACTGTTTATCATAAAAGTACGAAAGGAGAAGCCAGCGAGAGAAAAAAAGGGAAAAATCAGTGAGAAAGCATGGCAAATGTTTACACAAATTACGAATCCCAGTCCTCCCCGTTCGATTTTTCCCCCCCTCTCTCCGCTGTGTATATTTGAACGGCTACCGTATTGGAAAATAAACCAATTGCCTTGTGCATTCGTTAGATACGAGATACGATGTTCGCCAGAGATACATATATATACATATTTTTTCCGGGGGGGAGTGTGTGTGTGTGTGTGGTGGGGGCGGAGGACGTGCAAACATTTCCAGCCGAAACTGACACACGGAGTACGTCAGATGATAATATTTTTACAAATGTCGATGGCACAAGTATATTGTGTACATCTTGCTTAGAGAAGAGCTTGTGATGAGGTTGTTTAGAGGGTTTGAAAATATTTTCTTTGTATTTAATAAAGAATTTTCTTTAATTTGATCCTTCAAAATTAAGACAACTCTTAAAATTAATTCTTTATAAAATCAATAGAAGAAATAAAAACATTTTAAGGTGTATTTTCCGGATTGTCTTAAGAAAATTGTTCCTCAAAACTTGTTTTATTATTTAGTTGTACAAATATATATTTTTTATATATCTTATATATATCTATACATTTTTTGGAGTATCCTTCAAACCTTGTTGATATTTTAGATACGTTATTATTTCATTTAATTGTATTTATATATTTTTATTTATATTTAAAATATTTATCTATAATTTTTGTTTTAGTATCCCTTTACTCTCCCATCTCTAGCTCCTATCCATCGTAGTCAGACTGGAAAGCAAAGCGGATTGAAGGTGTTAAATGGGCATGAAACAGCTGCAATGCGGACGTCGAAAAGGGACAACGGCAACGAGGACAACAACTCGCAGGACAATCACCAAATAAATACAAACAACGTGAGCATTCAGCCCCTTCAATAGCTCCTACTCATCCTGCCCTTCTTCTGCTCCTCACTCCTCACTCCTCCTCCTCCTCCTCCTCACTCCCCCTCCCTATGTCCAGCCGAAAAAGCTCAAAGGACGAAAACAAAATTCCCAATTGTTAATGCATGTCGGGCTAGTAGGGGACATCGATCGGAAACGGGAACGACGACTCTGGGCATATGTAAATACCAATTTACGCTACGGAAATGTCAACAGCGACGATTACAAACCAACCAAAGGGGCTACGGCTCCCAGGGGTTATACCTATATACCCTTAACCCTTTGAGGTCGCCACCTTTTGACTACTTTCGGAGGTGTGCAGCCTGCTTAACCGCTGTTCGTTCATTGTTTGCTTTTAATTTTGTGCCCTCGCATATTAATTTTCACATCGATCGGGGGAATATACATTTATATATGCAGGGAACTGACCCAGGACCATATATGTAGTATATGTATGTATATTTGGACGCACCTTGACAGCCACTCCCCGCAGCCGCCCTGCCGACTGACCCAAATACAACTAATTGACCATGACGTAATTAGTCATCTATTTAATAGTGCATTGAAAAATATATATATATTTTCTCTGGGGTTGATTTCCCAGGATTTCTGCTTTGTTTTGTTTTGGTTTTTGGCCAGAGAGGGGGTTTTTTTGCCTGGGAAATATTATATTTTAGTTCATCCAAAATTCATTGAAAAGCAACCATATTTTGATTGAAATTCTGTAACGCACAATTGCGGTTGAAATGGAAATGCTGGGAGTTTCATTTAATTGAAATAAACAGGACTTTGAAAAGGGAGTTGACGTGGGTATAATTAAATTTTTAGTTGAAAGAAAACTTGTAAAAAATAATGAAATTGCTCATTATAGTATTTTTACTGTTTGTTTAATCAAGGAATTTAAATAAAATTCTTCTACAATAAGTTTAACAGTTAAATATTTAATTTTTTATTTCTTTTGCAGCTTTTAAAGAGGGTTCTTTCCATTTCTGACTGTGAAAAATGTATCCTGTAAATGCAAGAACATTTATATTGTATTAAAACCCGCACCAGTACCCACTGCAGTTTGCTCGTAATCAAATAACAATTTGTTATGTCAAACAGATTACAACATTTAAATCATTTAAAATTTGAAATTAATTTCATCCGAAACTCTGGACACCCAGCATCCATCCAGCGTCGTTGGCAATCTCAATCTCAAAGCGCCGCCGGCTAGGGGAACTGAAGGAAAATCTGAGGGAAACTGGGAAAAGTCAGAGTCAAAAGAACATTTGTTATGGCAACAGGCAGCAACAAATCTCTTAAACCGAAGGGCAACACCCACAAACACTGGAAGTGAGCAAAAACCCAAAAAAAAAAAAAAAGTGGAGCTGGGAAAACCCCATTACCGAAATGAATTTATGCACATCTCAAAAACAGCAAACAAACAGCGTGCTGCAACTAGCGAAAGATGGAAAGATACAAAGATACTCGCACTGAGAGATGCAAGCTGGATGCAAAACAAGATACGGATGCTGAAAAACTTTTCCATTTGCTCTTTTTTTTTTGTTGTATCTCCTCTCGTATTTTCCATGTTTTCACCAATGTCGAGTGCTGAGTTCAACAGGAGCAAAAACTAACCAGGGTAAATATTTATTTTTTAACACGTTAATTCCACAAATCCCCTGAAGTGGACCAGCCACAACAACACACCGCACACACACACACACTACACACAATAACACCCAGGAGCCACACGCAGTTGGCTGTGTAAACAAAACGACATCGGACACCGCAGCCACCGGCGGTTGAAGAAGGTTCCCTCTCCAGTTGAGTCAGTCTAAATTTGTAAATCATGCATCATTTTGGATCTTTTTTTTCTTATATATATATGTATATAGCCACATCTCCTCACTTGGACTGGACGCAGGAGGGTAAACAAACAGGGGCATATAGCCATAATCAGCTGCAGGCCGTTTCGGAGCTGTCAGCACTTGACTTTCCCCCGGACTCCGATTCTGAATCTGAATCCGAATCTCCAATCTCGAGAGGCAGACCACAGACGGCGAACTGCAGTTTTCCCGGGAAATCCGAGGCGGGAGTTGCTACTTGCTGACAAAAATGTCGCGCCTAGAGGACTTGGCAAAAAATATGATTTTTTTTTGTTTATAAAAAAGATAAAAGAGATTTATAGATGACTTTTGAATGCTCTGTTTTGAAACAACGTATAAAATATTTAATAATTTTTCTAAATTTCTTAAATGAATAATTTATTTCAAAATAAGATTTCGTTGTTGGCAAATAGGAGGCTTATTTCGTGTAAAAGAAGTTTGTAAAATCATTGTTTATTAATTATTAAATAATTTTATCCTTAATAAACGTTTGGAATTTTACCTAAAAGTTCTAAATAATTTTTTAGATTTTGTTTCTTTCCTTTATTTTCATTTTCCTTTACAGTATTTATAAAATTATTCAACTTAATTCAATTTGTCTGAAAAGGACAAGAGATTCGGTGAGTTTTTTTGTTGTGTCAGTCATCCGCGACAAGGCGAGGCGAGCCCTCTTTGGGGACTACTCCGCTTATTCCCCGCCTTTTGTTCCCTTCTCCCTGTACTCCTTATTGCTTATTCCGTACTCCCGAGTCCGGATATCTGTCCGGGAGCTGTCAGGCTGTGTTTGTGTGTGGTCCGGTTCAAGTGCTCGTTTGGCCAGCGGAAAGGAAGCGTCTCGATGGGCGGCTCTTGGGGTTTTGGGAAAATCTGGTAGGCGGAAAATCCCCATCTCTCCCCCAGCCACATTTTCAATTGTGTTTTGGCCTCTCGCGCCCGTTAATTATGATAACCAGTTGGGTTGCTGAAGGGGTCACAGGGGGCCCAACAATGGCTGCGAACTCGATGCTGAGCTGTGCTAATTAGCAGGCCACTAAGAGCCCGCTCTAATTTGCAGGCAACTCTCCAACAGAGAACCGGACTTTGACTACGACTTGGACACGGAATCAGCTTCATTAGCCGGCATTAACACTAAGTAAATTTCCTGTGGCCCTTCCTACACGAAATATGATTAAGACCGAACACATGCCAAAAAAAAAAACAACACAAAACACAACAGGAACTGGAATTGGAACTGGAACTGGAGAACCCACAAAACGCCGCAGGTGATTTCATTTCCATAAAAAAAATACAAAGGCCCCAAAAAGCGAACAAAAACAAAGCACACAACAATATAATTAAGAGCCTCAAGTGTCTTTAAATCAAAAAAAAAAAAGAGAAAAGAAAAGACCTGTGAGCAGGCAGGATCAGCGAGCAACAGATTGGCAGGCAGATGTTTCCTTAAACTTAAACTTAAATCCCCCATGGAGCTTGGAGAAGGAAGAAATAAAGAAAAAGATGCAACATGAATTAAGCCAAATTTTTGGCAAGCTGCAAAAAAATATGAAATGGGCTACAAAAGATACTATAAGGCATATGGCTTCCAGGATAATAAAACTTTAAATAAGAGAGCTGGAAACCAGAGTTTAAAATGTAAAGGAAACTTAGCTTAATTATTATTACCGACATATGTATCATATTTCTTTTAATTCTCTATAAAATAAACTATTAAATAACACATTAATTTACTTCAAAGATATAATTTAAAATTCCTTTACAACTGTTTGTAAAGACTCCCTTAAGATCAAACTAACGAAGTGATATATTACAGCTTGGGCAATATTTTATGCAAGAACAGAGCTAAAACCGCCGTCATTAGTGGAAAATCTCTTTATTTACACAAACATCTTTCGCGGCTGGCTATCTGGACATATGAAGTGTTGGAGAAATATGCCCCAAAGCCACAGAAAACAAGAAACCTCAGAGAACCGCAGAAATTATAGCAGAGCAATGGACCGCGGCAGCGTATGCGATTATTTTGATGAGTCCGCCGTCGGTCCGTTCGACTTTTGCCGTAAATATTGGAAAAAATATGGCACAAGAGCAAAGCGCAGCGGGAACACATGGGGGATATTCCCTACCTCTGCCACCTCTCACTATCCCCGATTTGTAACCAGAACAGAGAGGGGTCTCTGGGTCTGGACGGAGAAGATATTCCAGCAACGCCAACCGGCACACTCGCCTTGCCCCAAGTTGCGTGTGATGTGCGTGAAATGCAACTAAATCATGCCGCGAAATATTTCAGGGATTGCTGCTCTCACAAAGGAGAGCATGCACTGGGGGAAATTCAATTAACTAAAATAAAATAAAGTATAATATCTTGGAAAGGTAGCTTAAGAAAAACTGGTATAATAGGTAGAAATATTTTAAGGCAAATTTAGTTCAAGAAATATTTATTATAAAACATTATTCAAAACTTTTTAAGTTCGTAATATTTTATTAATAATATTTTCATCTTTAATTTCCCCTAAATCTCATTTAAAATCCCATTTTTTTCCGAGTGCACCTATCCAAGTCGCTGCATAATACACGAACAAGCTCCCTGCCAGGCGGCAGATGGCCGTCCGAGCGATTCTTGTTGTTGTTGATAACTTAAATGCCACATTTAGATACAGAAATTTCAGTAAAGTCGACGCATAAATCAAGCGGCAAGCGGTGCTGCAGCCAAGATCACCAGAGGCAGGAAGCAGGGGGCGTTCCAACAAAGATGAGGAGGAGCAAAGAGTCCATCCAGTGCAACTCGATCGGAGGCGGAAGTGTGCGGCGGCGGGGATTCACCATTCAGATCTCTGTGCCGTTAATTATTGTCATTTTTTTTTGTACACAAGAAGAGTCTTTCCATTTTTCCGACAACAAAAAAAGGGGGAAAATCGGAGGCGAGCCGCTTAGTCACAGCTCTTTATCATCATTCGTCGCCCTCGTCGACGTTATTTGACACTTTTCTGACATTTTTATCATTTAAGTCACATTCAGTTTTTTCCCTTTTGTTTATTTTTGATCAGTTCCCCTCCTGGATCACTCCCTCTTTTGGGCTTAGTTCTCTGTCTCTGGATATGACAGCTTTTCATGGCCATATAAAGATATTTTATTGTTGCCCAATTCCGTCCCAAGTTTAATGAAAGTGTTGAGTTTTAGTTTTCGTTGCGCTTTTTATTCTTTTAATTGTTTGTTTATAGTCAACGCATTCGGGGCGTGCTCGTTAAGAGGCAGCTCCACCGGCTCCCTTCATGATAAATTGCCAGGGATTGGGGGGCATGGAAGAAACCCATTCAAAATACGCCATAAAACTGACTCTTTGCTGGCACATTTCAAATTGATTTAAGTTTGTTGCCCGTTGTTGAAACACGAAGAATCTATAAAACATCCCAACTTACCTTAACAACTCTATTAAAAAAGGCAGGAAGACAGGGAAGTACCCCCAGAGGTTGGGGCATTTCAAAACATTTACGGCTGAGCATTGCATTGGCAAATCATCGGCGGGGTATTTAAATGAAGGCAGAGGAGTAAACAAATGAAGTCCAATAAAATTTAAGTATTCAGTAAAATGAGCAGCCAGAGAATGTTGAGTTTGTTGCTGCTGAGATTGCCATTTAAACTCGAAATGAGTGCGAGAAAAGTTAAAGTGAAATCAAGTTGGGGAAGTCATCAAAAAGTCTCACGTGTGCAAGGCATTTCATTCTGTAACTTACTTAGTTTTTTACTATTTTTCCTTTACCTTTAAATTAATTATTATATAGGTTTATCATGTTCAAATAAAGCTTATATGTAAGATTTTGTAAAGCTTAAACTAGTTAATAAGTTCTCTTGTTAATGATTATAAGTACCACTTAAATAGAGAAAAAATAACCCATTTTTAATCGTTTAAGTATAGCTTAATATCTGATTTATTCCAAGATTAATTCTTGTATATTTTCCTTGAAAAATTCCTACTAACCCATCTCCTTTTACCTCCAACACACATTTTCTGGCTATTAACTATTAAAGCCAAAGACAGGTGAGACGTTAGCCACCACTAAGCGGCGGCGACCAACTACAGCGAATTATGTCTACTTATAAATCAAATAGCCTAACAACATGGCCACTGTAATTATGGGAAATTTATAAAAAATTACATAATATTTACAAGATGTTATCGAACCCGACAGAACCCAAGGAGATACAAAAATATATACGGGGGAGTCCGGCCAAAAGTTAATTTGTCTATTAAGACCAGTTGGCAGTCAAATGCAGTGGAAGAGAATATTTTTTGTTGGCCTGTAAATGGGTCTAATCAGTCAGGCAAAAGGGTAAGCCTATAATTTGGTAATTACGACTACCGGCCAAGGAGAGATTACCCACTGCCAACGGCGCACAAATGAAGGTAATAAGTCAAAAGCGGTTGCATTTTGGGTGCATAATTTTTTGGGAATACTTTAGGTTCCTCCTGTTCTTGCCCCGATCTGTTCCCATGGCCTGCGGGTATAATTAGCAGGCCCAAATGTTAGCTGCCCGCTGTTCCAAAGATCGATCTTTAAAAATAACATAACGGAGGAAAGAACCAAAAAAAAGGAGGAGGGTTAAACAGTAGCCCCTCGAGTTCCTGTATTTCAGTTATTCTCAAAGATAATGATGATCCAATCTGTTATAGTAGAGACATCAACAGCTGTGGGATTTTTGACAATTTGATTTGTGGTTCAGTTTCGCCATGAAATATATATTTTTCCCGCATCGAAAACGTGCTCACAGAACTGAAATTACATTTTAACAATTACGTGGCAGAAAAAAAAGGATACCGAGAGCAAATCGGCAACATTGTTTAGAGGAATTTGTTTCCGAATAACCACAGGACCCAAAAACCGTTGAGTGACCACAGCCGTCAGTGGCAGTTGAAACCGCACACGAATCGTCGTCCCACTGAAAGGGCAAAGCGAAATTAATAATTGCCCAGGGAAATAAATACACAGAGAAAATTTAACAAATATATAGAAGCTGTGGAAAGTTCTCCCAGCAGAACCTTTGTTAGGAAAACAACAGGTACTGAAAAGAGTTCAAAGGGCTTAAAGGTTAAAGGCCCAAGTCCCTGACCAACATTTGTATTTTTGGGCCACCACCCACTATGACCTTTTTCGCACAGCCCCAGGTTTTTGGGACACGCTCACGCACTTTGGCGCTTTATCTAAAAACATTTAACCCCCCCACCAGAAAAAAAAGGAAAAGAGGAAAATTTTGTGGAATATTTTTGGAAAAGGGAAAACGTTCTTTGGCTTTCCCCACATATGCTTCTTCGTCTATGTCAAAATTACTGTTTAACTTTTATGGTGTTTTGTCGCATTTCGCCAGCTATTTATATATATGTACGTATATGTTGGCTGCCATAGCTTTTGCAGCTTATTTCTTTGGCATTTTTCGGCTGTTCTTTGGGTGACACAAATGTGACATAAAATTTTCGGTTCGAGCTGCTTTTGGGGTGGTCCTGCCCATACCCATACCCATCCCCATTCCAAAGCCCCGGCAATATGGCGCTTGTCTTTGGCCAAGTTGCATGTTGGCGTGTGTTGTGTAATTGCTGCAATCTGTTTTTCGGGAGGGTCTCTGTGTCTCCTCATTGGGAAAAATAGGAAAGGCAGGAGGAGGACTGTGTGTGTGTGTATGTGGGGGGGACACATGTTGTCGAAACAGCTTTTAAATTGTTATTGATTGGCAAGGCAAACCGATACGAAACGTAACGAATCGAAATACACATACAGAACAAAGCCGAAAGTGTGACATGTTTTTGGTCTAAGTGGCTGGGAAAAACAACAAAAACAAAAACCAACGCAAAAAAGCAAACAATTTAATATTGAAAATCGGGTTATGGAAATACATGCATAGATATGCGTATCTGAAAAGTTTCAGCAAGAGCTCGTAACTGTGTAAACACCATCAATCAATGTTGCCGGTAAGGTACACACACATTCTGCGGGTAGTTTTATCTCGCGACGAAAACAAAACTCTGTCCGAGGGGGAAGGGAGGGAGGAATATTTAAAGACTTTTACTATGTATAATTTCAGCATACGAAAAGTGGTTTTAAGATATATTTCTTACTAGGAAAAAGCATTTTTGGGTAATAAATCAGACGGGGGAAAATCTAGGTATTCCATTACGAATACAAAATTATTTACAAATATGTATGATTTATTTAAGATTAGCCAAGACGCATTAGTTGTTAGATTAATGGAATTTAAATTTAAATTAAGGGAGATTTTTAATTTATTTCTAATAATATTTTTAGGAAAATGTAAGCAAAATTTTAACTAAGCAAAAAAAACATTAAATTTAATTCGAAAAGCAATTCTGTGATAGTTTTTTGTAAGTTAACAAATCAGCAAACTTAATTTATTAATTTAGAAAATCAAATTTTGATCAATTTTTCAGAATTTTGACGATGTAACCCCTTAACAAATTTTAAAAAAATATTAAAATTTGTTACTTTCACCGGACATGTCTAGAAAGATACGCTTGTTAATGTTGATCACGAATTATAGGGTACAAAATGACTCCTTCACTAGCTTCTGATTAAAATTTTAATATATAAATAATATATAAAACTATAAGAACACTACTTTATTTATTAATAGATGGACTCCAAACAAATTGTTTCCCTTTTAAACATTTAAGTTTTAACCATTTCCTTATCTGGGCAGCTGCATTGCATATTACACATGTCATACGCCAAAGAAAAATGAACTGAACGAGCCGGCGAGCCGACGAGATGGCCACCGAAATGCACTTTTCTCTTATCTAATTGCATTAAAAGTCAATAAATTAATAAATAGCGAGCAATAAATTTAGTAAAAACAAGCCATTAATAACACTTTGGTTGACACCGCCAACCAAGAGAGCCACAGAGCCAGCGAGCCTCGGTCGCCCTGCGGCATCGCAGCCGATCCGATGGTCAGGTCAGGTCGCCACAGTCCAATGAGGTTGGGTATTTTCGGGGGTCAGAGGCCATCGCCGCCATCCGCCATCCGCCGACATGTGCGCTGAAAAGTTGAAAAATCGAGCGCACCATGTTTTTGTCACCGCCAAACTGGCGGAAATTCTAAGAAAAATGCAGCAAGTAATTTAATTTATATTACACAAAAGCCGTGCAAGGCGGGCACAATTCGTTGCACTTCGTTGCCCTTTGTCGTTTATCAAAAACAATTCATTTATCAAAAGACATATATATATCCCACAGTACCGGTGTGGGCGATTTGTGTGTGCCAACAATAAAACGTAATTAAATTTTTAAAACTATTTAAATCAATGCCGACAAAACGATTGGAATTTTTATATTGTAAATTACATTTGATGGGCCATGGGCCAAGGCATGCGGGCCTTGATTGAATCCAATTCCAAACCCAAACCCAAATCGAAATCGAAATCCTGCTAACGCGTGCCACTTTCCGTTGTTCAACTATTTTTAAATAAAAAAAAAATAAATTTAACGCTGCGCATTTTACAGTCGAAAAACTGTTGTTTGGGTAATTTGTTTAATTGGAAAAATCGTAAAAAATAAAATGGGAAGCAATTGTGTTGCAGCACAAATTGATTTTTACGACATTGAGCAATTGACAATAACGGTGGCAAAGTTACGGGAAATTTACGATACAAAGTTAAGCCTTTGGCATAGTTGTGCCAATGGGGTGACAATGGAAAATCTATAAATCCACGAAAAGTATGCCGATCCCTCAGAAATTCATTTAAATTGCCCCATAAAACAAAAATTTATTTGAAGAAGAGTTCAAAATGTCATTCGAAAATGCAATTAATGGGAGGTGACATTAAACTTTATAAAGCAGGCTTTGAAAATGTGCTTTGTATGAGGGTTATTTCCTATAAATATATTTTTCCAAGACAGTTTTAAATTCTTTTGAAATAATTATAATTTATTTATATTTTATTAATAAGAAATTCATGCAATTAATCCTTAAAAAGATGAAGTACACAATACAATGACACAGAAGTCTATATAGAAAGTTCTCTAGACTTTTCTATAACCTTTTAATGCTTACCAACATCTTAATTAATTCATGAAAAATCCAACACTTTTCTGTCTCTCATTTAAATGCCCATAAACCAGGATTTATTTCAAGAAAAAGTTCGCCAAGTCAACAATTTAATGGGGCACTTTAGGACTTCTTCCGCCACAACAACAAGCCATCGAAGCCGAAAATATATTTCCCATTCTGTGTGTACGACTGCGAGTGTGTATGTTTTTCCATTCCTACCACCGCAAGGCCAATTAAATCAACAGCAAAAGTCTCACACTTTGGCCAGGAAGAGCATTAGCCTGCGGCACGTACCGCACAATGGGCCACAACAGCATTTGCACCAGGGCCAGTTAGTTAGTGGGCTTTCCCAGAATTTGGAGAGGGCCCAGACCCAGACCTACGTCCATACCCACATTTGGACCCAGTGCGTAGGCAATCAGCCTCCCGATTTTCCTGCTTTTCCGGCATCGAGGGCAACTTGAGAGACAACCACAAAAATGCACGCTACTCGGTGGTCAATGTGTGTGTGTTTGTGTGTGAAAATGGCAGAAACAAAACAAGAACAAAGAATTGGAAAAACTGGGAGAGCAAAATGGAAAAGTGGTGAAATGTATTTGGTTAGAGCCACAGGGAAACGTGTCTCTAACTAACTTGCTGACTGACATGAGGACTGACTGACTCGTCGAGCGAAGCATTGTCAGTCTACAGACACTGGAAAAAAAAGTTATATAAATTGAAAAATAAATAAAGAAGTAATAAAGAGCTAATATAGAGGTAACGTAGAAGGTTTTAATAAAATAAAAACAAATATGTATACAATCAAAATTATATTAAAAGTTTGATATATCGCGATTTCGATCATTTCGATAATACAAATATAAAAAAAATATTAAATAATTTTTATTTTATTTCTTTTTATCATGTTTAGCGTTTTCATTGAAAATATATTTAAAAGTGTAATGCGATATATCAAACAAAACAAAGATTAATCGCTCATTAATCGAAACAGTATCAATTAATCGATATATTCTGACTTTTCAAGTTGAATTTTTAACTATTAATCTTTAAAAATCTATATATAATAAGTACAAATATTTTTAAAAATTTTTCTCTTTACCCATTTCAAAATATATTTCCCTTATTCCTCTCTCTGTAATGTAGTGCGTTTCCAGAAGATAGAACAAATAGCATTTGGACACGCAATATGGAATTTATGTTGGATAATGCCCGACCGACTCGACTCGTGTCGACTGCCGATGCAGAGATAAAGTTTCAAATTAGTTTTGTGGCTGGTAATTAAATTTAATTTTTTTATTAGGCCAAAACCACACAGAGAACAATGCGGAATGTGTATAGCTGGGGTTAAATAAAACGAAATGAGGACACTTTTAAATTGAAATGGGAAATTTATACAGCAGTGGGGGACGATGTTATTCAGCTATTCAAAGCAAAATATTCGCTTTTATATTCATTTCATTTGCCTGACTCTGAATAATTCGTCATTTGCGGCCATTCATCATCGGCCGAGTTGGGAAATCTTCAAATGTACTTACTCTCATTGCGAATTTGCATTTCCCCAAGCCCAAAAAGCTTTCAGCTTCGAGGCAACTTGATTGCCGTTTGATTCGTGATCTTCCAACTCAACTGTCAGCTGCTCTGACTTGATGACTTTGGCCCCGAGCTCTGCCAAAGACTGATTGATTGATGATGCCCCACCATCACGCTGCTGAGGTGTGTTTTCCTTCTAGCACTCCTCTTAAATTCAAGAGACCTGGCCCCGCCTTGGACTTTAAGTAAGGCAACCTGTTAACCCACAAAGTAAAACAAAAAGTTACCAAAAAAAAAAGAATAAAGTATAAAGTTCCCTGGCATTATTGTAACAGAAAACTCTGACAGCAACAACGAAAAGAAAAACACTGGAAAAGCTGGCAAAGGTAAACACGTGAAACAAACGAAGCGGCTAACACAATATTGGCAACAGCACAAAAAAAGGGAGTCAGCTGGGGCTGATAGCTGGCAAAAAAAAATGAACAAGAAATAAGAGAAGCAGAAAAAAAAACCTAATAAAGTACCAAACAAATTGGAGCACATACATATCTCCCAGACATAATCCGAAGGCATGCCGGGGTTATGATAAAGTGTCAGGGAATTCCGGAGAGGTAATTGAAATAAGCGTGGAAATTTGTAAGGCTCAGGGAAAAGCTCTTAGCTGGAAGTTTGCTTTCCTTCTTCTCGAGATATATATTCGTGCCTATTAATTATGATTTTCAGGTGGGCTCCTCTAATGGAGTCCCAAGTGGCGGCAGGGGGGCCTTTACTCCAAGGTTCTCCCGTAATAAATTCAATTTAAATTAAGCGTAAAATTCAATCAGTTCGGTGGTTTCAGAGGTTGAGGTTCAGGGTTCCAGTTCGGGCTCTGATTTGGCTTCGGCTTCTGCGGCTGCGTCTGCGGCTTCTTAGGTGGTAAATTGTTTTCTCCTCTCCGAGTGAAGTTCTGCGAAATTAGAGGCAAACGCCACAATAAAGAAGTCAATTTATATACATTTTCCACTCCTCGGGTTCTGTGGTTCCCTACTCTCCTCACCCTAGAAAAAAAAATGCAATTTACCAACCTCCACCACGGCCTTTGTTTTCCCTCCTGGAGTGGTTTTCCTTTGTGTAATAAAATTAAAGAAAAATCTAGGTAGACAATGGGTAGCATATGTTATGCGGTCGAGTGATGCGGCATTCTCAAGACCCTAGTCCCAAGTCCATGGCATTCAATCAAAATGATGTTGTTTTAATTTAAGGGACAAGCGTTGGGATTTGCGTTGAGAATTTTTAATAAATGCCTTTTTACGACCATAAAGAATTGCTCTGTGGCTGCAGTGGAGTGTTTGTGGCCCTGGTCCTTGGGTCCTTGCCCTAATTTTATTGATGGTGTTCCATGTGCACTGGCATGTGCGCGGCGTTTGTAAACTGTAATTGCACAAATTTCGGACAAGTCGCAGATGGACTTACTAAAGCTGTAGTGGGAAACGCAGTTGGGTGGATTTGGGTTGGGTTTAGCGTTAGTTGCATGTGTTAGTCGGGCCTGACCCTTGGAAATGTGGGGTAAATGAGGCAGAAGGGGATCCTATTTTGGGAAAGGCCAAAGGAGCTAAAGAAATTAGCTTGGGTCTCGAAAGGAAATAAGTTTTTTAAAGAAGGTTAAACATTTTTGGAAGAAGAAAATACATTTTTTCCATTAAAATCTCATATTAAACCTGAAATTTTACAAAAAGAACTTCAGTTACACATTCAAATTGAAATATTTGTAAAATGTACAAGATTATAACCCACTCGATTCAGTATTTAAAGTTCCAGTTACAGTCACAGAACCCTACTTTACATGGGCTTACCCAACAAGGGGAATCCCCTGGCGAACCCTCGCATATCCCACAAAAGCTTTTCATTGATAAAGAACAACAAATGTAATGGCTGCCCGGAAACTTAAGCTTCAATTTGATGAACCAACAAAGGGGACCTCAGGCAGTAGTCCTTTTCAAAGTGGTGGCCCCCCCAAAAAAGGTTTCAAACGGAATCCCAAGCAAATACGAAATATGTTCATTCGGTACAGGAAACACAGAGAGAAATAAGAAAAATAAAATAATCTTAAAGAGCAAAGTTTAAGCAGCTAGGAAAGGTTTAATTGAAGTCTAATAATTCTGCGAACAAATCACATAATTAACCATTTGTAAATGCTTTTAAAACTGTTTCAAAATTCCCCTATTTTCCAAATTATATAAATATTTTCTTCTCTGTGTAGCCTCTGCATTGATTTGAAAATTGCAAAACGTTTGGCATGCGTGGCTCTGTGTGTATGTTTGTGGCTTTTGTTTGCCCAACGCTTTTGGGTCGGGGAAGCCCCCAACTATTTAGAAAATTGAGACACCTACGGGCAAGTCTATTAGTCGCCTGTATGTATGTAGGAGGCGCCTGCCTGGCTCTGTGCTCTCGTAGAGCTGTAAAACAAAATATTTACACGCGCCGCAAAACAGCACGCAAGCCAGCTGAGAACCCTGCTCCTCCGACATGGCAAGGACATGCGAACGAGACATTAAAGCCAACAAAACGTTACAGAACCGGAGTTGAACGTAACGTAACGTAACGGAACGGAACAGAACAGAGCCGAGTTGAAGGAGTCTTAGGCTTCCTTGCAAAAAAAAAAATACAAAAATAAAAGAGGAAACGGGAAACACTTTTGCCTGCCCCGCTTACATTTAAACGAAGGCAGACAAACCTTCGTCCTGACAGGACGAGCTTCATCCCACAAATACATAGACACACAAACATAAACTCCAGTGATGGCTAAGATAAATCTAAAAAAGAAATGAAACGAAGACTAAGTAGGTAAAATATCTTGTTGTTTAAGTTCTGAAAATATAAGCATTTAGTTTATGTTTTAAATATGAAAATATATAAAATACAGCAAGCATTTTAGTTATTATTTTAAGAGAAATAAATATTTAAGAAATATTCTGAATTTTAAATGCAATTTTAAATCATTTTTAGGATAATGATTATAATTTATTATATTTTTTTATTCAGAATTTCAGGTATCCAGGAATTTTAAATATTTCTTAGAATATTTTAGATTAATAATGTTCATAATTAATTATATATAGTTTATTTAGGATTAGATCCCTAATAGTTAATGGAGTTTTAAATATTTCTTAAAATATTTTAAAATATAAAGATCATAATTAACTATTCTGAATTTGATTAGGTTAATATACCTTAATTTCCATTTCCATTTTAAATTTATAATTAAACAAAAATTATTTAAAGTCTTAAAAACACTTATATTTAATGTTTAAAATTTGCTCATAGTATCTGGAAGATACACACATACTGTATCTTTATGGTTAAAAATCCCTCAAAGTATCTAAAAGATATACATACTGTACCTTAGCTATTTCTGGCTAAAATCACCTGCTAAATTGGCCAAAATGGCCAGCACTGTTGGCCCCCATAAGAGGAGCCCAACTGGGCCGGCACGTCTGCTCCGATGCTTTTAGTCTAAATAAAGGCATTTAAAAGATTTAGAGCAAATGAACCTAACCTCAAGCGCGTTGCCGGGCTCTGCCATTAATGGCGGCGGTTTTGGCAGCGCGTGGGGCGTGGCACATAAAAACAAAGGACACGCATGTCCTGCCTTGTCCTGTCTATCAGTCTGCCATTGCCGAGACTCGTCCTTTTTCACTTGTGTGACATTTTTATGGCGAATTTAAGACACGCAACTTTTTCGTCTTGTGCCTGCCTTTCCTTCCTCGGAGTCCTCTCCTTTTTGCTCCATTCCTTTTCTTTCGCTTTTTTTTCGTTGGGATTTCTTCTTGGTGATTTGTCAGAAGTCGCTTTAATTTCCTGATTGTACATATTCGAAGGGGGACACATCCCATCTATGGCTGCTCTGATGATGATGACAAAATGAGACAAATAAAATTCTGTTGTGCATTTCCTGATCACATCCTGCGGTCTGCGTGCACGTAATTGCTTAATTTTTTATGTTCCTCTGCTTTCACCAGAAACAAACACTCTCTCTCTCTCTGCCCGGATGTTTTCCCTTTTGCCTTGTCTCCAATTTTTATTTATTTTTCGCTTTCGGCGTATTTTTATTGCCTTGTGTGCGAGCAGATTTTCTGTTAACTTTTGCGCTTGATTTTTATCTCTCCGCCAATGTTGGAGCTGTAGTTAATTAAGTTATTAAGTGCGTCAGGGGAAGGACGTCGCCGGCAACTTTATTTCATATTATATAAGATTGTGTATGTCATGGTAATATCTTGTCTGAGGCCTGCATATACTTTTATGGCAACAACTGCCGCCGGAGGAGGAGGGAGAGCCTAGATCAAGGCAGTTGATATTGGCTTTGGCAAGACAAGAAGAAGGTGGCGCAGCTGCTCAGGCTTTTAGCTAATTAAATCGAGGAGCGCACTCTTAACGATTTTGGGGCTTACGAGCATAATTAAATGGATTCACCTCATCGAGGAGATATAATAGGGCCATAAATAAGGTTACACAGAAGGGAGCATAACCCATTACAGATAGGATCTTGACTGAAACTAAAAACTTGAAGGTTTGCCAGGTTCAATTTATGGGAATTTAAATATGATTATATTTTTATTTGTATTTTCTGGTCACCAGATTGCTCTTAGAAGATGTTGAATAGGTTAATTTCTTATTACATATTTATCTCTATATTATTTAAACTCCTTTCAAACATCACATTTAATTACTCACTTTTCCAGCAGCAACCTTAAGCATCACTAATCACTTTTGAATTCAGAGAAAACCCTTTTAAACCTCTTCACTATCCCCAACTTTATTCCTGGGTTTACATTTCCAGTGTCCACGCTTCAACGCCTACTCGAAAGTTTTAGCACAACCGATGCAAATTAGCATTAGCATTAGCATTTCGCGCAAGACAATGTTGTGCCATTAAGACAGGCTCCAGGAGATGGAGCAAGAGATGGAGCTGGGACAGAGCTGTAGCTCTCCAGTTCTCCATTGTTATGCATAAAGCTGAAACCTAGACGCGACGTTGTCATGCATAATTCAAAGTGTCCGTCAAGTTGTCATAAACTGCAGCGGCGACAAAGAAAACTAAAGCCACGCAGCTCTAAGAAAATTAGCAAGCCAGAAACAGAAACAGAGCAGCCAAATTTGGCAATGAGGAAACTTCACTCGGGCAGCCGAGAAAATTCTGGGAAACTGGGGGAAACTTTACCTCCACTCTCACTCACTCACTCACTCGCTCACAACTTATTGCTAATGTAAATATTTTGTTTTAATTTTCGACACGATAAAAACAAAAACTTCTCATGCGGGCCTTCGGCTGCCGTTGAGACCAGAAACATTTTGGAAACTTTGAAATTGGAATTGTGACGGTAACACGAGACACCGAGACCCAGACAGATAGACAGCTCTCTAAAACGTAGTGATATATAAAGTAGAATTATGAAAACTAATTATAGGGGTGCACACACAGAGGGTTAGTTTTTCCAACAGCAACAGCAAGAGGTGAGTAGTTTTCCCGAGGTCTTCAGCTTTTCCATCAAACAGTAGCTGATATGGCCCAGACTGCCAAGGCCTTCCATGGGCACGCAAACGTTCAAGATAATTAACCACTTATGTTTAAACAAATTTTAAGTGCTGCCACCCCTCACAAAAAATAATGGGTAGTGGCACATCGACGTGGGAATAATCAGCGCGGCCAAAAAGGAAACTGGATATCTTGGGGAAAGCGAATGGGGAAATACCCTAGTAGATAAATTATTTCTCTCAAGAGGTAATAAGTCAAATGAGATTATAAATATATTTTTCAGGAATTTTCTGACTTAAAAAATATAGTAATTATAGGAATTGATTTAGGTTTTTAACTTGATGAGTTAGGGATAACTTTTGGTATATGTATTTCATATACATTCTTCAGGAATTTTATAAAAATTAACGATAGTAAATATATTATTACTTTCTCCAATTTAAACCCATTTTACCTGTGTATCAATCGATATATTAACTAGGTCACTTGCTTTTCTTTTAAGTTGAACAAAATACATACAAATATTCAAAATATAGTTCACTTTCTAGGTCTCTCAATGTTAATTTCAAAACTTTATTCATCGAAGAAATGCAAACAAATCGGTAGCTCCGGAATCCCTTCAGTTATGAGTAAAGTTTAACCGCATTATTTTCTTTGGGGGAAATCCATGACCGTATCAATAAAGAATCCACGATCCACTTCCGTTGTGCGTCACCAACACAATTTAAAAGTAATAATACCCATTATTCCAGGACCAGGCCAGGAACTGCTCTTACTCCTCTTTTTTGTACAGGAACTCTCCTCTGCTGCATTGCGGCGAAGTTTAAGTGAAAAACTTTTCTGTTTTTCGTTTTTTGCCTCGAAACTTTTGCAGCTTGGCAGAGGAAAATTGCAGCGGCTGCCATTACAACGGCCAGGGAAATCACAGACGGTGGTTTTTCCAATGGGGGAGGCGACAGGGTGGCGGAGAGAGTAGTTGAAGGCAACGAGGAAATGGCAGCGGAACCAAGGAATGTTAACCGAAAACAAACAGCAAACAGCAGCGCGGTGACATTGATTTTAACGTGCCCCTGGACCAAACACACAACAGGCCACAAATGGCAGCTCAAGCCATCATTAACACGCACAGAGTTCACTTCCAGTCTCGGCTTACACTGAGAGAAATGGGGATAAAATTGCAGGAGGTAATAAGAAAATTATAGTACTTTTTTGTTAACTGAGTTATTCTATAGATTTTCATATTAGAAAACTAATAAAAAACTATATTGTTAAATAAAATATAAAATATATAAAAAATATAAAATAAAGAATATATATAAAGGTATTATTATTCATAAGATAAAGTAAATATTTCCAAGCTTAAAATACTTTGAGGTTTAATTGGTTTTTAAAGTTTTCCGATTTTTCTAAATATTTTAAGACTTTGTAAGTTTCCAATCCTTATTTATATTTATATATTTTTCTGAAATATTATTTTTCCCAGTGCACTTCTCTGCTTGGAGGCCAAACTTAAGCAGCTTAGTGGACTTGCATGCAAACGGAAGCACAATGTA
This sequence comes from Drosophila kikkawai, assembly GCF_030179895.1. Taxonomy (NCBI): domain Eukaryota; kingdom Metazoa; phylum Arthropoda; class Insecta; order Diptera; family Drosophilidae; genus Drosophila; species Drosophila kikkawai. Next base: position 10,520,326 of record NC_091730.1, read on the forward strand.
GCTATAGCTTGCCACTGCCCCTACACACAGGACCTCCTACTACAAAGACCAGAGTACTGAGCATAGAAAGGACATTACACTCAGGACCCACATTGCTGGGCGGCAAGGACTACAATGTTGTCAGACATTTAGACAATTGGACAGCCCCGGGGAGTGGTAATGGCTGTGGAAGCACTAAGACCAAGGATCGGGGGTGATGGTGGCCATGAGTTCGGCTAGTTGCAATTAAAGCCAAAGTAGTTTTGCCTTTTTAAAATAGTTTCCTTTTTGGCAAAGACACTGCGCCAGGATATGGAAGGAGTAGAGCTGGCTTCTCCACCGGGAAAAGTGGCGGCAGGGCGGAGATCCTACAAAGGGAAGTGGCAGAAATGTAGCAATTACTTTAATTATTGGCGGCAGGAAATGGGTTGACAGACAGAGCGGAAAAGGAGAGCCAAAAAAAAAAAACAAGAAAAAATATATAGAAGGATATAAGGGAGGAGCAGAACATCTAGGATGGACAGTCAAGGTTTTGCAAGGTTTCGAGGTGGGTTTGTAAATGTTTACTTAGGAAAATGAAGGAACTATGTTTTAGGTTTATTAATTCAAGTGAAAAATGTATTAAAAAATAATAAACTTAATGTTTAAATTATTAGAAGTAATTGAAAATTCTTGACAGATTAATAAAGCCTTTAAAATATTTATTTTTACTGAGCTTTGTTCATAAAACTGAAAGATTATTAAGTTATCCCCTTTTTTAAATTATAAAAACTTTCCTGAAAAACTTAATCATAATTCTCCCCTCCAGCAGCAAACTGAACTTTCTTATAATCTCAAAACTTCAAGTCCCTCTCCTCTAGTTCATATCCTTAACATTCTTGATCCTTTTGCAATTTGCACGTCCCTGTGGAAGCCACCCACGCCCATTCAATTACATGCCAAGGCAATTCCGCATTTCGCTGGGCAAAAAGTGATTTCACTTTGATTTTTGTCTGGCACTGAATACTTTTTGGCGCCTTCTCGCTGATTTGTAATCGCTGGCAAAGGAGCAGGACTTTCCCCCCCCCCCCCCCCCCCATCCACCCACCACTTAGTTTATTTTCTTTGTTCTTTTGTTAATGCCGATGTCACGTAAAAAATTAGAGTGACCGCCCGCTGAGAGCTCTCTCCGTGGAGTTTCTGTTCTTTTTTATTTGTATTTTTTTTATATATATTTTGATACCACCCAAGGCGTTCGTTTTGGCACGCCCAGAATTTGGGTTCGGGGTTTCATTATTTCTCCGTAAATTGCGCCTGCACGCGTTCAATGCAAAACTTTAAGCATGATAAATGAATGCAATTGTTGTTGGTTGCTCCTGTCAGGCAATTAACTTTTGCTTTTCCATCAAGTGAAATTTGATTTTTTTATTGAGAGCTAGAGCTGCATTTTCCACCACCACCATCACCACCGTGGAAATCTCGTAAATAAAGCAGTCAAAACGATGGTCGATCGGAAGGTATGTAGGTAGGTAGACAGCCCGCATCCCTCGCAGTAGCTGCATTTTTTATTAACGCTGACAGCAGGGAAAATAGGGAATAAAATTGAGTCATTGTCAATAGGAACGTTGTGACAGGCAGGGGCACAGGGAAAAAATATTAACCCCTCTTAATAAAAATTAAAAATATTAAAAATATAAATACAAATAAATTGTTGACCTTCTTTCTGATACAGGTAAAATGTAGAGCCTTTTTCCCAGAATAAAACATTATTTAAAGTTTTCTTTTCGATGGTTAAAGTAGTATTTTTCTTCTCCCATACAATTTCTAATATTTTTTTTCTCAGTGCCTTAAGAACTGATTGATATTAAAAGAATTATGAAATATTTCCCAGCTTCAAAGTCGTAATTCTTGAACACAAAAAATGTCTATCTGAAACTCCGTAAGAGAAGCCCAATCAATGTCAGCTCTGTGCCTTTACCTCACCTTTTCTTACCTTTACCTTTCAACCTTAACCAGCCGCGTGTCTGGCAAGTTTGACTTTGACATTTTGGCTGGCATTGTCCTCGTCATCGTCTCCCTCTTCCCTACCATTCATGTGCAGCCAATTTGTCGGGATTTTTGGGGTAGGGAGATAAGCGGCTTAGCCGGGCTTATAAATGGAAATTGCAGCCAAGTTGCGTTTCCTGTTTATATAAGATCATGATCACAATGGGGCTGGTGACGTTGCATGCTGGCGATTTGAAAAATCTGATTAATAACTTGAATTGCTCACGAGCTCAACACAAAGTGTCGAAGGCTTAAGCTTCCCTTTTCCTTACCTCCGAATTTCAATCCCGATAATTGGCTCACGTTCCAGGTAAAATACTCAAAAGAGCATATGTGCAAGGATGTGCTCAGGAGGAGAGCTTCAAGGTGTGTGTGTGTGTTTGTGGTGTGGGAGTGGGTGTGTCTGCGTCTGTGAATTTTAATTAAAAAATTTTTCCCAGCTGCACTCTTGCAATTTTGATTCTCACAAAGGTAAAAGTGAAGATAACGAAAGTTATTTGAACACGAAGTAAGAAAAGCAGAAGAGGGCGGGGCTCACAGGTTGCCAAAGTTGGTAATCGTAATGAAATCACGTTTGGCATTGAACTGGAAGAAATTAAATGTTATTATGGTCGGTAATATATATTTTTTTTAATTTTTAAAAATATATTTAAGGTAAAAAAGGTTTGTCTTATAAACCTATTATAATTTATGAAATATTTATCTACAAAAAGTATCTGAAAGATGGAGGTTTCTATTGAATAAAAACAATACCAAACTGAGCCTACCATTTTACTAATGAAACGTTTAGAAAACTAATCTAAATTAAAGTCCAATCACAAACCACTTTAATTTAGAATCCAAATTAAACTTTTATTAGCAACTTGGGAACGCCTGGCGACCCTCTCTCTCCCCTTAATCAATGGACACACCAGCATCGATCTGCCACGCTTCACTAAATTAAGAAATTAGTACCAAATAGAAAACAAATTAGGAAAGGGTCAGTTTGAGGAAGAAATGACCACCCACCCTTGTCCCCTTGTTCCCTTTTTTTTCTACAATGACAAAATCAAAGTGATGGTCAGTTTATGATGGTCCACTGGGCCCGCACATCCCGACGAGACTTCGATAAGATGGACATAAAAACTGACCACTGTCCCACACTGGGAAAATGGGGAAATGGTAAATGGGAAATAGTTACCCCAACCAATTTTCCTCTGCCCAATCAGGCGTCCGCCTGTCAATCATGCGGTCCATGGGCGATAATTTAACTATTTCTCGATAATGAAAACGGTCCAGCGATTTCTGCCTGCCTCGGCACAAAAACAGGACGAAAAATCAAATGTACTTTCACTGATTGCCTTGGGGACCTGTGAATGCGATTGGCAAAGGGAGAACTCTGCTGATGATGTCGCATATGTAATGCCATTGATTAACTTTTATGCCCAGCTACAGATACTATATATATATATATAGGTTCTGCATAATTTGCCGAGGCGACAAGTTGACAAAAATTGAGTTAGGCAGTTGGGTAAAAATAGCCGCCAGAGAACAGGACAATCATGAACAAATTAGGAACTTTCGGTGACATTGGGGCTTAGGTTTCAGGTTATAAATATCTTTAAGATATAGAAAGGATTACTATAAGATATTTTATATATTTTTAAGGGTCTCACAAGGATTTTCTATATTTTAAATTTTCTTTAAACTATACCTCCTCCAAGCCTTACTCTTCCCTTAAAAAAAATAAAATCATTTGCCATAGTTTGTAGTACATTTTCATTCCCATCAATTAATCTCCATTTATCCTGCTCCCGGCATAGAATTTTCCCAATCATTTTTCATGCTTAGGTGCAAATATAGAACTCCATCATCCATCTGGCGTGAGAAAAGTGTAACCGAATACAAGGCCGCCCTCGACAATTTTCACTTGAGTTTTCCCCCCCATGACAGACCATTAGCATGTTGAGCTCAACCCCAAAAGAATACCCCTCAATCTCCGACTTTTGTAGGTGCCACCGAGTTGGCTATACTCAATCCTTCTGCTGTCAGCCTAAAAATAACATTTTCTTTAATTTGAGCCCAGAGAAAGGCAAAGACTTTAAGCGCCTTTTTGACAATTTTCACGTCAGCTACAAATCCCCCCATCGACTCTGCCAGACAGGCGCAAGATGAAGGGCCACCAGAAGAAATTTACATAGCAGGGATATACACCCATAAGATATATATGTATGATATATATATGTAGTGTGTATATATAAAAATAAACACAATTTTTGTCGCTCCGGTTCATCTCTATCTCGGCGGCCCTCTGGAGGCATTCGTTGATATAAAAATATGAAGCGGAAAATCAGTGACAGCAGCCACGTAGAGGATTCCTCCGGTGCCAGAATGCCAGCCTGCCTGGCTGGGAGTTCTGAAGTGGAGTTAAATTACTTTTGGGTTGGAGTTGGGGGCTTGAAGGAGCCAAAGTCGGGGGCGGAATCGTATCTACACGAGATAGTAGTAGTCCTACCGGCATGTGCAACGTCCCCCCTGTTTTTATTGGAAACTTATTCCTACAGTTCGTCCGACCCCGGGTCCAATCTGTCTGCTAGCTTGTCCGATTTGACTGGCAGCGAATGAAATATGGCTTTATGGGTTGGAAAAAAACGATAAGAAGAAACCCTCTCTAGAGAGGGTGTGGGTTAAAACACACACGAAAATCAGCCAAAAAGGTTTGCTGATGGGTCTTGCAAATTGCATTCTGATATTTTGGCAACTTCTGTTGGCTATTGATTTTCCCCCCCGCAATTGTTAAATTTCACAACTTCAACTTTGGGGTGGCCCCACCATCAAAATCGAATTACGTTAACTTATTAATGCCCTACCCTTATATTCACTTACTTTCTCCGCTCTCTCATTGATTTATGGGCAAATCATGTAAATTTCCTTTGATTATTATTATTATTGATGATGAACTCCCCAACGATGGCTTTTTATGACTTTGCCACTGCAATTAAATGATTTCTAATTGCTGACAGCGGAGCAACAAAAAAATATGTGTATGTATATATTCTCTCACAAATGATTTGTTGATTTATTGTGCCTTGAGACTTGAGCTCATAATTTGTCATATTTCCCTGACGGCCCATTTTTGATAAAGATTTATTATGACATTTCCATTTTTTGTTGCGTAATTAATTATATCCAAGCTGTAAATACATTTGGCTTGAGCTATTTTGTATATTTTTATGCTGGAAATTGATTGAGATAATCAAATGAAAGTTGATAGGCTAATAAAATGGGGTTTGACTTGAAACTGGGGGTTAGTTTCTTTTGGGAGTTTCTCAATCTGATTTCTTAAGGTTTTTTTGTGCATCATTTAAGATCTATTAATGTCTTAATTATGAGGGATTGTAGGGAAATTAAGGAAGAGAGTTTTTATTGTAGTTTTATGGTGGAGAAACTTGTATAGCTTGGGAAACTTGGTGTAATATATGGATAGTTTATAAAGATTTTAACGAGTTTTCTTATGAATACATTGTAAAATTTATAGAATTTTAATTATAAAAATATCATTAAGTTAAATCTATTAAACCACATTTATTTATTTAAAATAAAATCGTAAGAAACCTCAAAAACACCAACAAGTTCCCCATTTAAAGCCATTTTTAACACTTTCCTTAATTTAAATTTCCAACTCCCTCCTTAAATATCCTTAACCCTCATAACAAAAAATCCTTAAAGTATTTGCAGCTCCTTAATAACTTAAAAATTACTCCACTCTTGATATATTTGTTTTTCCTATCAGGAAACCGCACTCCTGAAAGCCTTTCTCCCCACTTATGAGTGCCCCTCCAGAATACCAACACTGCACGCATTCCCGGCCAAGACGTGTTGGCTTTATCGTCGCCACACTCGATTTTATATGGCGTGGTATATATGTACGGTGGAGCTTAACACAAAGCGACCAAGGACCAAAAGCCGAAAACCAAAAACCGCCAGCGAGCCAACACATTTCGGTGATTTACATTGATAAAGTTAATGGAATGGAATGCGTGCGAGCTCGCTGACTCGACTGCGATTTCGAATCCATAGCCATAAGGGTATATATATGGTATGGTGGGTTATATGTGAGACTGGAGAATCTGTGTGTATATGTGAGTGTGCAGAAATTTGCATTTCTTGTGAGCAGCGGCGACGTCGTCACACGCCAAACGGAAGTTGTATACAAAGAGTTGCACTTAAAAAGCACCCAGCAATGTTCCCATTTCCCATTTATGTCCAAGTAAGTGCACGGTGAATAATTTTTATATTACGTTTTTTATAATTATTAATATACATTTTAAAGAACAATATATAAAGTAATATTTAAAAGTTGTCATAAAGCTATTTATGTTATTAGTATTTATTAAGAATATTTTTCAAGGAAAACAACTGAAAGGTTATATAGGAAAGCACTATGAATTTGTTTTTATACTCTATTTAATATATTTAAAAATTATTTTCTACATTTAAAATATTAACTATAGTTTAAACAAGAAAATATATTTCTACCTTAGAGTATTTAACATTTTATTGCATAATATAATATAATATAATATAATAGTTTAAAAAAATTCTAAGATTGGAAAATATACATCTTTAATTTCTACATTATACCTATACCTACTAAAATTTTTCTTCAGTGCATCCCTCAACATGCATACGACAGCCAGGACATGCAATTTTTATGGCTTGTAAGCTGGCTTCCATTTCGGCAATCGAAATGGGCCTGGGTTCATGTTTTTTCAGGGGGTTCACCCAAAAAAAGTGTATTTTTCTTACTCCCAGAGCGGAAATGAAAAGCGCCTAATCTAACAAATTTTCGTGCTAATTTAGGTCAAAGGCGGATTTGCATAAATTTAGCCACGTATTGCAGCTTTTCACCTTTTGCCACCTTATCAAAGTCCATTAGAGCCAAGTAGACATATACGCCGCCGCGCCACGCCGCCGCCGCCGCCGATTTTTGCCTTATTTGACGCGCCGCCGCCGAATTATGAAAAAAACGGCGCGCCGCGGCGCGCCGCTGGTGCGGCACCGGCGTAGCACCGGCGCGGCCTTCGGTGATATTATTCTTAATATAACTTAAAAACAAAAATAAATAAATCATACAAATGGCCAAATACTCGATATAAATAATCGATTAATCGTTAGGATTGTCTCATCTCCCATCTCCCTATGTCCCATCTCTAGAACAGCTATTTGGTGTGGTTTACTTTCTAAAGCTGTGTTTTTTGTGCGTAAATATGCAAAGTAAGTTTTAAAATACTATTACTAGTGTTAGGAACATATGTATTAATTAAATATTCTCTAAACAAATAGATGGATCAGCCATTGAGTATGTACTCAATTAAACACAACCATTACTCAAATCGAAAGAGCAAAGTGTGGGAGTTTTTCGGCGCATTGCAATTAGAGAACAACTGCATTGAAGTGGACAAGGTGTTCTGCCGATTATGTTTGGATGTTCAGAAAAAAGACGACGAAAGAACAATCTTTTCATGGTAATAATTAAGTTCCTTTTTTTAAGATTCAAGTAAGATTTTGTAAATTGTTTCAGTGCTAAAATTCAGTCGTATTCCACGAACTGTTCCACAGGGAATTTAAGTCGACACCTCAAAAATGAACACAACATTCGAGATATCGACAGTCCGAGTACTTCATTGGCTACACGTGGATCAATATCAAATTTTTTCAAAAAATCGACGCCAATTATATCTCCAAAAGATAGTAAGTGGGCGCTGGGACGAGAGCTAGCTTTGTGGATGGCTAGAGATTTGCTACCATTTCATATAATTTGTCACAGTGGACTTAAAGACTTTTTAAAAAAATATAGAGTTGTGGCAACTGATGCTGACATTCCACACTACAAAACGCTGTCAACAACTGCACTAGACGATGTGTATGAATGCATTTTACGAGCAGTTACACGGATAGTATCTGGACAAAAACATTTTGCCTTAACTTTCGACTTGTGGACAGATAACTATAGAAGAAGAAGTTATATAACGTTCACCTTCCATTTTCTGTCAGCGAATTTTGAGATGAAGCATTTAACGCTGGAAACAAAATATTTGTCAAAATCGCACACGGCAAGTAACATTTTAACAGAGGTGGAAGAAGTTACTCAAATGTATAATTTGCAAATGGGATCTAATTATGTCGTAACCGACCAAGGCAGCAATATCAAAAAAGCTATTAATTTGGGGTGTATAAAAAACCACTTCTGCCTTGGACATGGACTACATAATTTGCTAAATGTTGATGGTTACAATTCAGAGCCGGAAATTAAAAATTTGATTGTGAAGTGCAAAAATATTGTGAGTGCCTTACGATTCAAGACACATGTTTTGAGATGTCAAGCTGACGAACTTCAAAAGGAAGTTTTGTCAAATATCGACAATTTAGAAGAACTGCTGGCATCCGAAGATAATGAATGGGTCGACTACGATGATGATTTTGGCCCGTTAGATGATGTTCCCTTGCAAACTTACAAGAATATTAACAACCCTAATGACTTACAAAGTAGTTTGGTGGACAAGAGAAATGTTTCACTTAAGAACTCGGTCCCAACAAGGTGGCACAGCGTGTTAACAATGTTAGACAGTCTTGGGTGCCAAAGAGCCGCATTAAATAAGTTGCTCACAAGCAGCAATAAGACTCATTTAATATTATTAGAAAATGAAGCACAGCTTTTATATAAATTATGCGACTTCTTAAAAAAATTTAAAGATGCAGTTACCGTTTTGTCTGGAGATTTGTATCCATCAATAAGTCTTGCGTTAGTGATAAGAACTGAAATCGTCTCAATATTGGAAGAACCTGAGAACAATGAGCCGCTTGCTTTGACTCTCATGAAAAGCCATATAAAAAATAGATTTGATTCAAGGTTCCCGATATCGGATATACTAGTCTGCGCATCCCTATTAGATCCGCGATTCAACTCACTTGATTGTGTGTTGGAGTATTGCGAGAAACAAAGTTTAAAAAGAAACGATTTTTTGTTAAAAATGTTTAAAGAGCTGATTGGAGATGTTGAACAAGATAGCGATCAGCAGCAAGAGTCTCATTCTGCAAGCAAAATCTTAAAGCTTGCTCAACGGCATTCGACCAATACCAAAGATAACAATTTGGAAGCTGAATGCCATCTACTCCTAAGCTTATCTTCATGTCAAGACGTATTGACATTTTGGAAGGAAAAGGCACCTGCAATGCCCTTACTTTCGATGCTGGCACAAAAAGTGTTGTGTATTCCTGCAACGAGCACTCCAAGTGAGCGAGTTTTTTCTATTGCTGGTCTTACAATTACGCAGAAACGGTCGCAGCTCAGTCCTCACAACGTAAATAAAGTAATTTTTATACATGACAATTACGACACTTGCAAAGAAAGTTTAACTTAAATTTACAAATTGAAGAGATAAAAATGAACTGAATTGAAAACTGAACATTAATTATGTGAATTATGAATGAAACTTATTCAAGTCAAGGAAAAAGACTGCTATTTTTATGTTTATTTTTATTTGTTACTTAATTTTTATTTATTTTCATTTCATTTACCCAATTAATTTACTCACTTATGTTCATTTTATTGTTATTGTTAATAAAGGCGTTATAAACTGATATAATACAATAATACTAATTTTATTTAATTTGAAAAAAATCTGTACGCCGCCGCCGCCGATTCTTTCTGACTACTACGCCGCCGCCGCCGAGTCATTTTGACCTCTACGCCGCCGCCGAAGTCTTTAACCATCGGCGTAAACCTCTAGAGCCAAGCCAAGCCGACATAATTTGTGATGCCGACGTCAGGTACTCAGCTCCCCTTTCCCCCTTTCCTTTTCCTGTTCAGGGAGAAAAAAAAAGAAAACGAAAAAGAAGTATTTTCTCGGTATTTAAGTCATACTGACACATGACAAATTCCACATGAAAATTCCAAAACAGCCCAAGAGGGAGCCCTGGGACCCGATGCCAGAAGTCATTAGCCCAAACACCCAGTTCGCCACCAAGTGGGCATGTTCCAAATGGAATTTTGTCATAAACGTTGTTGTCGTTTTTTCTTATATTTTTTTGTACTTTATATTGTTGTTGTTGCTGACACTAGTGGCATATTTTCGTGCAAAATTTCACGCTCATGCATATTTAAAGAGAGTTTAACGGAGAAAAAAAAAGGAGCACGGAAATCTTGAATTTCGTAGGCGGAATATTTTTACTCTTTTTTTAGGGATGGTCCCACCATTAGGTTGTGAATATTTTATTAAGTTTTATTGTTTTATAGGTTAATGAAAATATTATTTGCACTAAAAAATATTGAGTTATTTAGCTATTAATATTTTTTTATATTTTATAAATAGAAAATCAAAGAAATAAAATGTTAAATAATTTTACAAATGTTTAAAATAAAATTATATAAATATATTTAAAATTGTGGTAAGTTAAATTACAATGTAAAAATATTATAATAATATTATATTATCTACTTTTCTGAAGACTTTGGGATTTTTTTAAGAATTAACAGCTGTAAAGCTGGAATACCTTTATATATTTAACTAATAATAATATAAACAATACTTTAAAAATGTGCCTAATTTTAAATTTTATATTTCTTATAGTTTCTCATTTGTTAAATATTATTTTAATATTTTTCTAAAATATTTTTTTCATTTTTTTAAATTTGTTTAACAATAAAGATCTCGTAAAGTCCAAAAATTCCATAATATGATGACTATTAATACTATAAAAATATTTTTAAAATGTTCCTTATTCCCTATATTATATAATTATATTGTTAAATATATTTTATATATATTTTCAGAGTTCTCCAGCGTGTTCCCTCGCCTTATATCCCATACCTTTCCCAATTTGGACCCTCAGCGCCAATGGACGCTATCAGAAACTCCGCTCGCATGGAAATGCGCTAACTAAATAAGCCCAAAAATTATAAATTACAATGGGATAGCGAGCACGAAGGGCAAAGGAGGCAGCAGTTGATAACCAAGGCTTCTACCATAATTTTACACTTTTGCAGCTGTCCAAAGCGGAGGGACATCAATCAAATGCCACGGCGAGCGCGAAAGACCATTTCAACTTAACGCTGAGTTATTGTTTGCCACGATTTTCAGTCGGTAAATATTTCTTCGTATTTTATACTCAGTATTCAGACTATCCAGTGTGTGGTTTTAGCTCACAGTTTTTGGGGCGTGTCCTTGGTTTTGGCCGCATTAAGTGCACAGTTGCGTGCACACACGCCCGAAAGCCCAACCCGTTTCCAAGGTGTAAAAGGTGTAAAAGTAGGCGTGGCATCAGCGGCAGGCAGGTCCTTGGACGCCACGGGGAGCCCAGTCAGCAATTTGCCTTAAATTGTTGCCATTTGTTTGGCCGGCGCTTAGAGGACAACACAAAGTTGCATTAATATTGTGTGTGTGTGCGAGTGTATATATTTTAAATTGCTCATCAAGTTGTGGAAATTATGGAAATTGCCATGCGTCAAGTCGTCGGGAATCTGGGATAATAGCCACAGGAATGACATGGCAAAGAAATTCAGCATAAAGGAATTTTTTATAAAGGAATTTGCATATCAATCGATTCGGCACACACACCACTTTTGAATAAAAATTGTTGTATTTGTGGAGAAATAGCTGAGGCAATCGGATTTTTCTTTTACAAAATATTTGTTGAATGTGAAAAATAAAAGGATTTTTGAATTACCTTTAGTTTGTGGCAGTTTGAGGGGAGTTTAAATACGATTTTAAATGATTTTTTAAGGTAAAAAGTTCAGGAATTAACCAAGAATCTAATTATCATTAAACAAAACCCTAATAATAGTAAATTTTACTTGTTTTATTTACATTTTAAAATAAATTTCTATATATATTCTCTTAAATTATTGATCCAATTGCTAGGATTTCCAGGATTCAACCTAACTCTCTCTGTAATTAAATCAATTTATTCTCAATTTTCTACAATTCCACTTTTATATTGCTTCTGAATTTATAAAAAATATGTTACCTTCTGGCTCTTGTATTTATCAATAATAATTTTGTTCACTCCAGCTCTCGTTAAGCGAAATGCATTTTCAGGCTTTTGCCTCTTGGCCAAGTCCTTCACGGTTGAATGCACCCATTTCTGTTTGGGCTTAACCTCGCCTGACCTACTCCAGACCCGAGCTGAGAGCGGAGCGGAAAGGAGTCTCCACAGATGGCGGGACTCCGGGCAGAGAAAGAAAATGCAATTTCCTTTCTCCATTTTTCATATGCGCATTAAGCGCCTTTTCCACATTTCAATTTGCCGAGCAGCGCTGGCAGTCGAGTCGAGTTGTGCTTTTGGCCTGGCCCACACAACTGGTATAGCCACCTGGACCTGTAAGCATATAAAAATTAATATTTGAATGAATAACCCGAAAGCAGCTCGACGGGACTGAAGACTTCTGGAGGAAGGAGCGCCCTGAGGCCCACTATATAGCCGAAATGTGAATGCTTAAAAATGCATGAGAAGTCAGTCTCCTGGAAAACTGGGTGAAAGCTATGGCTGCACTTGCACAAACTACTTTATTTCCATTTATGTTGTAAATTACAGGAGGTCCTGGCGCCAGCTGGCCACCCACCGAGCCACTTGCCATTGTCCTTGCCCTCTCTAACATATAATTTTTGCAATTGTTTGACCTCAAAAGACGGCCCAAAAAAGACATTAAATTAAGGCAACGGTTACAACCATCGACCAAGAAAATTTCTCACGCACTTCACCTGTGGCTGCTGCAATCACGTCTCCTCCGCCATATCCCACATAGATAATACATACAGTTTTAACAAAAGGAAGTTTCCCCTTTAAAGACGTGGGCCCACAAAGAACAACAAACAAAAGACTCAGACTCGGTGTCTCGCGGCGCGATGCAGCCTCAAAAAAAAATTGTAAATGCGGAGGAGAAAAACAAAACTCGAACAAAAAGATGACACAAACAAAAATGATTCCATTTCTATTTCTCGTTACCAATTTCTATTCTTCTGCTGCGGCCTTTTGTATTGTCCCAGTTTCCCCGTAAAAATGGGTTTGACATTGTCTGCGAGCAAAGTGTTGGGCCAGTGGCTACAAAAAAAATAAAAGCCTTCGAACACACGAATATCGTGTTAAGCACACGTCGATCTATTGTTTTCGTTGTTTTTTTCTATTTTTCTATTTTTCTGGAGGGAGGGGATCTAGGATCGTGTTATAAAATTGATTATACATGGACAAAGAGCAGAGGTTATAAACATAATTTATTATCTGATTTCTATGAATATTAAAGGTAGTTTTGTGGGAAGACTTGCCAGAGGTTTTTAGTTGCAATGAGCGGAAGTGTGTGGGTAGTTTTCTATTCGTTTGGGTTTAGCCAAGTTCAAATATGCCAAATTACTGCCGCTTCCTTTCCAATTGAGGTCTGGAATTCCCAAGGAGAGGAAGGCCAAAGTTTTAAGTTCGTTAGAAGCTGGCAAAGCTTTGGTTAACCTTTTTAACCCCAGAAAACTCACAGTATTTGAATTAAGTATGTGAGTTTATTTTTTTAAATAATAATATACATATAAATAATTAAAATTGACTATATAAATATAAATATATAATACATTACATTAAATAAACATTTAAAAAATATAAATAAACTAAAAATATGATAAAAACAAAAACCTAGACAATATATAGTCCCACATGACATTAGTTTGAATTGTTAAAACAAATTTCCACTGAACTTATTATACAATTTTCCAAAAATTGTAAAACCAAAACTCACACTAACCCCAAACACCCCCTTATCCCTTAAAGGGTTAAGCCTAAACTTTCCTTCCACTGACTTTATTAGTTCCACTCACCCACCTGAACTTGGTGTTGTATCTTAAAACTTTTTTCAAGTCCAACCCGAACCGAGCAATCATCGTCAAGTTCAGCCCCGGAAGCCTGACAGTTTTTGCCAACCACTAAATGTCAAACTTTTTGACATGTCAGTGCTGTAAGAGTGGGACAGCAGTAGATGTAGCAGCAGCAGCAGCAGCGTCCTGTCTCACATGTGACATTCAAGTGTCATCAAGGGATACGTGATGGTTTGCATTTTTATGGGAATGACAGCTAAATGTTCGGAATCTCGTTGGCAACCAATGACTTGAGTGACTTTCAATAACAGTACGGGCCTAAGATTTAGCATAATTAAATTTGGAAAAAGTTTTCCAGAGCCTTTCTGTCTTGGCTTTTTTTTTATATATATTTCCTTTATGGCTGTATCAGACAAAGGATCTGGGATGCCTGGAAATCAGCATAAAATAATTGAAAATGTGTACGGTTCTGGTTCTATTTGAATAAACGCAATTTGAATGCAAAAGCACGAAGTGCAAACAAGATGGCAGACGTGGAAAGGATATGCGAAGGATGGGTGAAAGTTAAGAGGAGCCGCAATGGCTGGCAGGATGACAGTCTCTCTCCTCCTGTCTGCTGTTGATAGATGGATGACAGTGAATGGGAACGTCTAATGGAGTCTCTTTTGAAAGGTGAAATGTGTAAGGCATATCTTTTGGTCAACTCAAAGTGGCTGAAATCACAGTTCCTTTCTTCTTTTAGGGATTTCCCCGTATAACCCATCACTAATCAGCCTCGTTTTCCGCCCCCTTAAACCCGCGCTAACCTAATCTAATCTCATTTTCCAACCAGCTGTGAGTGCAGGCCTAAGCCCTTTTGTTGTTCCCCTATCAGGATCGCACTTTCCACCGCCTCCTCCTCCCTTGCCAATTCACGAATTTCCACACCTACGCACACAATTGAGCAGGAAAAGCGGGTTGAAGCGGCAAGTGCTAAGAGCAAAGAGCACCGGCAGCAGAAGCAACAACAACAAAAAAATTGTTAATGCCATTTGACAGTTGACAATTATAGCAATTGTCATAGCATTTAACACGAGAGCTGAGCACTAGGCGAAAATGCGCAAAAAGGGATGGATGAAATACTCCATTGTTGTCAGGACACTGGGGGAAAAACTATGTGAGTTCTGTAAGAAAAACTAAAGCAAAGTAGTTTAGGAATATTTAAGAAATACCAATAAAGTACTAAAATATTTTTCTACATTTTAGTTAAGCTGTAAAGTAGTTCTTTATATTTTTCATGGATTTATTTTAATAAATTTTCATATGAATGATTTTTTTAAATGTTGATTTATTTATTTAACAGTATAAATTTATTATTTTTCAATTATAAATCATCTTAAAATGTTGATAAATATATATATTTTTTGTAAATGGTAAATGCTAAATATAATAATAGTTAATATTTACCTTGAACTCTTACTTTCGTTTATTTTAAATTTATTAAAAATATATATTTTCCCCTCAGTGTAGTCCTCGGCACGGGTATAGACAAAGCAAACGAGGGTTAAGCGAGGCGGAGAGGCAAATGTTAACCCTTGGCGGGTCCTGGGACTCACCCTACGATTCGTTTTGTCCTGTCACTCATTTACCCTTTTTTGCATGTCAGCGGGCATTAGTTGTCCTTGCTGCTGCTTCCATTGCTGCCGTTGTTGTATCTGCACCAAATTTGCACAGTCATTGTCAGGACTGGAGGTCCTGGACTCGCCAGTATCCCCTCTTGAACCTCGCACATCCTTTCGGTCTTGCTTTCTCTCTCCCCTTTTGTTCGCACTTTTTGCCAACTTTGCATATGTGCAAATAATTTAGCATTCCAACTACAGCGGCAAAAACAACAACATCAGCAGCAGAAACAGGGAGCAGGAGCTAGGACAACAGCAGCCAGGACAATTGTGGATTTACTCGAGATTAGGGATCTTAGTTAGTTGGTCTGCGGGTCTGTTTGTTTGTCTACTGCTTTTGCTGGCCAAATAAAAATTATAGTTTGCCAAGGACTCGCAGAGAGGGTTTCAATGTTACTGGCAGCAGTTGCTTTTTTGCCAAAGGACAACTTGGCCAACTGGTTTAGGACAAATACAATTTGGCTGTGTGGACCGACGAGGTTTTTGGACCAACTCTAAAGGATGATGATGGCCCAGCTGGCCCCTGGCCGGAGAGAGTGTGATGGAACAAATGTGGTGCTGATGGTTATGTGATGGGAATGCCTGGCAGGACAATTCAAAGAATAGGAAATATAAGTGTTTATTGCATTAAAAATAATGGGATTTGGCCAGATAAGTAAGTCAATTTAAGAAACTAATTTCTTAGAAGTTTTTTGAGACGTTTCTTGAAGTGATTTTTACATATTCTCTCATGAAATTCAAAACTAAATCCCTTGCTCGCTAATTAACCTCCCTGATGTCCTGCCTAGACCTACTCCAACTTCAATGACCCTATCTCCTTCATATCTAAAGAAGCTCTTTTTTAAAGCCAAGCAGCGTAAAAGGACTGAAAACCCAAAATCCTTTTGGCTCTCCTTTAGCTCTACTTTGGCTTATTTTTCCTTTATATTTTCCCTGTGTGTGGATTTTCGCACCCTTTCCTTTTCAGGTTCATCATTCCGTAAGCCGTCGCCACCGCCTCAAGAGAGCTTTTCTTCGGCTCTCGGGGAAAAGTCGTGTGAAGTCAAAAGTGTCTCATCGCTGCTTATCTATATAGCAGAAATTGGCTGCTCAAAGTTCGACGAGGCGGGCAAATATGAAAACTTTCGGTGCAGCCAAGCGCATTTCCCAGCTCCCTTTTTCTTCTTCCTTTTTCTCAGCAAAAGGGATTCCAAAGGCAATCTCTCATCTTTATCTGCATCGCGGCGCTGGAAAAGATGAATGCAGCTTTCAGTGCCTTTTCTCCCACAAACACACATATGCGACTCAACACTTCAACTTGCGCCAAATGCATAAAAATGCGGGGGCCATGGGGGCTATGAAGGCTGCCACAAAGATGAAGAACGGAGCTCCTTGACAGCAAAACTGAATTCGGAACGGAGAATAGAAAGCGGAACACAGGCTGTACTAAGAAAAAATATGTATGACTTAAATCTTGGTGATAAAATAACTTAGATATGATTTATATTTAAGAGAAAATGTATTTTCTTGATAGTTTCTTTAAAAAAAACTTTGTCTTATCAACTAATATTTTAACTACAATTTTTATAACCAAGACTATGTGGCTTAAGATATTTATTACTCCCCTGAATAACCTTATTTTATTGATATACAATTTATTTTAATAATTAAAAAAGAAAATCTTAACTTATACAGAATATTATTTGCTTATATTTCCCACACAAAAATATCCTTAGAAAATATCTGCATTGCTATAATGTTCCTTCTTCTCTGTGCATCTGTAAAGTAGGTCAGTTAAGGGAGTTTCCACAGAGGGACTTAAAGCACATCCTTGCTTATTGTGCAAACAACAAAGTGTTCGTCCATTTTCAACACCCACTGTAACTGTGTGTGTGTGTTCGAGGCTTGGGATTCTGGAATAATGGCCGAGGCATTGTAACAACATTTCAAATGCAAAATCCCATTTTCCTTTTAATTGCTTTATCGCTCAACAAGCTGTTGGATGTGTTTCACTCACACTCTCTCATCGCTTCGCTCATTTCTCACTAGGAGACTGCTGACAGGATAATACCAACACACATAAACCCAACATCCCCAGATTTTAAGAAGGGTGATTCAATTTATTGGTAAGGGAATTGAAAGTTAAGATCCTTGGAATAAATAGAAATATTAATTTTATGCTTGGAACTAAAAAGAGAACATTTTGTTAGCTTAATTAATTATTTATTATCTTTTCTTTATTAAAATATATTTTTATAGATAAAAATCAATTGTAAGTCCAACTAATTTCCTACTAAAACTTATGTTTGAAAAGCAAATAAATCTACAAATTTCCCACCTCCTTTTCTAGTGTAAAAAAATCCCCGATATTATACATTGACACACCCTACTTCTAAGCCCCTTTTGTGCATTTAGCCCCCCCCTAGTTGTGCTTGTTTACGTTTGGGCTCTGTCAAATATGTTCGAATTTTCTAACGATTACAACTACATCGGACGCCTGCCTGGCCGCCTCGGCTGACCTGATTTTCCATTTTTCGCTCAGCTCTGTTTTTGGAACATGTGCTCCTGTTGTCGCAAGACCCTTTAGGGAGCCGACCGACTGCCTGGGGTTTTGTTTGCGCTATGTCCATGTCCCGGGGCTAAACGGATTTGTCCAACCTGCCGGCGTCACAGAGTCAAGGGTACTGCTGCTACGAACTGCAATCCCTCGATCAAATTGTTTGTTAATTGCAAAAAATTTTCGAAAATTGCGCATATTCTGGCCATCGGTCGGAAATAGTGGTGAGTGGGGGGAGTGAAACTAGGTGTTCCGGGCTTGGCTTGACATTTGTTCCCATTGATCCGGTGCGGTTAATGGCCGCTTTTCGCTTTTCGTAACAGTTGTCAGTTGCAGTTTGGCTAATATCGGAGGCAATTTGCTAGATGGCTTTGGAGAGCAGGAAAATTGCTGGCTGGACATGACTTTTGAATGGCTAAAGTCAAAGTGTTAACTGGGGCAGCGTTTTAGTTAGGGCAGGGCAAAGGTTTAGGTAATTTTATTTTATGTTAACCAGAAAAAGAGGCAAGTTGAGGAAGGATAAAAGGAAACATTTTAGTGAGAAAATTGTACTTTAAATAATTATATTTGTGATATATTTCTAAGAAATATATATTATATTTATTTTACTAAATACTAACTATAGTTTATAAGACTGTTTATGGAAAACTATACACTTTTATTTATTAATTTATCTCTTACAATATTTGAACCCCCTTAAAAAATACCCCTAATATCCCTGTCATCGCCCTAATAAACTCATTATTATCATTATAAATACCATTCATCACTCAACTCCTCACAGCATTTGCTAAAATCATTATAGAACCCGCATATCCCATATCTCATATCCTATATATGCTAACCAATAATTGAAATGTCAAATTCCGGCTAATGACAAATGTAAAAGCCAAAAAACTTGCACAGCCGCAACCGAGCAGAACCCCTTAAGAAATTAATAAATGACACAGATTTTAGCACTTTAGTCAAAGAAACAGAACAACCAGAACGAGAAAACGAGGCACTTCGGAGACAGAAATGCTATAAAAACACAAGTGACAAGTGTGGCAGACACATGTGAATGAGATTTTCGGGTAGCCGAAGGGAAATCTGAAATGTAGTGGGAATTTTGACACATTTGACAGGCAGGCAGGCAGGCAGCGGGGTCTTACTGTAAGTAAGCGGCCATTTGATAGCCTCATTAGTGCTGAGCCACCGCAGAAGGAACCCACCGAAAGTGGCTGTCAAAGTGCTTAAGGAGGCTCCAATTCCTTGAGCTGTTTTGCGTAACACAAAACCAAAAGGATATCGACCATGACGCAGACGGAGGAGCCGACATGCGATACACGAGACCCCCGCCAGAGTCTCTGCTATAAATATATGAGGCCAGAGGTAGGCGTATTATCCTCAAAAAAAAAGAATATATAAATTATAACCACAACCAAAACCGAACACGAAACACAACACAGAAGTGGGTTGGTCTCCCACAAATTCAGAGGCTGACACAAACTTGGCTCCTCGCTCGGGGGCATTTAGTCATATTGAAACATTAAAAAAGTCAACACCCCCGCATGGGAAACTAACAAACAGAACTTGACCGTATGGCTTTGGGGTTTCTGGTTATAATAAACAAGTCAAGGGGGTAGTCGTAGCCACAGGCCCAACTCCAAATGAATAATATAGGACAGGAAATCTGGAACAGTTGCTGGTTAGCAAGTGGGTAACATGAAAAGCCCTCTGTGTAGAGGAAATGGGTACATTAGAAAGCCTAGCTTGGGAGCAAGGCTACTCTATATACAGTGGGAATTATCACTAAAATATTAAGTAGTATATATAAAATTATATGTAATTAAATTCTTAAAAATATGTAATTTGAAAAGGAATAAATATCGTTCATTATCGAATTTAGGATCTTTCTGAATAATTATTCCAAGCTATTCAGTAATAGTTTATTTGGTTCTTTCACAGATTTTATTATAAATTTAAAAACTATATTAAAATGCTACCACAAGAAGCCCTATCCTTCTCCCCATATCCTTATCCTTATCACCCAACCGCAACTAAACGTTTGTAACACGATCATTGCTATCACTTACTCCTTGGCTTGGTCCTTATTATTTTTGGGGACTTGCAACCGGCACTACTAAATGCCCAGGGCAGCCATAAAAATGTCAAAAATTTCTATGTATTCATAAACACATGTGCCCTACAGAGAGAGAGAGAGGGAGACCCATAGTTGATGGCAGGCGACCCCAAGGAGAAACCCAAAACCCCAAAACACGCCAACGCAATTCGACCACAAAGTTGTCCAGGACACTCCACACTTCACTCCATATATCTCGACATGTGTGTGTGTATAGTCTATAGCATATATGTATGTATATGAAGTGTACATAACTTAAACATCGCAAACCCAAATGTCCATATGTGCATTTAACATGCAAACGAAAGGACTTGGGTGTGGGGGCAGGGCGGGTCTCGAATTTCCGGTCAAGCAAGTGAATCCTTACAGCCAAACGAGGAGGAGCATTTCATATTTTTTCATGTTTTTCCTTAGGTCTCTGGCTTGCTTTATATTTTTTTGTGGTTTCCTTTTGCCTGACGCCCACAAAATTTCTGCTAAATTAAATTATAAATACGGGCAAAAAGTCGAGGATAAAGTGGCAGCAGGCCTGGAGGCAGTGGATCCAGGGTTCCATTATGATTCATGGCCATGTCTGGTCTGGACTACCCCACTTCCTGCGTTAGTTAAAGCTCGCCAAAGGATGTCGTCGTCGTCCCCCCTCTCAGTAGCCTTGGGCCAAAGTGCGTGTCAAATTGGAGAGGCGAGCCATTCAATCCTTTGACAAGTCTGCATAGTTTTCGGTTCCGATATCCTTGACGTTGTGCCCGAGCATATTTCGCCTGTTTGCCAGTCGGGATTTGTGTGCTTTGTGGGTTGATTTGGGTCGGTCCTCCTCAATAGGGGTGTTTAGATAAGGCCGATGATGTGGGCTGATTGTTTTCAGATAGCTTATTTTGGTTTATTTTCATAAAAATAAAGTTATGAAGGAAAAATAAGCTTTGAGAAAAAAAGAAACTGCTTAAATCTGTAGAAAAATTCTCTAGACTCCTTGTCATTTGCAGCTTTGTTTTCTATTTTAAAGCAATTGATTTCCATAATAGTTTACCTTATATTTATTTTGACTTAAAGAAAAGACAAATTTAACTGTGATAATAATACAAATTCAACTTCCTTTACCTTAAATTTAAATTCTTCAACAAAATCTACCACATTTCCCCCTTTAAATAATACAATTAACATTTCCCAAACATTTACTTGTTGTTTCCTTTTCCAAAAACCCAATTTTCGTGCCAATCGTAAACAAAGTAGGCAAACAGGATCATCGCCTGCCTATGGACTCTAGGCCTTAATCCTTCCACTCCATTGTGTGCGTGGCACCTCAATCAACATTCAAAGGACCCCTCAGTAAAGCAACACCCCCCCCCCCTCTCGCCAGGAAGTGAACAATTTTCGCACCAATTAATCAAATTAAACAAGGACCTTCAGGGACGTGCAGGGGAAAAAAGGGCTAAAAGGTTAACATTTGACAAAGTTAATTGAAAATTTTGCGATCGCAGGCTATCGCTGGAATAGGGGAAAATGGATAAATGTCGTGGGTGCAGCTGCAAGGATTTTAAAATGCAGTCCCCGGGATCAGGCTCACGCACTGCGGCAGGACAATTACCCAGACGATTAGGCACGCCGCTAAAATCCAGAGACACCGAGACAGCATCAGCAGCAACAGCAGAGCCGCCAGGACAAGGACCTCGCCAGCAGAGCCTCTCCGCCGTCCTTCCTCCACTTTGGGATCTGCCAAGTTTTATCAGCTGCAAAACAGTTGCCATTGAAATGGCGCAGAAAGTCGTTAGATAGATGGCCAGGAAGGAAAACAACAAGAGCAAAAAAAATAAAGGAGCAGCCAAGGAGTCGAACAAAGGACCGCAAAACCCATAACCCCAAACCCCGGCCAATCCGCAGACCCATTCCATTGCCACGCCCGCGCTCGAGAAATCCAGAATCCAGAGACCAGAACCCAGAACCCTCCGCTACTGCTCTCGTTTATAGAAAAAACATTGCGAAAATTGCTTTACAACTGATTAAACATTGAGCGGAACGCACGGCACGTTTAAATTTGGGTTAAATAGATTATATGAACTGGAAGTGTTATGAAATGATGTGCTCCGCCAGCCGTAGATGTGCTGCTCCCTGGTAATCGGCTCTCAGAGATACCCTGGAGTGTGGAGGGGGATAATAGTTGAGGTTTATAAATTAAGAAATCAATTAATTAACTAATCTATGTCTTGTTGATAATATAATAGGGTATCGTTTATTTAATGTTTAAGTAAATTACTTATATAGAATTTTAGAAATATTTTTTAATATTTTTGGTCACTGTTTTCATTAGTATTCTTAATCTATATTTTTTATAGATCTTCCAAGACTCAAAATATATTTAAGAAAAATATTTAGAACCATGCCATTCGTGCAAAACAAAAGAAGGCTCCTAAAATATAGCTCTCTAAATTTAAATAAATATATAAATCTATATAAACATTATTTAATAAGTATTAAAAATCCATGAAAAATATATAAACTATTCTTTTAATATTTTTATGAATTATATTTCGAACTCTATATAATTTGTATCACTATTAAATATGTTTTAAAATTTTTTATTATATCTTTAAGCCCCACTAAGAAGTATCCTTACTTCGTTACCTTTATCCCTGTGCCTCATCATCCTCCTCTATTTTATTTTGCTATTCTCGCACTGTTGCTCAGCTCAGCTCAACAGGACAGGACTCGGATCCAGCTCCAGCTCCCAGCTTCAGCTTCGTGGTCCTTGGGCGTGCCGCACAGCTGCGGCGCCTCTTTTCACGCTCGAAGGGTGCAAGTTAATGGCCGGATTCGATTTGGCCGTGTAGATGTTAACCACAGTTAAGGATTTTCGGGTTTCTCCGGTTTCTTTTATTCTTTCGGCTAGTGAGCAGGACCTGGGTTAATGTGACCTTGGCTCTTATCGTGCTGCGAAAATGAATTTCAATTCAATTATCCCAAGCTAAACACTCGATACTTTTACAGTCTCATGGAGATATATATTCCATGCATCGTAGAGTATGATTAATGAAGTCTTAAACCGCGAATCCGATACTCATTTTTCCGGGCTGTTGAATGGCGGATGGCGAAAGAATCTGGCGAAGTAAACTTTTAAATTCCCCCAACGTTTTGCCATTAATATCGCATTTATCAATATCACAGTTTTTCATTTTGTCGTCCGGTAAAACGTATTTCTCTCTATCCAACCCATTTCCCACTCCATTTGCCCCCCTTCCCCAGCAGTTTTCCCAGGATCCCTGGTGCAATTTTCTTCGCAGCCAGTGTTTGCCAGGAATCTAAAGGAAAAGGAGAAAAACCCATTTCCATTATACAATGCCACATTTCTCTTTTCCGGTTTATACCGTTTAGATCGATTGCATTTTATAGTTTGTTTTAATGTTTTTTTTTTGTGTCCTCCTTCGTCCTGTCCTTTGTGATTGCAGCAGGAGGCTGGCTGCTGCTGCTGCTGGTGGATGGAAGGAAGGAAGCCAGGATGCCACAGGACGAAATTGTCTCCAGTAGGAGGCGGCCGACTCTCATCCTTACTGTTTTCGGCCGCCGGAAGCGCTACAAAAAATATATATTCTCTCCTCCAGTCGGTCTAGAAAAATTATTTTATTGCTTCCCCTGAGTCTCTCTGTGCCTCAGTCTTCTGATTCATTTAAAGCGTATATAACTTCCGTTTTGCCCGGTCTCACACACAAGGATCCATTGTCCTGCTGACTCCTTGTCCGAGCATCAAAGTGTTTCTTTGCCCAATTTCTGCTTCAATTTCATCTTGATTTTTTTCCTTTTTTTTGCGACAATTCAATTAGGCATTTGCTCGGGTGTGTGTGAAGTCAAAAAGTGAGCGCACTTTGCTTTCTGACCATTTCCTGTTATTTAGATACCTTCTCTGCTAATGAGAAAAATGTCAGTACTGTAACAAAAGGTCAAATGTAGTTAAAATTGCATCAAAAAAGTTGAAAACTCAATTATAAATGTTTTTGGGGGTACATTTTACAAGACTTTTATTTTTACAAGGGGATGAAATTGATTCAATTTATTTATTTAAGAATATTCTTAAGGGAAATCACTTTTAAAATATAATTATTATACTTTCTAAAATAAGCTTACCCTATAAATATTTTTTAAAATTATTTATAGTAACAAATCTGAAGGATACTTATGATGATTTTTTGATTTTAATATACATCTTTTTCTTTTAATATTTCATATAATTATCATATATTTTTCTTTGCTCTCTTAAAATTACCAAAGAAAATAATAAATAATAAATATATTTTAACTCCAGAACTCCTATTTCCTTGCTCACTTTTACCCTACTTAAAAATTCTCTTTAAACCTGTTTTATCTTTTATTTACCCCCAAATATATTCCCAACTCTCCCAAAAACTCCAAACAAAACACCCATATTTTCCCATTTCCCTATCTCATATGTACATATATTCTGGAGCTTTTTCTTTTTTATCTGTGAACACCATTAAATAAGCCAAATATCTGTTCTTATCTTTAGTAAAACTTTCTGTCCCGAACGCAATATTGTTTATGTCGGTCAAATATCTCCCACCACCCAGCACCATAACCGCCCGAAAGGACACCAGAGCCGAGATGAAGGAGCACAAAAATAGCAAACTAAGTAAATCTCTTCCATTGCTAACAATAATCTGACATAATGTTTCAATTATGCGTCGTTTAGTATTATATGGATGTCCCAAATCTCCTCCCTTTTTAGCCTGGCAACGAATAAACAAGGCCAACTGCCCCAGCTCCCCAAAGAAGCATTTGAAGAGCTAAGCAAATCTTACTAGAATAAACATTTTAGCATTAAATTTACATAAGAAGCGACAATGAGCGAAGGGGCGTGGCATTAAGGAGGGCAGAGGGAGGTACCATCTACTTACCAGACATTTTCATAAACAGCAGTAGGGCACACAGAGAGAAATTGGTAAGCGAAAAATTTAAGGATAGAAATATGATTTAAATTAAAGGGATTTTACTTTATATTTAGGAAAGTTAATAAGTTAACAAGAACAAATATAATATTTGATTTATAGTTTCTTTAAACATATAAAAATAAAATATTGTGATCTCTATGAATTCGTACTTGAGAATTATAAGCACAAACGAATGTTGATAAAAAAAAAGCTTAAATTTTTTTGAAATAATTGCTCTAACCTCCTCAGCTCCTTAAATATTCAGTTAATAAATTTATTTTATTTTTTATCTCTTATTTTTTTAAACAAATTATTAATATTATTTAAAATAAATTAAAAATCCTTAATTTTTTCTGAGTGCCTCAGAGTTCTGCTTTTTTTCCACTCTCTTCGACTTCAGCCTGATGTGTTTTCGCGTATTTGCATAAACATTAGCAAAACAAATTTGCACATTTGACTCACCGCCCCCTCTCAACTTCCCCTTCCCCTAGGCCCCTTCAGTACCATCACTCCCTCCAGCTTGACATATGCAAACAAGCCGCAAAACAGCAACAAAAGTTCACGGGCGTCAAGACCAAAATGAAGTTAAAGAGCAAAAGAACGGAAGTCTTTAGGCCAACGTCTCAACAACAAACATAGCAACAAAAACAACAACAACTATGGAAAAAAAAATACCAACAAGACGGAAACGGAAGTGCGTGCCAGGGATAGAGAAGGCAGGAAGATGGAGTGGCGCGAGACAGGCAAAAGGAACTCCCAAGTGAAGACCAAAAATATGCTAAATCAGCCAAAAATGTTTATAATCATTCGAAAGATGAAGACGGCGATGATGATGATGATGCTGGCAGCGAGGGGAAAGCGAGAGGTAGATTATGCTTTAGGTGGACTGGGAAATCAAACTTTATGATGCCCTGGAAAAGGAGTTTTTGGAATTGGAGAGGGTGCATAGTTTTTTATATTAGGAAATTTATAAAATATTTTAATTCTTAACTACCTAATTTTATCATTTAACTTTTGACCATGGAGTTCTTTTATTTTAAAAAAAGTATCATACTTTTCTAGATAAATCCTTTTAAAATATTTAATAATTCTACCTTCTGGTAGTATATATCCTTCATACCCTATAGCACACAGTTACACTTATAAGTATACTTATGACTGCATGACTTACGTCTATTTCAAACTGTCTGTCTCCCAGTTTCTCCACTTTCCTCACTCCCTGATTTTGTTTTCTTTTCTCCCGTTTTGTGTGCTGTCTGCTGTTTGCTGCTGCTGCTGTGGCAAATTTTGTGGCACTTTGGCGCCCAAAACTCGGAACAAATGACAGCCAAATATGCGTTTTATTGAATTTTATGTGGCCGGCGCTCTGCGCGGCTTTCCTTTAGCTCGATGCCTCTCCAAGGATGAAGCTGCTCGCTTGTTGACTTGGCCAGACATTATATTTCTTTGCAGCTTTTTTGGCGCTTAGCCGGGAGATCACGCTGAGAGAGTACAAAATACATTTTTTTGGAGATTTTCGTTTTGGCCGCCAAGTGAGCGTGAAATGTGCCAAAGAATTTTTATTTTAAAACTCGAGTCGAGAGTCCTTGAACTTCATATTAGAGGACTTCATGACTTTTGGCACTGAACTTGGCCATAAATACTGGTCAGGATGAAATGAGGAATTTGGCATATCAAGTGGAAAATGTTGAGAATTATTTGAACTGAAAGAGTCTGCATACTTTGAAGTGTTTAACATCACAGAATCTCAGTATAATTAACTAAAACTTCAAAAAATGTTTTTAGTTTACCTATAAAATATCTTTAAAAAATTCTACCCTACCCTAGCAAGAAAATCTAACCCAAAAGTAATGGAAAATACCAATAAACTTTCCAAAACTAATGCCATTTGACATCAGCCAAGCGGAATAAAACCTCAAAAACTAATTAGCTAAAGTCAAAGGAAAACCAAAACATTTCCATTCCGGACATGTGCATGTCCTGGCATCTTTCAGGTAATATGTAATCAATTAATCAACGCCTGCAACGGCACCCACAAAAACCAAATTTCAACAAATTTCTAGCAAATCCTTTCGACAGTTGACCGCATCTGGATGGATGGAACTATCCAAAACAACACAGCATTGAACTTTGTCCTGGGAAATGCGAGGGGAAAATGCATAAAATTTCAATTTTCTGTAGCATAAACAAGGGAAAGGATCAGGCAGCCAAGGGAAAATCAAATCAAGCCCAGAGGCAAAATTTAATTGCGTTTAACCTGAAATCAAATTTTGAAGACGATGGTCAGGCCTAGATTCAATCAATTCACAGGACACTCGTAACTCGGGGCAAAAGGGCCGAAACAACAACAAATCTGAAGGGTTTATGTTTATCCAAATATGTAGGCACTGAAGGAAAAAGTAGATCAACTTTGAGGAATAATTTATTAGATTTTCAAAACAATATTTTTAAAAAAGTATACAAAATGTTGGATCTCAGATATACTAGAAATATTTCTTAAAAATTATTTTAGCTTTAAATAAATATCAAACTTTTCTCCCCGAATTTTATTCTCAGTGCCTAGAGTCTGGATATTATTTTTCCCACACAAGAAAGGATAATAAAATGCCCGGGGCACAAGGAAAATAAACAACATGCGTACGCCCGACTGGCTCTGGCTGCATCCTTTAAGGAGATGGTTCCTGGGAGCGAGGTAAAGGCTTAGACTTAGATTGCGGCATTGATTTCATTTTCAGCTGTCTATCAAACTAAATGGACAAGAACATTTAACACAATCAGCACAGGCAGCCAGAAAACCCCCCGGGCAGTCAGTTACTGTTTGCTTTTCCCTTTTTATTATTATTATTTACTTTCATTTTGATTACTTTTGGCCTCCAGCAAAGTTTTCCCCATTCACACTTCATTTGATAAAGACCCAAAAGGGCTGCATGAGTTAAGGATCGCAAACGAAAGTTCTGTGTGTTTTTTTTTTAACAAATCATCGACTAATTTGCTCCACACACTCGAACCCAACCGAAAAAAAAAGTTTTTATAGCCAGCAAATAAAATTAGCCGCCCTATCAACAGGTGTACTATGTAGTTATAGCCTAACAGATGTCCCGATGTGCCCGACCTTTGTCATATTTGTGCCAGGTTCCAGGTAAGCCTACATAAAAATGAAACCTCTATTCCTTGTAGTACCCTTTTTCCTCTCCGACCCGATGATGCTTATCGTCGGCGAACCAAGGCCTTTATTCCTTATTCCTTTTCTGGGGGAATCATAAAATTTATTTTTATTAATAAACGCGCGCCTGTCAAAAGAAATCTAATGGATTTTAGGGTTTGCCCGAGATAGAAATCTGTGGCCTGACATCTTTTGGTGGATAGTTTATGGTAAGGTTTGTTATATAGCCTGAGTGAGTCAGATCTGAGTCATATATGCGAAGACAGCTGTGGTTTATAGGAAAGGAGTCTGTGAATAGGGTTAAATGAATATTTTCAACAGGTGATGCGGGCAGAAATATTGGCTTGATGAGGAATTAAGTGATAAACATAAGAGAAAAAATTGTAAAAAGGAAAAAAACGAAGCCAGCAAGAAATATTTAAATTAAATTAAGGATATAATTGTTAAAAATATTTTATAAATAAATTATGCAATTATTTAAAGAGTCAAAAAATGTTTAAGAGCACTAAAACGATTAGAGATTATACGATTTATACAGTTGCGCACATAAAATGTTGCTTTTGATTAGATTTAAAACTTAAACAAAATTTAATCTTGCTAAAAATACACCCTGAATATAAAAACAATATATAAAAGTGTAAACATAATTGATTAAAATCCATTTTGTATTCATACAAAATAAAAAATAAAAACATAACCCACAATTCCTCTTTCCTCTAATTGATTAAATTCCACGATTTAATAACCAATTGCAATCCCAGTTATATTTCAATAATTTGGTTAAGTTCTATAAAAAATACAGTTAACAGTTTCAAGTGCAATCCCCATGGATTTCGCTCAAAGCGAATTTCCATTTATTGTACCCGTGGCCATTTATGTCCTGTTAAATGCAACCCATAAAAAAATATTCGCAACATTCTACAGCCAGATTCGATGTTTCGATTCGCCGCTACAAAAAACTAAAAGAAACAACAAATTTGAATAAAAATAAAGAATCCTTTTAGCGGAATATCCGAAACTATAAATTATCAAGCCATTGAAAAGTAACGCCGTGCAAAAAAGTCTCTACCATAAATCCCCAAAAGAACGTTTTTCATTTACAACCCAAAAACGTAACTCATGAATATTTCGACGAAAAAAAAGAGGATCCTAAAAAAAAATTATAAAAAAATGTAGAGAGCGAACAGAAATGCAAAATATACGACAGACGCCAAAAGTAAAATCAACAAATAAACAAAAAATAATGGACAGTTTTATTTAGAAGTTGTTTTTGTTGCTGCTGCATACACTCTCGCTGTCTTTTGTACATATCGAAATGGGTAGCAACAATCACAAAAGTAACCTCAAAAATTTCAATAAAGACCACAACAAAGCAATTTATAAAAATGCCACAGAAAGGGAGGGAGGGAGACCAGAGCCAACGACAACAAATGAAAGCTCAAATAGAACAGAAATATTGGGGGGGGAGGGAGCATTTTCCGGGAGGTAGGGGGAATACCCGGCACGACATTTTAACAAAACAATAGAAATCAATTGATTGCGTTGTGGGAAGCTTAGCACTTGATTTCCGCAGGGTAGGGAGGAGGTGGGTGGAAGGAAAGAGACCAGAGGTGGATATATTGCGTGAAAGCCAGAGAAGCTTTTCCTTTACATGTACAGTCTTACGTCCTTAAATAGCAGAGAGGTGTTATTTAAATAAATTGTGTTAAAAACTATTAAAAAATCCCTAAATAGACTTGCAACGTTATGTAAATAAATTGTATAAAAAATATTAAAAATATTACAAAATCAAATAATATTATGTTAAGTAAGAAATCAGTAAAATTTACTTTGTGTTATAATATATTTAATTTCAGACTTCGCAGAAAATACATATAATTTTTTTAAATTTTAACAACTACTTTAACAATATTATTAAATATTGAAAAATATTATTGATATTTAATATGCAAACAAAAATGATTAAAACATTTATTTTCAATCAAATAAAATATTTTATAAATGTTTTTCCCAACCCCTTTTAAAATCTTTAAACCATTATAATCAAAAGTTGTTATTATGAAGAATTATTTCTCAATATTTAACTAATTAAAGTTTCTATTTGATAGAAAGGCCCTCAATTATTTAATTTACATATAAAATTTCCAATAACATCCTATCCCCGTCTTATTTATTGAATCTCCCCTGTTTTTTGTTGTGTTATTGGAAATGTTGGTGTGCGGCTAAAATTCTATTTTTCCAATTTTTGCGCAATTTATTGCATTGTCAAGGGATTCGCAGGAGCCAGGCGAAAAACGAAAGCAAACGAGGCAAAGCAACGAACACAAAACAAAAAAAAAAAACAAAACACAAAAAGGCAAAAGACATTGGGCAAAACAAGCAACCCAAATGCCAAAACATAGTGCGGCTTGTTCGGTTTATTGGAGGGAGGATTGGGATTGGGGATACGGATGAGGTCGGTGAATTGGGGATCTTTGGGGGGCTTTTGTCTGGGGCAAAGCGTAAAAGTAAACAAAGCTAAAAGCGGAAACGCAAGTGAAATAATACCACAGCAGCTTGGCAGCAGGAGCGGCAACTAAACATCAATAAGCATTGACTAACTGGATTCGCATTCTGGGCACAAACACGAAACCCAAGGATACGGCCAACTGGGGACTGGCTCCCCCGCAGCATTAATAGCTATAGATTAAATAATCGTTCCTTAAGCGAGAGCGAACAAAAGAAATGCAAGAAAATTGAAAAGACACTGCTGGGACTTGATTTCGAAATTGAATAAAATTAATTTTAATTGGGTCTGCTTTGGATCCGGAGTGGTTAGCAGGGATTCTAGGAATATTTAGGGGAGCTACTAGTAGTAGTTTTAGGGGTTGATGGGATTACTTGGGGGGGCTTAAGGAAATATTTAAGTTTAAGATTGATTTGGTTTATAATTTATATTTTTTCAAGCAATTTAAATTGTGTATATGTTGCAGTATTAGTAATATTAAACCCTGTTAAAACCTTTAAGAATATTTCACAAATAAAAAACCCTTAACAAACTTTACTTTTTTCTTTTTTAATATTTAATATAGTATTACCTTTTAAGCCGGATAATGATTTAACACAAATTTTCAAGACAAAAGGCTTAAAGATTAATGTCAAGCAAAATGCATACAGCCTTCCAATTTCTTCCTAAAAAAGATATCAAAAGAACGATTTCCCCTGCAAACAATATCAACAACAGAGTCATCATCTATACTGTCTCCTATATAGGCCCTAACTCCGATAAAGATGCAACATTACAGCGATTATATCGTTAGAAAGAGAAAAGATCCTTTTGGCAGCAGAAGAATGCAGCAGAAAGACAAAAACCAAGATGAACAAAATGTCATGATTATGGCAAATTTTCGGCTCCCTTTGTGGCTTTTCAATTGCGCTTTTTCCATCCACACGACACAGGGATACAGATCGAGAATCTATAGAATTTGAAGCCAGCATTGAAAATCATCGACTGCAAAATCTCAAATGTCATGGCAAGTAGGAGGAATGCTCTTTTATGTTATGGGACTGCCCGTTGCGTCTTCTAAACTGGAGGCAAGTTTCACAAATTAGAGGCCTGCCGGGCTGCCTGGCTGCCTGCTAAAAGATGTCCCTCCTGCGGAGGTCCTGTCCTCTGCCTTATCTCTTTGTCCAGGTCGGCTAGTTTTATGGTTGACGCGAGCATCTTTTTTGACTTTGACCTGACATCATTGTCCCCGTTTTGCAGCTGCGTCTCCATATCGACTGATGTCTTACTCCCTGTCAGCTTCCCTGGTAGCATTTCTCGAAAAAAACAGAGCCTTTTTTGCGCAATGTTTGTTTGTCTTTCGGATGTTGTGTCCTTTTTCCTGGCGACTCGATCCTCCTGTAGGTGGTTACTAATTGGGTTATTGTCAAATATTTGATAAGATTACCGGGCAGCTGCTCCTACTGCAGCTCCTGACCAATTATTATTTCTCCCGGCGTAATCATGAGCTGGAAAATTTATAGTTCCGTAGAAGCGGCGACCCGCCTCGTTATCCTTTCCTGTTCCCTCTGCACAACGAGCACGAGGAGAAATTGTGGAATATTTGTGAAATGCTTTATAATATTATATTCAAGAAAATATCAAAATTATAATGAAGTATACCTTGAATATAGTTGTATTTAATAAATGAATTGGTTCTACTCTTTTGTTCATTTTGCTTTATATTTTATAAAGGCAAAGTCCTACGTAATTTAAAGCTTATAATTTTTATAGAAATAATACTATAATAATCTGTTTTAAATATTTCTTCAAGTGCATTTAAAATTCAAAAATAAAATCGGGTTGAAAATAAAGGCCCACCCGGCGCAGGCAAGTGAGCTCAGGTCGTGGAGGCGCCTTGGCGTCATCATAATTTAAATCGCGCCACGCGCACCAACCGGAGGTAAATATGGAAAATGGGGGA
Organism: Drosophila kikkawai; assembly: GCF_030179895.1. Classification (NCBI taxonomy): domain Eukaryota; kingdom Metazoa; phylum Arthropoda; class Insecta; order Diptera; family Drosophilidae; genus Drosophila; species Drosophila kikkawai. The sequence goes on from NC_091730.1 coordinate 10,553,028, forward strand.
AAACTATGCCCCGGGCACAGACATAATTTTCCAACGAAAACGAATGAAAATGAGCATTATTCCCACCTCAGTCGCATATCAAAACAGTTTTTACCTGTTGATCGGAGGACGCACATTAGGATTCGGTAAGGGATTGGGATTGGGATGGTTATGGAGATGGGATTGGATACCGACCTGCGGCTGGGGCGCCGGGCGAATGGTTATGACAATGTTATACGCTAATTGAGCACAAAAACATTTTATATTTATGGAAATTATTTATTACACTGTGAAGAAAAGTGAGGAAAGGAATGGGAATAGATTGTATCTAAATGTTCTTTCTTTTATAGGATTAAATGCCGTAATATGTTTATTATAATTCAAATTATATAGGACTTATTTTATTGATTAAATTATTAACCTATTCTCTAGAAAAAAGATACTTTTTAGAGTTTAAATCAAGTCTAAGTTGTACTTAAAGTCTCTCTTATAATCAAATCTCTTTCCAAGACATTTCCCCCAGTATATAGTTCCCTAAAATCATATGCATTCCATTGTTGACTTACCCCTCTCTCCTAATTAAATATCCAGAAAGGTCTTTCTCGCATACATATGTGTATGTCCCCCCTAAGGAGCACGATTCCAGATTCCTTGATGCCGCGTCCTCCTCCTCTCGATTTCGTTGGCAGCGCCTTATGACAGTTTTATGGGTCTGGGGCTACTTTGGTTTAAATGCAGGCAACAGGAACAGCGGGGAAATTATGCATAATTTAATTTGGTTATAATATATGCATTTTCCGAGCACATTTTCCCGCTACAGAAATTCCTAGAAGTTTGGCGACGGAAGCCGCTGGCGACAGGCTGCCAACGCGGTCTTCCCCAACCAAAAAAAAAATATATATATACATTTTTGCTGGGGGAAATTTATTCATGTTTCTTGTTTTTTATTGTGTTTTACTCGTAATTTGATTTTGATTTGGGAATTTTAATTAATAACCATGTTTTTTTCGGGGCCGAGCAGGGGGGCGCTTTGAATTTTTGATGAAATATTGTTATGAATGCGCTGCGTGTGCCATGGAAACATGGAAATGGAACTCGAATTGGACTCGGAATTAAACATTTTCCATCGACTGGGGAAGATCTAAAAAGTTGCCTAACAAAATAATAATAATTTTATGGCTTTTAGAATCTTTAATTGGCCGAACAATAATGTTATGGTCTGATCAGCTATTTTCTATTTTAATTGTTGTATTTTTATTTAACGCTTCGTTGGTGAGTCCGTCAGGTGTGGAATGATTGTCAATGAGCTGGTTTATAGCCATTTATTAATATTGTAAAAATGGGGCACATAATTGAAAGCAAAAGGTAATTATTTAGTAGAGAATATGTAACAATTTTCAGCCCAATAAAAGTTTATTTACGTTTTATTATATTGAAAAAGTAGGTTATATGAAATCAAAGTTTATCTAGATTTTTCTCTGAGATATTCTCTGCAAAAGATCATTACTTTCTTTAACCAAATATATATATTTCAAGGATTAACTAAGAAATACCAAACAATACAGGATATTTTCGCCAAAAAACTTTTCTTTCAAATCACCAGCAAAAAAAAGAACAATTGTCGTCGACTTGAAAGCGGAACTCGTGTATTGCATTACCAAAATGGAAAAGGAAAAGAAAATGAACATTTTAAAAAGGAGGAAAATCTCAATTAGTGAGCACTCGAGAGAGTGGCCCTATGAAAAGAGCAAAAGACCGGCAGCCGAGAAGGAAATTTGCAAAAAAGATCAATTTTCCAGCGAAAAAGGAAAGCCGAAGCGGTGCACATTTTAACAGGATAAGATGCGTTTAAGCAAATGAACGGACAATAAGGACAAAGGACGTGAGTCGGCCGGGCATTGAAGTTGCCATGAACAAAGCGAAATGGTCAAGCCACAAAAGGCAAACGGTGAGGAGCAGCCAGGAGCAGCTGGCCAAGATGTGAGCCAAAGAGATAAGCCGGCAGGAGCAGCACAATAGAGGGTACCGAATGGCCGGAAAACGGAAGCAAAGTCTTAAGACTGCACTCCTCTCGCGGCTCAAATTAATCCCATTTGGCGGAAAAGAAACACCGGCGAAATATCGGAAAAGCATGGCAAATGGAATAAAAAATATATATATAGATTGAAAAAAAAACGTTGCCAACAGCTGGGCATCCTGCGAGGCAACTGGCGGCATCCTGCTGCCAACTTTAGTACAGATTTCACGCTGGCTTTGGGAACCGATTTCTCGGGCTCACAACTCGCCGACAGCGGCGTTTTTGGCAAAAACTGTTGACACTTTCAGCTGTCCTCTCCCCTGATGATGTCCTGGTGCTAATATGTTAAGCAGCAGGCATCCCAATGCCAGCACCATTTCGAAGTTCATGCTGCGACCCAAGAGAAGCAAAAAAAAATTCCTTCACACTCCAGTTATTGAGCTGTCATCGCAGAGTCTCGTCCTGCGGCGTTTTAGCCAGAGAAAATTCGGTATCTTGAAAGCGTTTCGGTTTGGTTCTTTATCTAGGTACATTTTATTCTTTCCTTCAGCCGAATTCAAACACTTGACCCACATCTTTGAGCGCCATATTATTCGGTCTGACTCAATCAAGAATTGTGTAATCGATACTCCGCCCCAAAGGCAGACTTACGATCGATTGGCAGGGACAATGGGATTTTCTGCTACATTGAGTTACGTAAAAGGAGAGATCTTTAAAAAAGGATGTCTAGACAGATGCTCAGCTTATGTGGGCTCAATCAATTGAGGATCCTCTGCCTCCAAACGGATCAATATCAACACTGAAGTATGTGGAGTGGAAACCTCAAACAAAAACAGGGAAGATAGGCAAATAATTTAAAATGAAGATCTTTATGGCTAGGGGATTCTTCTTGATATTAAAATCTTAAGCAAATAATGTATTGGACCTCTTGGAATAAGATTTTCATATACAACATTTAAGTACAGCTTACCCTACTTTTGTAAATAATAAATAATAATTCCTTGTTTGTTTTGTAAAAATTATAATTTGTATTTCAAGTTTTCTCAATTTTCAGTAGGATCTGTCTCCCCTTCTTGCTCATACTCAAAATCTGGATCACCCTCCGGCAGTGGTGCCGTCATCACCGACGAGAAGAGGGCCAGAATTAGGCACTAAAATTAAAATAATATTAGTATTAGTATTAATATTATTCCAAATAAATATGTATTTTCCATAACTCACTAGAAAGAAGATATAACCGAAGAATTTCATTCCGATCGTGTTGTGCTGCTGGTTCACGAAGGTCTTAAGACTTTGCAATAAACATTGCCTCTTTTATACCTCCGTCTATTTAGAAGAGCCAAATACACGGAATTACTTTAATGGGTTTTTACAAATAAATACAAATGTTATATACAAACAGAAAGACAGTTGTTTAATTATTTACGTTAAGCTTCACGTGCTTTGATATTAACTAAAAAGATGCCTAAAGTAGTGTTTGTTTTGTAGAAGAATCCCCCAAGGAATATAATGGAAGCTGTAGATAAACATAAACCGCTTTTAATAATTTTTTATGTTAGTTAAATTATTTATATTATTATTTGAATTAAATCCTATTATATTTAACGAACTTTAACTATTTTCCAATTTATTTACTCTAAAATGTCCTGAATTTTGTTTACTTCAGTCCTTTTAAAATTCAATTAAAGGAACCGCTGAATTAAAAGTCAATTCTTTTTCTTCCCTTGTTGGCTTTTTTCCGGAACATTGGTATATTGTCAAAGCTCTAATTGCCAAATCATTTTTCGGAAATAAATTGTTTTGCAATTTGAATCTTAATTTATTTAAATATTTAATTTAAAATGGGTCGCCGCAAGTCCAAACGTAAAGGACCACCACGGCGACAGAATATTGTGCCGCTGCCTGTACTTTTCGATTGTCCTTTTTGCAATCACAAACAAGCCTGCGAAGTGAAAATGTATGTCGATTTCTCTATAAGCCATCAACTATTACTATTAACTGAATTATTTTAGGGATAAGGAGCGAAAAATAGGACGTGTTAGCTGTACTGTCTGCTTGGAAAAGTATCAGACGTCCGTCAACTTGCTATCGGAGCCAATCGATGTCTTCAATGATTGGATTAGAGGTTTACGCCGATGGTTAAAGGCATCGGCGGCGGCGTAGAGGTCAAAATGACTCGGCGGCGGCGGCGTAGTAGTCAGAAAGAACCGGCGGCGGCGGCGCGTCAAATAAGGCAAAAAGGCCATTTTAATGAGTTATTTATTTTTTTTAAAGTTTTATAAAGAACAATGACACTGAAGGCCGCGCTGAAGCTGCGCCGATGCCGCACCAGCGGCGCGCCGCGGCGCGCCGTTATTTTCATAATTTGGCGGCGGCGCGTCAAATAAGGCAAAAATCGGCGGCGGCGGCGGCGTGGCGCGGCGGCGTATATGTCTAGATTGGATTGATGCCTGCGAGGAGGAAAACTAACTAGTTTTTACCTGGAATTTGCCAAGAAGGTGTATTTTCTATTAAGAATGTATATGTATTGTAATGTATATGTATTGTAAAATACATACAATATATTCTACATAAAATTTACCCAATTGTGCTGCATACTTTTGAGCGAAACAGAAAATTTAAGAAAGGAAGTTAAACTCAATCGCAGGCATAGAATCTATAAAAATCCAAATAAGAAATGTATTTTTCTTTAACAATTTATAACTTTTAAACTATTAACTTTTCTCTATGGATGTATTAATATTTTAATATAATAATTGTTAAGTAAAATCGTATCTAATCGTTACTAAAAGGGGACCAAAGATATTCAAAAAATTGTGATATTTAAATTTATTTATTTATTAAATATTTAAATTATGAACTTAATCGGTAAATTCGGTTCAAAATATCTTGAAGTTTTAATTTAAAAAATTGTTCATTAAACATAAATATTAAAGCTATCTAAATAAGCATTTAAACAAAGTTTAAGCTACCGAAACCTGCCCCAAAACTGTTGACCTTGTGTCAGTCACTAGCAACCCCAAATTTTTAAAGCTTAGGCAAATATTTTGTTAGTTGTTTTAATTCAGATTTGTAGGGCAAGTAGCGTGGTGGGACCTCCCAAATACTAACTTTTAGGTCAAACAATTGGCAAGGCATTTGCCAAAATGAAATTTTGGGTATAAAAGCCCGAGTTTAAGCCTCATTTGGCATCGAAGCATCGAGCATCTCAAGTCTCAAGCAACAATCAACCAATCAATCAACCAAAATGCCTTCCAACAAAGTTCTCTTCCTGGTTTTCGGTGAGTTCAAAGGAAAATCCTTAAAGAAATAACTTGAATTTGAAATAATAAAAATCTCCACCTTATTGTAGGTGTCCTGGCCCTGGTGTTTGCCGTCAGCATGTCCGCCGAGGTAGCCGAACGGGACAGCGATGTCATCAGCGACCGTCGCTACCGTTGGCCATCTTCTGAGCAAGGTTCGGATGAAGAAGATGACCACGAAGATGACGATGATGTCCAAGATGGTGACGATCAGGACGACAGCGATGAGTTCGAGGAAATCGAAATCTGGGAACTGGCCCCCGAAAGTGGGGAGAGCTCCGAAAGTGTAGAGGGAAGCGAGGAAAGCGGTTCCCACGAAGCCTAATTTTGTTTGTTTTCTAAAATTCTTTGTTTTTATAAATACTTAAAAAAAATTAATGTTCTAAAGAAGTTAATATTTAATAAAATATTTTATCAACATATATTTCAATGTCCTTTTTTTGATTCTTAATTATAAAGAGATACTCTCAGTTGCTTGTTTGTATAATTAATTTTATTTAACATAATTTAAAGTATGTATAATTCAATTTTAATATGGTTTACATACAATATTTATAGTTTTATTTTGCATTAATTTAAACATTTTAGTATTATGCATTTAAATATATTTAAGGTATATTTAAACTATGACTAAACATAAATTTTACATGATGTTCTCTTTTGTCACCTCGATAGTGATTTTCAATAATTTACTTTTCAATTTCCACTAAGTTTGAAACCAAATAGATTTTGGAATGATGGGAAACACAGGCAACACAATTAATAGTAATAGAGGACACGGAAAACGCCAAAATACATTTACAAACATTTAATATGAAACTGTGTGTGTGTGTGTGAATACTTTTAACTTTTTGCTTAAAAGGGACTGTTGTTTGGACTGGACTCTTGGACTGCTCTAGAGAGAGATCAGAGCTGAACAATGTTAATTACTGAAACAAAATTACACGAATTGCACATGATTATGTTGTAGATTGCCTGCTAATGTGTGGGTGTGTGTGTTCTCCTGGTTAGGTTTGCCCTTCAAATGTTGCGTTTTGAGTCTTGTTTTCTCACGGCACACCTTTCCCAACGATTTATTTGGACCTTTTGGATCACACATTGCTATCCGTGCCCACGGCGCCGGTGAAGGAGAAGGGCTGGGCATTGTTCACAATGCCCGCTCGATCGTTGGTGGTCTGAGCAGATGTATTGCCTCCATAGGTTTGTTGAGCAGCAGCTGCCCTCATATCCTCAGCGGAGGCTCTGTTTTAAGAAGAAATTGCAAGACATTATTAGTTTTATTTTAATAATTAAATTTAAAAAGACCAAACTAATATAAGAAATAATGAAATATAATAGAATATATAGTGCTCGACTAACCAAACTGTAATTTGTGCCTACATAGAACCAAAAGGGGCGAAAGAACAGAACAAGATGCCTCTTGGCACAAAAAATTATATAAAAAAAAAATAGTACTCTGAGTTTAAGACAAAAACTAGGGAACTACGGGAGCTGTGTATATTTTTTTATCAAAAATTTACAATAATTAAAATTCCAATATATCTAATTCTACATAGAAAATGTTTGTCTACAAAAAATAGCGTACAAATAGGCAAGGCAGTCTAGAGAATACAAGTCTTAAGTGATTACATCTAAGGAAAACTCAAAATTTATTTGCCTTTTATGATCTCGGCGACGCAGCAAAGCCGTCGTTGGGTGTAATTGGGTTTTGAGCGGTTCAGTTTTTTGTCTGGTTTTTCCTCATGTGGCATTTACAAAGTCTTTGATATATTTTTTCGAATTATGCTTAATCCATGGTAAACGAAATATTTTACATGTTTTCATTTTTAGTGTTGCGTTCATCGATTAACAAATTTCAACAAAATTTATTTGATTTCATTTTAGCTTACTTTCAGGTGAGATTCTCTTGCAAAGGCTATTTTGTAACAAGTTAATGCGAGTTTTCTTCAAAATAATGTGTACTTAGGTTAAATAAATAATTTAATAAACTTAAAAAAAACAGAGTTTGGAATGCTTTTCAAAGGAAGATAAAATACATATCTCAAATATGAATTTCATTCAGACTTTCAAAGTAAAAACCTTTTGGAATAAATACTTAAACTTAACTTAGGCATAAACAAAAAATAAACAAGTATATATTTATAGCGCATGAGAAATTATAAGAAGCACGAGTGTAAAAAATAACCCAATATTTTTGATAATAAAGATACAAAATTGAAATTGTTTTTGGTTTTACAACATTTAAAAAATATGAAAACTTTTAAATCCTCAACTTGTTGTATATCTGATTTGTATATTTACTCTGCTATAATGCTTGATTATGTTTCAATTTCAATTTGTGACTATCCTGAGAGCAAAATCAATTCTCAAACAACGTTTAACATTTAATTGTATGGTTTACATTGAAGCAAAGCATATAAAGTTAATACTTTCTGAGTTGTACATATTGCTCTAGGTTCTCCATATTATCGTATTTGCTTTTTAGTACCCTTAGCTGTGTGTGTGTGTGTACCTAGTGTGAGTGTGGAAGCTGTGGTTACTCATATAGGTTCTTCTTGCATTCGGTTAGCTTTCAAATATAGTTTCTCACTAAAAATATATGCTTGCTGCTGAAGTCCGGCATGTGTATTACGTTATTTTTGTATCAGTATTTCTCTAGGCATATAATATATATATATATTTAACTGTAGTTTTCAACAACACCAACCGCTCGACGAAAGACATTAAAAAAAAAAGATTGGAATACACGAATGACCGGCATGCAAAAAGAGAGGAATGGCGAAAATGCATTGGCCCAAAAAACACGTTGATTACTAACAATTTCTCTCTCTCTCACGCTGACTCTTTGTTTCAACAATAATGAGAATTTTAGTTTTTAAATTTTCCTTTGTAATTGGTGGGGTGTTCTGTATACTATTTCTGATCTCTGATGCCCTCCTACAAACGCCTAATGGAATCTTCTCCTAGTTACACATTATTCCTTGGAACGAACACTAAAAACTAGGCGCCGTAAAGTATTTGTTTGCTGCATCGTTTGCATTTCTAGTTGTGTGGGTGTTTTGGGTGTAGTATCTGAGTATCTGTATCTGGAGTGTGAGAGTTGCTGTGGTTTTGGCAGTTACTAATCGCTCGGCTAGGCATTTATGTGGGGCGCCAAACGTCGGGATCTTCCATGAGTGTGATATGCTGATCGCCGCCCATCTGCATCTGACCGCCCGCCTGACTGCCGGCCATCTGTGTGGGCGATGTGGCAGCGGCGGCCATGTCCTCCCGAGAAGCTCTACACACATTATTTTATACAGATTCGTTTGTTAAGCGTTTTTTGTTTTTCACAGTGGCAAGCACATTGTGGGAATATAGAGAAAAACAGTTTGGTTTCGATTAGCAAAAAATGGCTTAGCTTGGGCCAACTATAAATCGCTTGCTGCTCCTTCTCTCGCTTAGCAACTAAACTTATTACCAGACTTGGAATACAAATCGCTTGAGAGTTCAGAAAAACGTCAGGAATATTGATATTATTTGATTTTGATTTTGAAACGATTTTCTAAACTCTTTGGCAACTTATTTTCTGTCCAAGTTTTAAAGTTTTAACCAAACTCACTTCTTGCCTAACGCCATCATTCCGTACACCACGCCGGTGGCAAAGATCAGGCCACTGCCGAATAAGCTGGCCAAGCCAAAGCACATGAAAATGGGCGGAGTAGCCATGCTGTAAATAAATTTAAAAATTTACAATTAATTATGGTTTAATTTTGGGTTCATTATTGGTCACTCACGCAATGTAGAGTCCAGCCCGGAAGTACATGGGCTTGGAGTCCACCTTATCCGCGATCCCGTTGACCTGCTCGATGCAGACAAAGCAGCAGGGCGCCTCCAGGACCATTACTACGAACCCTGCCACCATTTGTATGATGCCCGCCACCAGACATGATACGCTGAGTGTGATAATGGACAGAACATTCCACAGACCGAAGAGTATGGCAACTGGAAGTACAAACAATATGAATTCATTTAATTTAATAAATAGCTAGTATATATTTATTCATAATTAAATAATTTTGTTATTTATATTTAACGATTTATTCAAATTCCAAGGGCGTTGCCTTTATGCTGAAATCGTTAAGCACTGACCCAGGGGACACACGAATATATTTTAATCAAATACGCCCCCGAGACCCATTATCTCATCCAAATGCTCCATAAAAGAAATGAAAACATTCGAAACCGCACAATCTAATCAACAACTCTGACTCATGTGTGTGCCAATTTTTTTTACGTTATAATGTGTCCACAATTCAACTTTTATTCAGAAATAACCAACAAAGAAAGCCACAGAAGCGTAACAACTAGCGGGGAAAACAGTTGAGCAAATTGTTAGTAGACATTAATGGAGCGAATGCTCTACATTTTTGTTGATAAAGTTAGGGGGTGTTGAAGCCACTTACATTAAAATATTTTATCAGCTGCTTTAGGGCAATGATAAAAGCATAAGCACAAAGTAAACAACACTTACTATACATGCGACTCTAAGCTAGAGATAGATAAATGTCTGGGACGTGATAATTGTATAAAAGTTGCGAGAGAAATTATATTAGATCACGAGGGAGAGCTAAATGAAACTTAAATTTTTTAGTACAGAATCTCTGAGATTCATGTTTCCCTTTTGCGAAATCCGATCTCCGTTTTGAGGTTGTTGCGGTTCGTAAGCCCAACTTGGGGGGAAGAAGTCGTTGTGCTCTGCGGAGACCGGCTATAAAATTATTTATTAATCATAGACTTTTGGTTTTATTTTACCCAAACACAACCGGTTCATTGTGGAAGCCGCACGAGTGAGTTTTCTCCCTTAATTGAGCTTTACAGGCTATTTATATTGATTTTAAGTGGATGGTGTTTATTTGTTGGGCAACAATTGCTATTTCTCCATTTCCCCCACAAGTGAATAAAAAAAAGTCTCCAGGAAATTTAACAACAAAAGATGCGGGAGGCAAGAAACGCCATTGAAAAAAAATATATTTCAATGGCTTTAAAAGAAAGCATTTAACCCTCTGGATACATTTATAAGGAACTGACATAATATTAAAGCTAAAATGTTATCAGAAAAATATTGCAAAGAATAATTATATGAAAAATTAGAGATAACAGCGTTAAGAACCGAGTTAACCCCAAGATCAATTAATCAGAAAGCTGAAATAAGCTGCCTTTATAAAATTATATTGTCTTACTATCATCATCTATAATTCATCTGAATAAAATGTATTTTAATTATTTCACAATAACTGATATCAGCTTGCAAAAAAATTTCATAGTAACTTGTCATGTTACAGATACTAGATTCGATTGACACGTGGGGCACACCAAGGGTTAAGGTTAAATAAAAACGCATAACAAAGAAAATGCGCATTCAGGCGATACAAAGTTAAAAAAAAAAAAAAAAAAAAAAAGGAAAAACAGAGAGAGGCCAACAGCGATGCTGATAAAACAAAAGGCAATGCAAATTATAAGTGAATGAACCAAACAGAATTACAATTGATATGGAGCAGGAAGAAGAAAAATATAATAAAAAAAAAAACAAAGCGCCAAACTTGACACAGAAAAAGTTCCTTTACACACACACAGACACACACATTCCCGTACAAATTTCTGTATCCTTTTTGTCTTCACCTTCTGTCTCCTCTCTTTGCCTTTATCAATGTCAGAGAGCGTGCGTACACACACACACACACACACACCTACGAATAGATAACAGCAACAACAACGAGTGGTACACAAAAATCGATGCCAAATATTTTTGGACCGCCCAATGTCACGGCGGTTTTTGCCAACTTCCGCTGGCTTTGCAAAGGGGTTAGAGCTGGGGAGTTTTGGCCTATAATATATCATACTCACAGAAGGCGGCCACAATGCCCAGCAATCTACTGCCATATTTAAGGTACCAGGGCTGCTCCGGTCCGACTGGATCTTGTTGGTTCGGCCGTGCCAGCAGACTCGTTATCTTTTCCGCAAACGACTGCGCCAGGTTCGCCACATCCACAACGGGTCACAGAGATCGGGAAAAAAATTCGAATTTCAATTAGGCAAGAATATTGGGGAAAAATCGAAACACAATTTTGTATTGTGACGCGGCGGCCGCTTTTTTTTTAACACGCACACACACTCCCACTCACACACACGTAACGCGCGGCGCTCGCACTAAAACAGAAGTCACTGTCAGCAATTTAGCAATTACTTTAAGCTCGAGAATCATGCGATTACCTACCATGGCTTTATTTGTTTGGCTAATAAATTAGACTTAAACTAATTTGAACAAACTTATGCACTTTTCACGTCACACGGATGGGAAAACTTCTTGTTGTAGTTTGCGTTCTTGAACTAGAGATGGCGCAACGTCGATTTCAGCAGCGGAGTAGAAAAATATCGATATATTTTAAAACATCGATTTATAAATTTGTTTTTCCCTCTCTAGCAGTTCTTATTATTTTTGTAGAATGAACTGTTCCATTTAAAAACCTTTATTTGCTTAAATGCCGAATGAAAATAGTTGCAAATTGTGCCTGGTGGACCAGGCTCTTGAGTTCGACCTGGAGAAGTCTTCGTATAAGTCTGTAAGCAACCTACTACAAAGGCTCTTCGACTGCTACAACATAGATGTGCGTTTAATAAATCTACTTTTTAAAGATTTTACTATATTACCCTTGCTTTTTACAGGTCTCCATCCTGGGAGAGAGCCCTTGCCTTTGCAAAAAGTGTTTCGAAGGGGTTCTACAAATAAGCCAACAACTTGAGAAATGGAGCAATGCCCAGAAGGTCCTGCAGAAGACCGCCCTGGACATTGCTGTCAAAAGGGAACCAACATCTTCATTATGGGATGCAATTGATGATGCAGAATTCATAGCGGAGGACGAAACTCTCAAATCGAACGAATTTGAATTTCTCAACAAGAAAGAACCACAATCAGAAGACTATACATTTCTCGACGAGGAAGACTTGGCATTCTTCAATATGGACGTAGAATTTCTCAAGGTGGAAGAACCCCAAACAGAGGACGTTGAACATCAGGCTGAGGACGTGTCTGCCAAAGTTTATGAGGAACTATTTGGAATCGAGGAGATTCAAAATAAATCTACAGACTCTTTGAATTGGAGGATGACTCCGCACCAATTCTTTTCCGTTTGCCTGGAACCAGATGGCTTGGCAATAGCCGTATTGTTCAAGGATAAGACTCCACAGAGGAGCATTCGTATGTTGTGCACCTGCTGCAACCAGGTGTTTCCTACTGTGTCCAAAATCAGGAAACACAGTTTGGTGAGCCGTGCACATCCAGAGTATTAGTGCCGCTCCTGCGGCTCAAATTTCCCCAGCACTACGGACCTAAAGTTTCACAAAGAATACAAAAACCATCGTCTAGTGGCCAGCAAAATGGGCTTCAGGTGCCTAAAGTGCCCCAAGATATCCACACGGCTTTCAAACGCAGTTAGACATGAGAACACTGTCCACGACAAGATCTCCTACGATTGCAAGAAGTGCAGCGAGTCCTTCCATTCCCGCGAATCCTTAGCTAAACATCACCAAAAGTTCAAACAGTGTGCCGAAATAACCACACAGCTTTCAAGTGCAATTCGAGAAGAAAAAACTATACACGGCGGGAAATACGCTTGCAAGAAGTGCAGAGAGTCCTTCCGTTCCCGCGTATCCTTGACAAAACACAAGTGGAAGCATAGAAACCACGTATGTCACTATCCCAACTGCCAGAAAAAGTTTAAATTGTGGGAACCGTATGTAAGCCACCTAAACTGGCACAAGCACAATGGTAGCCGCTGTCCCGTTCCAGGTTGCAAGAGCATCATGATGCCGGGAGATCACATAAAGCACCTAAAAACGCACAGCAAAAACCAAGTAACATTCTATGAAGGAGTCGAAATTATTTCGCCTAAAGGAGCACTTATGGGCACACGAAAGGCATAGATTTAGGAACTAATTTGAGGCTACAAATAAAACTAGATGATTGAGAAACACAAGGTTTTTTTAAGAAAGGGTTATAAATATACTTGTATTCCCTGATTATTCAAGGATTTTAAATAATCTCCGATAATCATCGCCAGATTTTTACACTTCGATACTTCGATATATTTTACAGAACATCGATATACATAACAAAACGCCGGAAGCTTCCATCTCTATTCGTACATGTTTACCAGCTGAAAAAAACAAAATTATAATTTATTTATAATGTCGAATGGTGGCCTTTGCAAATTGTGCCAGGATAATTTGGCGATAAATGTCGGATTCAAGGTTGGGTCCATGGTTGAGTCGGCCAGCCGGAAACTGCTACAAAGTCTCTTTAAGAGCTATCAAATTCATGTGAGTCGTCGTCGTCCTACCAAATATAGCAAAGCTCGTATAAACATGCCTGGCTTTCCCACAGGTCTCCATTCTGGAACAAAAATCAAGTATTTGCAAAAAGTGCTACGAGTCGATTTTAAAAATGAGCAAAACCCTCGAGAAATGGAGCAAGGCCCAGGAAGTTTTGAAGGCTAACCCCTTGGACATAGACGACTCCAAGGTATTTGAAGTTGATTCCCAGGAAGAACAGTCCGATGATGACATGTCCATAAAGGAGGAAGGACGTGCCACCGATGATATAGGATTTCTCGAAGACGTAGTACCTCATGCATTTAACATGGTTGAAGGAATCTTCAATTCGCAGAACACTCAGGATCTTACAGCATCCACCAAGAAGAGCCGAATAACTGGTAAGAAAATATAATTGGTTCTAGTACTATGGCAATAATATTTTTTACTTAAATTATTAGAAATAAACATACTTGGAGAGATACAAAAATCTGTTGAAAGGATGAATTCAGAGATGACATCTCTAAGGAGCGAAGTGGCGACCATAAAATCGAAAGTTTGTGGGGATATCTTCAAGTCCAAAATCATTATGCCGCCTGAACCCTTCGCTACCATGGACGAGTTTCAAAGCTTTGAATCGACACTTAAGGACAACAATATATTTACAACATTTGTAAGTCAATTTTATACAAGTTGATATATATTTTATATACTTGTTATATTTTATTTATTTAGGTGAACGACTTGTCTTTGTGCTCGGGAAAGTCTTTTGAAAAATTTATAAGGACTTGTTGGCGCGAAATGGTGTCCGACGAAGTGGCTCGTCAATGCTCGTGGCGTGGAACAGAGTCGAAATTGTGTGTACGAGGGCTGCTAGTTACGGCGGCAGTTAGAGGTGAGTTATAATTTTGTATATATTTTGTAAAATTTTAATAAATAATTCTTTATAGCCGCCTTTAAGCAAAGATTTGCTTTAGACGATGCAGACTTCGATCGGATAACGCAAAAGTATTTCCAGTATGCGAATGATAGGGTTACAAAATTAACGAATAAAAAAATTAAAACTTAATTTTCATCTCAGTAAAAATTAATTATAATATTAGTAATAAGTTTGTTCTATTATTGAAATAAATATATATAAGTTCTTATGAAATAGAAGATCAGATCAAAGCCAAAAAAGTATTTGTTTTAATTTAGAAAGCTTTTCTATGATGAATTTAAAATGTAAATTAATTTATGGTTTTATATGGGCTCATTTTTTTTTTTTTTTTTTTAATTTTTTATAAATTTTTTTAAATACTTTTAAATTTTGGTATTTCAATGGTATTTTCCTTATAAATTCTGCATGCTATAGTATTAAGAAAATACTATTAAAATTTGGTATTTTTTAGAAACAAATGTTATTTTTAAATTTATTCTTAAATGCGATAGTATTATGTATTCTTGTCAGTGCAGTCACCCTGCTTATACCTTTTCTGTCTCTATCTAGCACATTTATTTCTTACAAAACAAAAAGTCATTGCAGCGATAAAAATACTATATAAATATAGGTATTTCGATGATATTTTTAATGAGACACAAAGAGTATTTTTTGTATTTTTGAGATACAAATCGTATTTTTTTTTTATTCATTCTTGGATCCTATAAGTGTGGTCACCCTGTTTATATGTTCACGTTGAAAGTAAATGAATAATTCCTGTAAAATGTCAGATAATGTCCTTTGTAAATTGTGCCACGATAATCTCGCTGTAAATGTCGATCTCAAGGTTGAGTCGGCCAGCAGGAAACTGCTCCAAAGGCTCTTGAACAGCTACGAAATTGATGTGAGTCTAAACTATACTTCCTAAATATCGTATAAGTACATTATCCTTTATTTTATAGGTGTCTGTCCTGGAGGAACAATCAAGCATTTGCAAACAGTGCTTCGGCTTGGTTTTACATATGAGCGAAACCCTTGAGAAATGGAGCAAGGCCCAGGAAGTGCTCAAGGCCATTCCTTTAGACATCGACGACTCCAAGATATTTCAAATCAAGTTGGAGCCCGACTCAGATGCCCAGTTCTCGGAGATTCAAGAAGAGTTTTTGCCAGAAGATAATGTCATGTCTATAAAAGTGGAAGAACCCCAAACGGACGACATAGAGATAATAGAGGGCGACGAGGATCCAATAGAAGAGTTATCCTCCGATGACACCTTAAGCTCTGATGACGAAGTAGTAAGCTCCGAAGAAAGTGACAAGGAAATGTCAGCAGATAAAGCAAATACCGATTGGAGATCGAATCCCCAGAACTTCTTCTGTGTGTGCCTAGGACCCGATGGCTTGGCCTTAACCATACTGTTCAAGGACAAGACAAAGGAGAGCAACATTCGGATGCTGTGCACCTGCTGCAACCAGTTGTTTGCCACCTTATCTGATATCCAAAAGCACGCGTCCAAAAGCCGTGCACTTCCCGAGTACTGGTGCGGCGTCTGCGATGCCATTTATCCGAGCTTCTTCGAACTAAAGGTGCACGAGCGAATAAAGAAACACTCGAGGCCAAAGACCAGGGCCATGGTCATGCGATGCCTTAAGTGCGGAACGAGGAGCAAGCAACTGAGTGAGGCTATCAGGCACGAGAACGAAGCCCACGACAAGTCCTCCCTTGAGTGTCACAAGTGCCGGGTGACCTTCGAGGTCCGCGAGTTCTTCCAAAAGCATCTACTGAAGCACCAAACCTACCTGTGTCGATATCCAAACTGCTCAACACGATACCGATCGTTGCCAGGTTACACAAAGCACCTGGCCTGGCACAATAACCACAGATCCGAGTGTCCCATCGACGGTTGTACCGTCATAATGAATCCAAGGGGTCACGATCTGCACCTAAGGACGCACCTGTCACCGCAGGCACGAGCCAGCTTGGCACGAGCCAGCTTGGTTAAAAGGAAAAGACAAGCACATAATTCTTGGTAATAAAATAAAATATTTAATTATTTATAAGGCAAAACTTTAAATTAAATGAGGTAATAAAAATGTGGTTTTGTTATAATAAATGTATGAATTTGGTTAATTTAAAATCGAGCATATAATCGATTTTTCAATCATAAAATACATCGATATTAATTTTCACAAAAAATTGAATTATTTTCAGCTCGCTATTCGATTATTTTAACAATAATTATCGATGTTTTTCCAAGCTTCGATATTTATTTGTTAATCGCTTTATCGATAGTATCGACTTGGTATCGATAAAATCATTGATTATTTTCCAGCTCCAATTTTTCATCTGCCCGAAAATAATTGATAAAAGCGTAAAAAATGTCGGAGGAGCGACGGTGCAATTTGTGCCGGGAGGAGCAGGCGATGGAGGTTGATCTCGAGAAGCCCATGTATAAGGCAGTAAACCAACTGCTTCAGAAGCTCTTTGAATGCTACAAAATTGATGTAAGTCTGTACATGCATACGTGCATACATATGCACATCTATAGATCCTACAAGTATACCTATCCACAGATCTCCATCCTGGGAGAGAGCTCTTGCATTTGCCAAGCGTGCTTCGATGGGGTTCTACACATAAGCGAATCTCTGAAGAAATGGAGCAGGGCCCAGGAGGGACTGAAGGATACACCACTGGAAATAGACGACTCTAAGGCGTTTCAGGTCAAGCTAGAGGTTCCATCCTCAGACGATGAGGAAGAGATATCCCCAGAAAAGGATGATGAGATGGATGAAGAGGCAGCGCCAGAAAAGGATGATGAGATGGACGTCGCAGAGGATAAAACTATTGAGGCTACAGAGGAAACAAAAACTCCGCAAGGAGAAGGTCCGAAAGGCACCCCAAAGAAGTCGGACTTTTTCTGCGTTGCCATCGGGCACGATGGAATGGTAATCGCAAAATTGTTCAAGGACAATACCAAGGCCACCAGGTTGATGTGCTCTTGCTGCGATCAGCCATACGATAACATGCTTCAGATTCGGAGTCACAATCCCATGACACGAAAGAGTCCCACCTACTACTGTGGCACTTGTGGAGCGAATTTTCAAAAGCCAAAGCAACTGGCAGATCACGAAGAGGCCGAGGATCATAAGAAACCATTGACACGGCACCGGGACATCAATTTCCGTTGCCTGAAGTGCGACGAAATGTTCTCTCGGTTTTCCGACACCATCCGCCACGAGAATAGCATTCACAGTTCGGTGCAGTATTCTTGTCCGTCCTGCCAGATGCCCTTCAAGTACTATGGATCCTTTCAGAAGCACTTGCGCTATCACAATTCTACAAATCATTCTCCCCCCGACGTCTACGACTGCAACTATCCGAATTGCAGCCGCAGGTTCCGGGTGTGGAAGCGGTATGTGAAGCACATGAACTGGCACAGGGGCACTGGCCAAATGTGTCCGTTTGTGGGATGTAATGTCACCACCGCTCCTGGTAACTACATGAGCCATATGCGCTCCCACTACAAGATGGCCCACTGCGAGCTGGAGGGAAAGTTCATGAAGCTGGATCCTGCCCAGCGTGTGCATCCGGATGGGCGGAAGGTGCCGTACACCAGACGAATAGTGCCGGGCGAAAAGGAGGAGCCACCTGTCGAGCGAATAAAGGTCAATCCAGACGGAGAATTCATCAGCTTGCCCAAGCAAATCGTATTTCGGAAGGGCAGATACATAAATGTTTCCGAAAAGAATTAAAGAAAATTATCGTTATAAATAATAAATAATTGTAGTTAAGATTTATGGGTTTATAAAGCAACATGGATCTTATGTAACGCCTTGATTGTCGAAATAAATGAATAAGTTAAAGATTAAACTTGAAAATATATAATGAAATTAAGCTGATCTGAAACGCGTTTATTGATTATCCAAATTCTGAAAATTCAATTGCTTTCTACGCAATCGTTAAAAAACTTTTCTCAGCTTTGAAAATGTGGAAAAATTATTATTCGTCTCCTAGATATCCATATTATTCCTTACATTTCGGAGTGATCCATATACATATTTCAAAATATAAAGAGAAATATAGATATTAATTCAAAATTGATCGATATTTGATCAATTAATCTTTAGGGATCTTCTTTTTTACCCACAATTCCCAAAATAATACAAATTACTCATTAAAACTGGGGGTACATCAATTTATTGCCGGAATTTTTGGGGACTGAAAATAATGGAAATATATATTTTGTTTGCCAGAAACTATATTCATCTGATAATTATTACGCTACAATTGTTGTTCATGATTGGAGAGAGTTAAGTTTTTGTTTTGGCATTAAATTCTACAAATTGTATTTTTGATATTTTATGATTACTGCCACTACAGAATAGATTTACTCAACCTGCTAATTTGCTTTAATTTCCGCAGGATTTCCAATATTTTTGGTTTGTTTTTTTTGGAAATTTTGAGCAAATCTATTCTTGTGCAGATTCAACCCATATTTTTCTTAGTTTGTGGACGTGTTGACAGATTTCACATTATGTTTTGTTTTTTTGGGATACAATGATTAAAATGCATAGCAAATTTGTAGTTTGGAACGAGTATTTGGACATTCAACTGATGGCAAGATTTGAATCGCATCCAAAGTTCACTTAAATTAACTTATTTGTGTCGATGGTTACAGGAGCCCGCTTATTACCAACGTAATTGATGTATTGCTATGTCTATGGGTGTATGCAAAAGAAGTTATAATAACAAGATGAGTAACGCAATACGATTTTTCTGTACTCGAATTATTCGTGCTCAAACCAGGCTCTGTTCTTTAAAACCCAATTCTTGTATTTGAGAAGACAATTTAATTTTATGGCCGTTATGCATCTTGTTATTATAAGGTCTTTGGTGTGTGATTGGCGAAAGAGTAAATAATGAACTCTAATATTGTATTTTCGGGGTTGGAGAGCTAAGGATTCAACAGATTAGGCATCGGTTTTGATTTAATTTTGGTTTCGTTTTTTGATTTCCTTTTGTTCTTAACAAAATTGTACAATATATTGTTTTGGGTTTAATTTTGTATTAAGCTGTAACAATGCTGTTCTTGTTCTTAATTTGATATTCATTGCTTGCTGGATAAGTTTGATGTTTCTTTGTTGTTGTTGTTTATTTGGCACAGACAAATGTCAAAGGAAATTAAAAGTTAAAGTAAAAGAGCTGAAGAGTTAACGGATTAGAATTGGTTCCAAATGTATTGTCAATTTCGTTGGACATTTGTCTGACGCAGGGGTGGGAAACGGATTAAAGTTTCCTAAAATAAGTTTGTTTAAAAAATAGAAAGTAATCCGAATCCAAATTAAAAGAGAAATGTTTAAAACAAATTTTAAGTTCAGTTATTTTGTAACATAAAAATTAATATGGCTTTTCAAAAAGCTTTAAAGGTCAGTAGTAAAAGATTTAAAGCAAATGCAAATGCAAATTTCATCATCTAAATTTGATTGATATTAAACATGATCGAATTGAATGCAAAAAGACAAAGTTACAGGGGTAACCTCTCTTGATTTCTTTGGAGACCTTGCCTTTCCTTGCTTAGGCTTAAGATATACATAGTACAATATACGCTAAAAGGGCAACTCTGTTTTGGAGACTTTGCTGGAAACATTGGAGACTACACAGCAGAAAACGCGACATGCTTACGAATTATAGGAAACTTGGCTTGGTAGAAAAACATCCTTAAGGAGTTCTATCAAAAGACTTAACATTTCTTAAAGGCTCTTCCTTACGCACTAGTGGCTCACAAAAATATATATACGTACTCATTCCGTCTGGTTTATCGTAAAATTTACAAATCGCTCAAATACCTTTTCTCTACATATAAATCATTATCATTTTTAGGCAATTTCAATTTCAATTTTAAACTAATTTAAATTCGTTAAATGTTTTGGTTATCTCTAATGTTTCTGCTGCTGAAGATATGCCTGATATTGGGTCTCAGTTTTCGGGACATTTTTATTTTATTTTTAATGTTTCGATTGATTAAAATGTTGTTGTTTTTTTGCTTATAAAAGTTTTGTTTGTAGTTGCCAGCCGTTTTCTTTTTTTGTTTTTTGTTAAGATCACAATTGTGCTAAGAAATACACTATATCACAATTTAATTATTTACATTGTTATTATTTTGTATTCTCTCTTACACATCTCTCGTTCTCCTCATTCTATCATTCGTAGGTGGGGGGCGGGCAGTAAGTAAAACGGCCCTGAAAATTTTCCATCTCATCTTGGCCCGCAGAAAGGCTACCAAACAATCTGTTTTCGGGCCTTGTGTTAAAGCTACGCTTTAAGTTAAGTTTAGATTTAGTTTGTTGGGTTTTTTTTTGCTCTAAAAATACGTTTAAACGGCGCGATAATAAACACTTTTATTAATACCGAAAGAATTCTAGCATTATTATTACTCAATCTCTGTTCGTGTTCTCACTTTGATCTTAAAGTTGAACCTTGTTGGTTTTCAGTGTTTATACAAAATATTACTTTACAGGTGCTGTGCTGAGCGGAAGACTCGCGTTATTTTTTGGTATGAAAATCGCTTTATCGTTTTCGTTTTTCGTATTAAAAAATGTCTCATCGATTTTTTAAGAATATGTGTTGGGGGGGAAAAAAGTCAAATCTCCAGTTTAGAGATCAGGAAGCTTAACTTTTATACAATATATATGTAGTCTCCAAAGCCTAGGACTAGACACGATTAATGGTCTATCAAGTGTTGGTAGTTGTTGTAGTGTTTAATTAAACCTTTAAATGCAATTCGGCATGATTTCATTTTCATTGGCAAGTCTCCAAAGTTTCATTCGGTTCCCTAATGCGCACAGAGAGTGCTTCCCCCCATAACCTTTGCTTTTGCATCACTTGAGAATTTGAAAGGGAAGCGTTTGGTTTGACTCGAAAAGAAATAAAAGGTTTTTAGCAAAACACATTTGCTATAAAGTTCTTGGTGAATGAGAAATTTGTCCACGAATTGAAATTGGGCGTAAAGTCAACGCCGCCCAGCTGAGGCTGCTGCTGTTGCTGGATCAGATTCTGATGCTGCTGCTGCTGCTGCTGCGGTTGCTGCGACTGTGCCCGCTTCAGAATCCTTAAATTTGTGCCCGAAGCCATGCGCTGCAGCTTGTGCATATCGCCTTGGGCATCGGCAGCGTTTGGTGCTGCTCTTACTTCGCCAAAGTTCAGCGACACTGAGGCTGGTCTTGGTCGTTGCTGCGACTGCTGCTGCTGCTGCTGCTCGGTCTTTGGTGTCTTTTGAGCTGCTGCTGCTGCTGCGGCCGATAGCATTGCTATCAAATCCACGCCAGTTGTGGTTTGCTGTGGTTGCTGGCCCAAGATCCTTACAGGCGGCTGCTTATCACTCTGGGATTTGGTGCGTGATCGTTGCTGATGCTGCTGCTGCATCTGCTGCTGCTGGATTTGTTGTTGCTGCTGCTTCAGTGCCTTGGCTGCCTTCTGTTGTAGCTGCTTCTCCTTGCGTATCAAATCAAAAGAGCTGACAATCTGTCAAAAAAAAAAAAGAATATTAGAATTAAATAAAAGAATAAATAAAAAAATAAATTAGGCTAAAAATGTCCGAATGTAATGTTAAAAAACTCTTTAAATTCTCACCTTTTCTGTGCTTGCCGACTGCTGTGCATCGTTCTGACTTTGGCTATGAAACAGCTGACGCTTCGAGGAAATTGTGACACCTCCTCCTCCTCCGGCTCCATTTGAGCCCGTCCCTGTTGTTGTTAGTGGCGTTGTTTGATTGCTGCCCGCAGCCGCATTTTGTTTATTGCGTTTCCCATTGCTATTGCAAATATTCATTGAGTTGATGGCTACGGCAACTGTGGCGGGAGCTGCTGCTGGCCCCGTACCCGGAGCCACTGCCTTGCCATTGAGATTATTCAACTTGACACCGTCCAAATCGCCCATAGACTTGTGTCGCTGGCGACGCGATGCATTCCCCTTCGCTGCCGCATCCTTCTTGCAGCAGCTGCCGCCGCTGCCATTCAGATTTGTGGGCGATGCGGCTTTCGGAGAGTGCTGGCCAGAGCATTTGCGACGATGCGGCTCGATGCCAGCCTTGCGATCGTTCACCCACTTCTTCAGGCGCTTCACAAACGGTATGATCATGAAGAAGGAGTTGGAATTCTTGCCCAGCTTGGCCTTCGATATGGCATCGTTCTTGTTCACCGGCAGAGAATCGATACGGAACCAGTCGCAGCATTTGATCTCGTTGCGGGTGCGGGGTGCGAACGGCGTGTCCAGCGGTATGTTGCGCACCACGTACAGCCGCGTGTACTGGTAGTTGATGAAAGCCTCAATGTAGTCATTGGCATCGATGTTGTCCGTAATATCGAACCCGGTCTCCTCATAAACCTGTGTAAGCCAACGAATTTTTTATTAAATACAATTAGTTAAATATTTAATTTCTGACTCACCTCTCTTGTAGCACAGTGTGCCGGATCCTCGTTCT
Source organism: Drosophila kikkawai (assembly GCF_030179895.1). Classification (NCBI taxonomy): domain Eukaryota; kingdom Metazoa; phylum Arthropoda; class Insecta; order Diptera; family Drosophilidae; genus Drosophila; species Drosophila kikkawai. The sequence continues at coordinate 10,576,073 of NC_091730.1, forward strand.
CATTTATCTTGCCCTTGGGAAAGCCCCAGGAGTTGCGAGCAAAGTAGGACTGCACTAGCAAGCAATAATTGTGGTCCTCGGATACCAAAATAGCTCCATATGTGGGCACCGACAGCTTGTAGTTCTTCCACTCGTCCAGAATTTGATCCACGGTGCCATGGTGCTTGTTCAAAAAGGGAATGTGCTGGTGGGAAATACATGTGCGGTGAATTTAGATCAAGAGAATGTTGAGCTCTGGGCCTAGGACTCACTTGGAACAACTGCATGGCAAACTGCTTGATGCCAACCGTTGGCAACTTTCGCTGGACCTCGCCGCCCTCTTCGGGGGCACAAAAGAAATCCAAGTAAAACCAATGGGCCAGCTCCACTTGGAAACAGATTCGAATTAAATTATTTAGTTCCATGTCCGGTACATTGATTATGAACCGACTGGCCAGATCATCAAGTATATCGGACGGAATTTTTGATTTCTCTGGCAATTTAATGCTGGACGCCTTCGTGTTGGTTGTTCTGGATGTTGCCAAACTCGCTGAAGTTGCTGATGTGGCTGCCGCATCTTCCGAGGAGCTGCTGCCGTACGAGGAGTTGGTCGATGTCGATGAGTGGGTCGATGATATGGATGAGTTGAGACGTTGCTTCTGTGCGCTGAATTGCTGTTGCTGCTGATTATTTTGCTGCTGGCCATATTGATTTTGCTGTTGCGATACCTTCCTCTTCTCAATGGCTATGGGCGCCGTGGGCGTGGCGGTTTTGGTGAAAACAGCTCCAGTTTTAAGCAATTGATTCAATACATCATTCTCGCTCTTATTATCGAGGTTTCGTCGTAGTTTCTGCTGTTTTTGTTGCTCGAGTTGCCTGTTGATATTGCTGTTGTTGTTGTGGTTGTGATTGTTGTTGTGCGGGGTATTGTTATTGTTGATATTCAGCACTTTCTGTAAAGTCAACGAAGCGAGCAGCGCCAGATTGTTGACTTGAAATAGAAAAGCAAACAGAGATAAGCAAGTGACACCAAGAAACTGATAGTAAAATAAAAAAAGAAAAATAAAAAATAGCCTGAGGTAATGGAGCTGCGAAAAACTGCTGAAAGATATCTATCTATTCCTTGTCTGATTTCACTTTTTCCATGACCTTGGATGGAGTCAAAGCCACTCAAAAATGGCCAAGGTAAAATATAATTTATGACTATTTTCCACTTGAATATATCTCTATGCCAAAGTAATTTGAACGCGAAAATGAAGGTAAAATATTCATATTTTTATGCCTGACCTTCTTTGAAGTCATTGCATTTGTTGTCAATGTCCATGAAAGTTTATTGTTTAAAAATAAAATCAAACAAAAAAAAATTAGCTTTGCAACGATTATTTAAATTTAATCAGTTATTTGTTATTTATTTTGCCTCAATTATTATTGAATTTTTTAGAGGATAATAAATATGTAGGTAAAAACTGCTAAACAATACTTAAATCTCTTAGACCAATTTATTGGAATTATGGTTTTATCCTAAATAGTTAACACCCATGTACTTGATAAGCTCCAACTGTAAGTGGCTAAAAATAATACATTGTCTTAGTTGTTGCCAGGTTGTCTACGTATTTGAGGAAAATGCTATTGGAGCACCTTGGCGAACTGCTGAGTAATCGTTATCGTTGGACGGTCGCCTGCCTGCCTGGCCAATGATCTGCGCTGTTGCCAATTGCGCAACAACAAATGGCAAATATCTAGACAAAAGGCACAAACTACTATTACTATGCCGTTCGCTTGGCCTCTAAAAACACTTTAGAAAAAAAAAACACGACGCAGTTCAGCGACCTCAGCTGAAAAGTGTTGCAACATGCACACACATGTACGCGTACATTCGCTAGTGTGGGCGTGTGTTGGTGCAACGATGGCACTACGGTACAGTAAGGCTTCAGTAAAGTAAATAAAGTCACTCACAAAACTAGTTAACACTTTAATCTACAAACAAATATATAAGTCCTAATGGCCTCCTTCAACTTGATTGTATTAATTGAAAAAATAAAAAAAATATTTAAAATTTTGTTCCTAATATAAAGAAATACCTGTTTCCTTTACCTTAAAGATTACTAATCTTAAAAAAAAAAGCCTGTATTTTCATCCATAATGAAAAAAACTAACATAAATATTGACATTTGAAGTGAGTGGGGTAGAAGATATATTAGGGGCTTTTAGGGTTCAATAAATATGCGTAGTAGGAAATTCCCACTGTAGACTAATATGTAAATAAATATTATATTGTTTATTGTGGATCCATTCCAGCGCTTTTCTTATCATTCTATGGAGCCCCGCTTTACCGTTATCATTCTCCTTGCTGCTGCCGCCGTTGGTCGAAGCAGAGGCAGAGGCGGCGACGGCGGCAGAGGCTGTGACGACAGCAACGGCGTTATTTATCAGTGGCGCAATTTCCATAATATCGAAGACGCTCTGTTTGTTTATGTAATACACTTTATTGAATTTTTTGTGTTTGTCTTTTTCGCAAAAATATTTGTTTGTTTGTTAATTCACGTCGTTCGCGTCTCTCTTTCTCCTCTTCTCCCGCTCTATCCCCTCGTTCGTTTTCTTTTCCTTCAATACGCGCGTGTGTTTGTGTGCTGGTTGGCGTATGAGAGTGTGTGGGTGTATGAACGTGTGTAGCGTTTTGTCACGTATTTTTACAACGGCGTTGTTTTTGTAGTAAATATGGCTGCCAAGTTTCGAAAATTTCTGCAATCGTCCGCTTTTGTCGCACGAATTTGATTTTCCAATGCAATTGCTGTACTTGTACTCTATTTAATGCTTCGATTGCTTTACATTCTAACGCTTTCGCTATTGTTCTCTCGCCTTTCGCTCTCTCTGTGATTTTCTCAACATTTTCTGCATTTGTTATTTGTGTTGTTGCTATTGCTGTGTTTATTGTTGCTGTTGTATTGTTGTGGAGAGCCATCCACGGTGTGCGCTCCACTTTAGTACGCACGCACACAGTCTCACACTCGCGATATATTTTCTTATCGTATCCACGTACTTTTCCACTTTCGAATTCGCTGCCCAAGAGATTGTCGCGATCCGATTAATATCTATTTACACTTTGAACTTAAATTTAGTAACTATTTTGCACTATTTATGGGCCTTGCAACTTCTGGAAAATTTCTTCCTCTTCGTCAGCGTCGCGTATAGAAAACTCTGTGTACAGTGTGGCCATTTCAGTTAAATTACCAGTTAAAATACCAGCAAATTGCAGTGCTGCCAGTCTAGCTTATTTTAGGCTAACTACAGAATAATAAAAATGGAAGATTATTGAAGTTTAAACTAGCCTATAGCCTTAAAATTGTATTATTTTATATATTTATTGTCAAGTCAATGACTTAGTTTTATTATTTATATTTATTATATTTGATTCTTAATGATCCGGCGAGCAGAAGTTGCTTTTCCTTCGGTTTTAAAGTAATTTAAATCAATTTTTCATAAAAAAAAAATTAAATTAATTTACGGTCAGTTAAATATTTATATATAATTATAGAATTTATTTCAGGAACGAAACACCAAATCTAGTATTTTTGTGCAGAACCTCGTGGTATGTTTAGACGGTACAGGTATGGTCACGCTGAATACCTTCGTACCGTGTGTTTCGACTTTTCCAGGCCACAAAAAACCGAGTTTTCCCTGCAAAAAAGTGCATTTGGCGCAAGGAAAATCTTCGATGTGGTCGCCCTAAGCCAGCAGCAAGATTGCATTTTCGAAATTTTCCGCCTGCAGCTGGCCGTGGACGTGCTTTGTATCCGTGGAGAACAGAGACGCAAAGGTTGGGACACCTACATCACATCTGCATAAATCTACGCGAGTGTGTGTGTGTTTTTCCGTGTTAAGGTGGACCTGATTGCTTGTAAAATTTAATGTGTACCTTAATCCGCCCAAATTGGCCTAAAAACCCCAGAATAACTCCGTTTTTAAAATATTACCTACCCATACGCGTACTTTCAGAGTAACCTTTATACTTTGAATACTTACCGAATGGCTGCGATTACTTGGCCTATTCAGTTTTTATTAAAATTGAAACGGAATTGAAACTGAAATTCTTATTGAAAATTATTAATTGAAGTTTATTTAAATATTTACATATATCGGACTTATCCACATTTAGGGGAGATTTAAGCCTAACTATAGGTCCACCCCAAAGTCTATGGGTGTTCTTGAGTACAAGTGAATGTGCGTGTGTTACATAGCGTGTCTGTGTGTGGGCGGTACTAAAGTTGGTGGAGGAAAAGGAAATTAATCGAAATTGTTTGCACCAGCGCCAAAAAAGGGAGTTTAATCAAAACTACCTCTCAAAAACAATTAAACCATGTGTATATCCATATACATAAGTCCAACGTTTTCTTATGTTTTTATCCACTTCTGAAAATTTAAAAATTTATTTTTGGCCTGATTTCCCAATCGCTTTAATCTCATAATTTGGTAATGAAGTTTACCTAACATGATGAATTCAATTCATTGCTATTTTTGAATATTTTCCTATAATTGTTGTAACAGTTCTCCATTTTATTCCCTCAGATAGACGCCGTGTGGGGTTGGGTTGCTTCCGGCCCGCTGCGCTTAGCAGCGAACAGAATGGGCGACCTGCCGGGCTCCACCGGTGGCGCTGGCGGTGTGGGCGGCGGTGCCGGTGGCGGGAACGGGGGTCCCACCATCACGGGCGGAACGGGCATTAACTCCACAGCCGGCGGCGGCGGCTCCTCCGGCGGTTCCACAGGCCTTGACCGACCACCGTCGCCCGCCCGCCTCTCGCACACTTCCGAAAAGCACCCGAAGGTTACACTCACGGAACTCAACATGCTGCGGCGTCATCGGGAGCTCTGCGACGTCGTGCTTAACGTGGGCGGGCGAAAGATATTCGCCCATCGAGTGATATTGTCAGCCTGCAGCTCCTACTTCTGTGCCATGTTCACCGGGGAGCTGGAAGAGTCGCGCCAGACAGAGGTCACCATACGTGACATCGACGAGAATGCCATGGAGCTGCTCATTGATTTTTGCTACACCGCCCACATTATTGTCGAGGAATCGAATGTCCAAACACTCCTGCCAGCCGCCTGCCTGCTGCAATTGGTGGAGATACAGGACATATGCTGCGAGTTCCTCAAGCGGCAGCTGGACCCCACCAATTGCCTGGGCATTCGCGCCTTTGCCGACACACACTCCTGCCGCGAGCTTCTGCGGATCGCCGACAAGTTCACGCAGCACAACTTCCAAGAGGTGATGGAAAGCGAGGAGTTTCTGCTGCTGCCAGTTGGCCAGCTGGTGGACATCATCTGCAGCGACGAGCTAAACGTGCGTTCCGAGGAGCAGGTCTTCAATGCGGTCATGTCCTGGCTGAAGTATAATGTCGCTGAGAGGCGACAGCACCTGGCACAGGTAAAGCGATATTATCTATTATCTACAATTTTAAATTAATGACATTATAATTATGTTATTCAAGGTCCTTCAACACGTCCGTCTGCCCCTACTCTCTCCGAAGTTCCTTGTCGGAACTGTGGGCTCCGATCTCCTGGTGCGCAGCGATGAGGCTTGCCGGGATCTGGTGGATGAGGCCAAGAACTACCTCCTGCTGCCGCAGGAGCGGCCGCTAATGCAGGGCCCACGTACTCGACCCCGCAAACCGACGCGTCGCGGCGAAGTGCTGTTCGCCGTGGGCGGATGGTGCTCCGGCGATGCCATCGCCTCTGTGGAGCGATTTGATCCTCAGACCAATGACTGGAAAATGGTTGCGCCCATGAGCAAACGTCGCTGCGGCGTGGGTGTGGCCGTCCTTAATGATCTGCTGTACGCAGTGGGAGGCCACGATGGGCAGAGTTACCTGAACAGCATCGAGCGTTATGATCCGCAAACGAATCAATGGTCCTGCGATGTGGCGCCAACCACTTCCTGCCGCACTAGCGTCGGTGTGGCAGTGCTCGATGGCTTTCTGTATGCGGTGGGCGGCCAGGATGGCGTCCAATGTCTGAATCACGTGGAGCGTTACGATCCCAAGGAGAACAAGTGGTCTAAGGTGGCACCGATGACCACACGTCGATTGGGTGTAGCCGTGGCCGTTCTGGGTGGCTTCCTCTATGCCATAGGTGGTTCCGATGGCCAGTGTCCGCTAAACACCGTGGAGCGATACGATCCCAGGTTTGTAGACTTAAAATTAAGCACTGTTGAAACCTTAAATTGATTTTAAAATTTGCTTTTGTAGACACAACAAATGGGTGGCCGTTAGTCCGATGTCGACGCGGCGCAAACACCTGGGCTGTGCCGTGTTCAACAATTACATTTATGCCGTAGGCGGGCGAGACGATTGCATGGAGCTCTCGTCCGCCGAACGCTACAATCCACTGACCAACACCTGGAGCCCCATCGTGGCCATGACCTCGCGCCGCAGCGGGGTGAGTTGACATTCGCTTAAAGTTATAGCAGCTTAAAGTATTATAACCTATAAATTGTATCCCCTTTCAGGTGGGCCTGGCCGTTGTAAATGGTCAGCTATATGCGGTGGGAGGCTTTGATGGGTCAGCCTATCTAAAGACCATTGAAGTGTATGACCCGGAGACGAACCAATGGCGATTGTGCGGCTGCATGAACTATCGCCGGCTGGGCGGCGGTGTGGGCGTCATGCGGGCACCTCAGACTGAGAACTATATGTGGTGCGAAAGCAGTTTTAAGCATCACTCTATTCCCTCAACCTAATCTCCATCCACTAACCATTCTGTTGTTGTTTTGTCTCCATCTCTTCATCCCATAAAAAAAACATGCTAACAAATGCCCAGGATACGCAAGGATTCTGTTGTCTGATGGGAGCAGCAGCCGACGACGTTGCCCTCGCAAACGTTGCCGCCGCCGCATTTCTACTAACAATATATATCCGCAAATCGAAGCCAAATCTAATCTCCCCTCTCCCCGGCGTTGTCTAGCAGTATATAAAATCGGAATGTATTAATTGTTAATTGTTTATTGACCGCGTTTGTTAGACAAAAAGAAAATAGTATTAAAGTCAGCATTGCCCCCTCTTCTGTTCATCCCCATCTCACTCCTCACTTTGTACGTAATTATATAAGATTATACAGCAATTATTTATACACAAAATAATATCTAGATGTTGCTGGCTCTGTATTTCGTGGAAATCGCTAGCTCATAACCCATGCCTTCTCTCGAAAAAAAAAAAAAAACAAAAACGAAAAACAAAACAGAATCAAATATTAAATATAGAAACGAATTCGATTTATTGTAAATCTTAAAACCATGAGCTCTAGAGTCAAGTAACAAAATTGGTATTACAAATATAATTAGACCTAAGAAATAACTAAAGAAAGTGCGTCCGAGATTAGATGGTGCAATATTTCGATCGACCAACTCCAACTCAATCAAAGACCTTGTAATAAAAAGATACATTTAAATTCTATAATGTACGTTATGCATCTTTTTATTATTATGTCTTTGACTTAACTGTATTTATTATTTGAAATTGATCAAATGGCAAATGTCTTCGAAAAGAAATAGTATGGTCAGTTTAAGTGAGCCCTAATATTACAGGGGTGTTCAGCTTGTCAAGCTTAAATAAAAATACAAGGTAAAAGAATATATATTACAAAGAAGAACGTTAGGAGTTAGCCCAAAAAAAAACACATTTCAAAATAGTAAAATTAATAATTACACCTAAAGTCTACGCCTTAGACGTAAGATCAATACATAAGCCTTTACCTTTTAATATTGTTACTCGTAGATGGTAAGCCAGCGCTGAATCCCTCAAAAAAAAAGGGGTCCCCAACGTTTTAAAAATATTAATTATTGTTGAATGAAGTTTTTTGTCCTCAAAATACAATTTTTTTTTGAGGAAATACTCCCTCATTAACCGCTCCTCTTTTGTTTGTTGCCTTTTGACAGCTAAACAACATTCTTATATTATTATTTATTTTCCAAATTATTATTATTATTTATTGTACGCTTCTGTATCTCATTTAGTTTATTCTTAGACACTGTTGTTATTAAACCGAGCAAAAGGGATGAATGAACTTTGCTTCCAAATGATAAATAAGAATAGCATTTACGAAGAAAACAAAAAACCAAGCTTATTTATATTCTAGTATTAAGTTAATGGTCGAGCACACACTTGCATAAACCCAGACAAAAAAATATCCGCATACCACACACTAATAAACAATAACAATTTGTAGTTATATATTGATTGGAAAACAAAAACAACTTGCATAACGCAAAAAAGGAATAGAAAAAAAGTGTTAACAATGTGAAAGTGGATCGTAAGTAAACCCGTGCTAGGTTTAAGGATATACAAGTAATAAAAATAAAAATATATCTAAACTAAAACAAAACTGAGTTTTAAAGAAGAGTTAAGTGGGTGTATTGAAATAAATTTTGAAAATAATTTTTTGCAGTGCACTGAAAATTCTACAAATCTTTTAAGGATGTACAATTTTACTGTCCTGCTTATGAAGTAATCTTTTACAATTTAATCTACTTATTTTAAACTTTATTTTTAACCTATGTAATATTTGTATAAAAATATTTAAGCGTATCAATTAATTTTATTACTTATTGTTTTTATTTCACTTTTTTAATGTATTTTTTTCCAAAACCTATTTTCATATTATTACTTTTAGTTTTCAAATCACGTGCTCATCCCTAAAACAATCGATAACTTAATCGATGAGAGTGTACAATCGACTAGCAGTCACCGCTCAGCTGTTCATTCTGGCGCTCTTTCCCTTTTCTTGTTAATAGCACTTTTTATAAGATTTCTGGCTTTAAACAAAAAATGTCCCAAGCTGGCGGGGATGTGCCGGCGCCGAGAAAGATCCTGGGCAGTGTGGAATACATGCGGATTTGCCAGTTCATCAATGGTTACCATGGCCTGGCTATCGACTGCGAATACGAGCTGCGAAATCGCTTCTTCAAGGAAGTCGAACCGATGGCTCTGACCTGTATCCTCCAGTCGGAGCTCTTTAACCGGTCGCGAGGTCAGCACTGGAAGAACGATCATCGTGGCAAGAAGCTGCTGAAGGCGTAAGGATTCTCCTCAAGTGAATCTTTCCATTTTGAACACAGTTTTCTTTTTTAGTTACGAGGATCAGAAAGAACTTTATGACAACGATCTCCTAATCCAAATGGCCTGTGCCGAGGGAATAAATCCCATTGCCCTTTGCCGGACGCTGCTACAAGAAAAGTACAAGCTGAAACACAGATCGCACATCTCACGAATGCTCAAGCATCCGCATCTCATCGAGGACCCTAGGCTGGCGGCCAATGTCCAGCAGTGCATGATAAGCGACAATCAGGAGGGACCCATTACGGATCTGCGTCGCCGCATAATAGGCGAGGAATATGAACTGAAGCTCAAGGAGCTGGCCAAGGAGGCGGGTATACATTTTTACGATGAACATGATCTGCGGCGCATGGGTTATGACAAGACGCCGGATATTAAGATGATACTGCCATTTCTCTACAAAGGCTCGGTGATAAATTGGATTGAGAGCAAGGCCAATTTTGGGGATACCAAGGGCCACAAGTTCAACATTCAACAGCAGTTGCATAGCTACTGCAATCGGTAAGGATTTAATTGGGTTTCCCAACGAATTTTTCCTTAATATTAATAATAAAATAATTTCTCCACAGCTTTGGTCCTGGCCTCATCATCTATTGGTTTGGCTATCACGAGGAGACGCCCCACCTGCCGGATAATAACATAGGTATCACAGTTCTGGCTGATTTTCCTGCCAAAGAGGATTTGGTATTTATGCAGATTACACAAGGGGAATCCCCGCCAGCTGAAACTGGAGCAACGAAAGGGGAATTCAAACAAACAGCAAATCCTGACAATGAACTCACGAAATCCTCATAAAAGCAGAAAAATTAAACGAATTCGGAGACACAGGAAATAGTCCTATATTTCGCTCTAAGTAATATTTTTTACCAATTGAACGATATGTGCTTTTGTACATGAAAAACAAGATGAACTCTCATATTTGTAATTATTATTGTTAATACAATTATTGGAATGACAAAATGCCTTGCATTTTAACAATAGATTTTAAGACAAAACCAGTTACATTTTTTTTAAACAGTTTTTTTTTCTCTTTTTATTGTATTTATAAATTCTCATGTACATGATTTACTCAATTGTTTATATAGTACAAAAAACATTGGTTTTCTTTCACAAAAATCGTATATAAAACTATAAAATCTTGTAATAATCGTTGTTTCAAAAAGAAAACCAAATCAAATATCAAAACAGAGCAGCGAGAGAGTCGTAATTATTGTTAATGTCTCTTCTTGTCGTTGGATGGGCTAGCTGATAATAATAAAAAAAAACTTGGAAATGAAAAACATTTTTATGATGCTATGCGGTAAAGTTGCTTTGTATTGTGTGGCCATTTCATCGAACAATTGCATACTGTGTTAATTTCAATGTTTTGTTTTTTTGTGTATAAAACTAAAACCAAAACCAAAAGTCAGCAGTGTGTGTAGACAAAAAATTCAGCTGCGATTTTGCATTGGCAATTATATAATTATTCTTATTTTCTTTTTCTGTTGTTATCCACCCCTCCTTCGGCTTGATTGTTGCTGTTCTTGTTTTTGGGCTGGTGTAAACTTATTGTTGCAAAGGTTTCGTACTTGGTAGGCAACTCCGACGATCTCCGTTCAGCTTGATATATCCATTAAAGTGTAAGCGTAGGGCAAGGTCGGCCATCAGACGTCCTTAAGCTCCTCGGGCATGTCGTTCTTGGGATGCTTGTTCTCGAAATGCTGCTTATATGTCTTAGGGTCGGGCATTTGTGACTGAAATATAGAGAGGATTTTTTGGTTTAATATTTTGGGTTATAGGAAAGCCTCCTTTTTATATGTTATATCGAGAAATTGATTTAAATTTACCGATTTACCGAACAGTATTAAGATAGTTATATTTTCTGTCATTCTTGGTTTCTAATAAGCCTTCAAATCTATACAAATTTAGCAACCTTGATAAGATATTAACTATTCTTACTGAGTTCTATTGGACTAGACTAGAGCTGCTTATCAATAATACTTGATTTCAGTTTTAATAAATTGCTTTAGCTTTCGTTAGTTATGAAAGACAATTACCTGCTTTCTAACTAAAGAAATATTTTAGCTGGCCAACATTTTAGTTTTAGCTTAAACTTGTATAAGGTAATTGTTGATAAATAGGTTTTTCAATATTACGAACCAACAATTGTATATTACTAGCAAAAGTTGTAAGAAAGGCACATAAAAATGATAATTTGAATTAATTTTGCAAGTATTACTTAAAAGATATGCCTTTCAAAAGAGGTTAGAGTTAAGAAAGTAACTTTTTTAAGTTGTAATTTTGACAAGTGACATAAAAAGGTGGACATGGAAAAGTTCTTTAAATGTATAAGATAAACCAAGGTTTTTAGACATACTCTACTTCTATCAACTTAGCTTAGCTCTGGCCTATTATCTTACCTTGCACACGGCACAGACATGGACGAGAGCCTTCTGGGCGGCCTTCTTTTGGTCGTTGGCGCTGTGGCCCTGCTGCTTCTTCATCTTGGCCTGCTTCTCGGCGGTCTTCGCCTGCGATTGGATCTTCTGGTGCCCGCGTGCCATGGCTCTTAGTAGTTGCTGTGTAACCAAAACAAATAAAAGTGCAAGTTTAAGTGGAATTTGCGCAATAATCTCCATTAATCAACGGTGTACGTTTTGTTTGTTGTTGTTTTTGTTGGGCTTCAAACGGGATTTGCAACAAAGACAAAAGGTAGAGGCGGGGGTAACAGCAGCAGAAGCGCAGTTACTTTCACCTTCTCACCCGCACACACACACACACAAAGGCCCCAGCAGCAGCTGCTGGATAGATTATCTTCACAGGAAACGCGTTTTCGATCCACCGTCGATCGTAAATAGCAAAAACCCAACGTGACACGACACTGTACTCTAACAACTACAACATTTCACCCCCGCAAAAAATGAAAATGTGGCTCTGCGAGCGACCACGTTCTCCCCCTTATTCACATTTCTCACCTAATTAAGTCAATTTAGTTGTGGGCGCCGATGCTAAATGCGGATGTTGCAGCCTTGTCGATTTTATTCCGGTACTCGGTGTGCCGAAAGGTTTTTGATTTGATATCCGAAACAGTTCACGTTATGCTTTGAAAATTTATTAATTTGTCGAGTTTTGTTTCTCTGACAGGGTTGTTGATAATATATCAAAATATCAATATATCGATATTTTTTGCCTGAAAATGATATATTTATATCGTGAATTTTTTTAGCCCAAATATCGAAATCACGATATTTTTTTTTGATATTTTTCGGTATTTTCTCCTTGGTCACTCTGAATTTCAAAGCAAAATGTTACTTAACATAGAAATGCTCTCGATTACAGAATTTGGCTCGTTAACAGATTTTGCTTATGGACTTCCCAAATTGAGCGGGCGTTTAACAGAATTTTCTGTTAAAATGAGAGTTTAACAGAATTTGCTTATGGAATTCCCAAATTGAGAGCGTTAACAGAATTTGCTTATGGAATTCCCAAATTGAGAGCGGCTCTCTGGCTAGCGACAGTGTTGACAGTTTAGCTATTTTTCCACTATATCTGGCGTGTTTCAAAACCTAAATATAACGATATTTTTTGCCCAAATATCGAAATCGCGATATTTTTCGGTATTTTCTCCTTGGTCACTCTGAATTTCAAAGCAAAATGTTACTTAACATAGAAATGCTCTCGATTACAGAATTTGGCTCGTTAACAGACCTCCACAAATAAAAAATAAATACATTTTAATTTTTAAATTCGTGCGATGGCCACAGTTATCTAGATTATAAAAGAGTTTTAGCTTTAGGTTTCGGCTCACCTAATCCGCCGAAATCGTGTTGATCTTTACAATACCTTTTTTTTCAGTGTACAGTGTATCGTACGATTATCGCTCAAAAGTATGCCTGTATTGCCGTGTAAAATACATTTCAGACAAGTAAAATATTTGTAAATCTCCTGAAGAGACCTAAAAGATATATAACTTAATTTTATATATGTTAAGAGTATAACAAATATAAGGAATTAAACCAAATATTTTCAATTTATATTAAATTTTTACATTTACAAGATTCTATATAATAACGGTTATTTTATTTTTATTTACTAATGCTTGGAAAAATAAATTCAGAATAAAGAAATATATGATAGGTGAAATAAAATGAATTTATTTAAATATTACAGAAAATTATATTAAACTTTAAGTTTGAGACTAAATATATTATAATTTATCATGTTATTATTATTACGATATTATCAATTTTATAGATGTGCGATATGAATAGCTTTAAATTATTCGGGATAACAGAATTTATTATATTTAACAAAAAACCTACAGTATGGTATTTAAAAAGATGGGAATAAGCTTTAATTTCATATATTCAGATGTACAAAAAACCTATATCTAATATGTATCTATTTTTATATAATGTTCAACCTTTTTTTTAAAACAATAAGTTCAAGAGAATGAATGAATTCATATACAATTTTTTCATTGACCAACTGACTAATTAGACACCCAAATTTAAAATTAAATTACAGTTAATTTGATGTCATGTGATAAACAATGCCAATTTAAACCAAATAAAAGGAGATCCGCTTAGCTCTCCCTTTCGCACACTACCCCTATCTCATTTTTGCCATTTTCCGGCGGTGATGCGGGGGCGAAGGCGGCCGGGGGGTTGGCACGTGGCTTAGTTAGCATGGAAATTGTTTGTTCTCATTGAAATGAAAGCGAAAGTTGGCCAGAGCTGAAAGTGTCACAGCAAAGAGAATGGTTACCCAGAGAAGAGAGCCAAAGAGAGCCTAGTCGAAGAGAAGGTGCCTGCACCTTTGTATCTGTATCTTTAACCCGCAGAAATGCAATTTCCATTAAAGTGGAATTGTAGTTTATGCATTGACTGCGCCCGACAGTCAATGCACTAGAAAATAACAGAGAAAAGTTCAAACAATTGCCACAAGTTCCACGCAGTGAGATCAATGTTTGTATCTCCTTGTAGCTTTATAAGATAAAGACGAAGTGGCTACTTGCAAAAAAAAAATGCAAACAATTAATTGAATAATGAAATAAAAACAAACATCGGGCAAACAATTTAGGTGTGCAAATATAAACAAAAACAAGAAAGGAAGCTAACTTCGGCACGCCGAAGTTTGTATACCCTTGCAGATTGGTTTTGATATTTATATTGTAAATTATAATGCCGAAAACAGACACTAAACAGAGTTTCATAACATTTTTTCTATATTTATTATGTTTACAGTTTGACAGTTACAGTTTTACATTCCCAGCCTTACATTTTCTCTACATCTACGGATCGCTTCTATGGCAGCTATATGATATAGTTGTCCGATTTCCATAATATTGTTACCAAAATTCTAAAATAATACCAAAAGCTCATGTCTCAAAGAAGATGAAAATACGTTGAAAAACAACGAAGTTATAATTTTTTTCGATTAATTTCCCGGTTGTTCCTTTGGCAGCTATAAGATATAGTGGTCCGATTTTCATAAAATTTTTACCAAAATTCTGAAATAATAAAAAAAGCTTATATCTCAGAGTAGATTTAAATACGTTGAAAAACAACGAAGTTATAATTTTTTTTCCCATTTCCTGATCGTTCCTATGGCAGCTATAAGATATAGTCGTCCGATTTTCATAAAATTTTTACCAAAATTCTGGAATAATATAAAATGGCTATATCTCAAAAATGATGCAAAAATATTGAAAAACAGCCAAGCTATAATTTTTTTTCTAAAAATTTATCGAACATTTGTATGGCAGCTATATGATATAGTCGTCCGATCCGGCCCGTTCCGACATATATAGCAGTGAGAGTATATAGAAGACTATATGCAAAGTTTCATTCAGATAGCTTTAAAACTGAGGGACTAGTTTGCGTAGAAACGGACAGACGGACGGACAGACGGACAGACGGACAGACGGACGGACAGACGGACAGACGGACAGACGGACAGACGGACATGGCTAGATCGACTCGGCTGTTGATGCTGATCAAGAATATATATACTTTATGGGGTCGAAAACGTCTCCTTCACTGCGTTGCAAACTTCTGACTGAAATTATAATACCCTGCAAGGGTATAAAAAACAGAAATGTTGAAAAAAGCCGGCTCCGACAAGTAAAACGGCAAAGAGAACAAGAATTGAGAGTGGAGCTGAGATAAACTGAGAGACCGGGAGAGAGCAGCAAACAAAAGATGCACAGTGTTTTTTTTCGTATCAAAATTAAAGAATTTTTAATATTTTTAAAATAAATATAATAATAATTATACAATTTTATTTTATTTATCAATTTTGCTAAATAAGACAGGAACATTTAAAAGCTTATATTAAATACTTAATATACATTTATTAATTTTTATATAGAACCACTGTGCCGAAGCAATTTACTCTCCCGATTGTTAGCCTCTCTGACTTGACTTTTTAGAGCCCAGCAGTATCTAGAAGTACCTCCCAAAACAACCGCCCACCGGGAGAGAATTGCGGTGAGAAGGGGCAGGCAGAGGAGGGGTGCCGAGGTGAGAGCGAAAGTGAGAAGCGGTTGCAACTTTTGGTGAGACTTGCCTCAGTTGCCACACGACAGGACGGCCAAACGGGCGAACTGAGAGATACGAGCCGGAGGTCTGCGCCAGAAACGTATCCCCGAGATACAGCGATAGGCAAATTAGTAATAATTAAAGCACTGCGTGACGGCCCATTCGTCCGCTTTCACCACCCACCTCTCGCCCCTTGGCCGGCCCGTCTAACTCTCTCTCTAATTTTTCGCTAAAAATTTATAATAAACCAAAGGAAATAATTCTCAAAAAAAAAAATCATTGTATCTGTGTATCGGAGAATCGACTAAAAAGAGGCCGCCGCCATGTGCGGTCGTCGTTTGGCGCTCTCGCATCTCAGCGGGCGAAAGACGACGCAACTGCTGTGACCTTGCAATGCCCTTGAATGACACTCTTATTGCGACCAAGTCGCCAACGTTGCCACTACAACGGGCGCTGCTGCCACGGCTGCCTCTCACCGCTGGCTAAATAAATAATAATAATAATAATAATAGTAATAAATTAAAACTACTTGCAAAAAAAAAAAAAAAATAAGTAAATAAACAAAAACACGACGCCGAATAAATGTTAAAATTTTTATTGAATTCAGAAAATTTTCGTCAGCCTTCGTGGTTCAAAAGCCGAGCAATCCCGACGGGTCCTTATCACACAGCCTTAACCCAAATCAAAACGAGTGTGTGGTTAACAGAAACGAAACCAATAGAGAAATATAAAAAATTAATAAAATTAAATTAAATATTCGCGAAAAGAAATTCGGCAAGTAAAGCGAAACATATCTGAGAAATCCGCCGAGAAAGTGTTATCTAACTATAGCGCCCCCCCCCGGCGGCCAGGTGCTTTTCTGTGTGTGTGCGAAAGTGAAAGTTCTCGACTGGCCGACTATATCCTTCGGTAACCTTTCCCTCCAAACACTGGGTCACCTCCCACATAAACGGCTTCCGGGCACGCAATAACTAGAACTACGAGTATATATATTTATACCCCCCAAAAATATATATTATAGTATATGTAGGCGTTATTTATGCCACGACTTTTGACAACTAATTTTTTTTATTGGTTCGCCGACGAGCGCTGCTAAAGGCCAAAAAGGAAACGCCTTGGAATAATATAAAAACATCAGGTTGGTTAATCAAAATTATTACAACATGTAAAATATACATATATGTATAAATTAAGTGCGTGTTTTCATATAGACATGGCATGCTGCTAATAATTATGTGGCTTCAATTGATGCTGCTGCAATTAGCATGTGCGTGTATCCATCGGATACATTTGACTTTGATTTTGCCATTTAAAGTCAAAGCTGAACACGTACTTTTCGCAATTTATCGGTAACATGTATTCAACCCAAAAAGTGGAAACGAGTTTAATCAAGTGAACTGACTATAATTTAGTTAGTTGATTTTATGCTCTACATTTATCTGACAGTTCTCTTTATATAATGTGGATTTGAAATAGTTTTTTAAGTAGTTAGAAGGCTTTGAAGCAGTTTGAATTTATCATAAAAGATACAGGTTGTTACAAAGTATGTTTATTCTTAAGATACAAACGTTATTGAAGGCATTTAATATGTATAATTTTCTAATTTATTTTTTGAAATTAGTTTTATATAATTGTTTCTTGGTTATAATCTACAGAATATTAGGTTTTCTATAACCATATTTAAACTCAACCTTTATTAAAAATATTTATATTTTTTAAGTATATATTCCTCAGAAAGAACTACCATCTTTCCTTAAACTATTTAAATTCTTACATCCCTTTGCCCCACTTTCTTGGCCCTTGTAATCAAAACAAAACCATTCAAATCTCGTTATCATAATAATCCCAAACAAGGCAAGGAACTTGTAACCATAAAAAAAGGAAAGGGAAAGCCAGTTGAAAGCGAAAGTATCTTCTGCCCCACGAGTATCTTTGTATTCGTAACTGAGTTTTCAGAACGGCGCAAGCGTTTTTCCAGTTGTTTTCGTTGTGTTCCCGGGACTTGGCTTTGTTTGCTTTTGACATTTCGTTCGATAGCAATGTCATACAAATATAAAGAAAAAAAGCACGCGCTAGCCGAAAAGCGAACAAAAAAAAATACAAAATAAAAAATAATATGGAAGCCACCCACATCCAAACACACGCACTGACACACGCACGCAATATATCTGACAGATACAAAAAGAATTACTGACGGAAAATTAGCGCTTCAAACGAGGCTCGTGTAAGCCACTTGTTTTATATATATTGATTGCGGTGAAGTTCCAATGCAAATCGATTTTTTTCGGGGGGGTTCTGAGGCAGAGGATTCCAAATCAGAAGCCCGGGGAATGAGCAACATGCGCAGCCTGAATTTCAGCTAATTTACCATAAAGAATATATATTATTAATTTTGGTTTATTTATAAATAAAAAAAAAACGCCAAAGCCAGTCAACCAGTCAGCTGTTGTGGTTTGTTGATGAGTGGAACAAGTATCTATAGCGCTCTTACCAAAGCGTGGGCGGCACTTGCCGGTCTGAAAAGAAAAAAAAAATGTTCTGAATAGAATTTATGCTAATGATATATGCGACAGAGAATGACAGCGTAAAAGCTATTGCGAATATTTATTTAGTTTTGTACAAGTTCAGCAAGTCAAGTGGATTCCTAGTTTATTCAAAGGATTCTTTGTTAAATATAAGATAAGATTTTCCCTAGCAACCTAACTTGGTTTTATATATTTTCTTCAGCCAATTTAAACTACTTTTAATAATATTTAATAACTTTATTTATAAATTTTGCTTTATTTTCTTCTTCAAAAAATAGTTTAACAATATCTTTCTCTTTAAAAGAAAATCCTACAAATTCTTTAAAAGTTTTTAAACTTATCTCTTCTGCTTATCTTATCTTTTCCGCTTCAAGTGCAGCCTTAAATTTTCCTAATTAATTGCCTGTTAAGACTTTAATTTTCTAAGCATATTTGCTTTTGCAGAACAGTTCAATGATCCGCTTAGCAATCTTATCACCTTCGGTCTCTGCTGTCAGCCATCAAATCTAATTCGAGCTGCCGAGTAGTGCTAAATCAGGATTACAAACTGTTCCGGCGTTAAATTCAAATAAAAATAGCTAATTAGTTACCTAATCTGTAGCTTAGCCTTGTCCATTGATTAGGCACATATTGAATATTGGCCAAGTTGATATGTATATTCCTGTACTTATAATATATATAATCCCACAATCACAGCGGGCGGTCCCAAAAGCCCACGGGGCTTAAATGACAGCAAATACTGAACGCTGATAGTTTATCTGCAGGTAACACTGCGATATGGCTAACATTATTGTTGGCAAAGCATTTACCAATTTATTGCCATAACGGCTAACAGTTGGTTGATTCATAGATAATACCCTGGCCTAATTAATGAGAATATAAGTGATATTCTTAACAAGAATATATATTAAAATATATGGAGATCCTTTTTAATATCTTCAAGCAATCTTCTTGAGAAATCTACCTACCTGACACTTGAAAGAAAATGTATTTAAGATTAATATTGAGGCAGACATCCGAGGCTGCAACGTCACCGATCACGAGCATTTGTATATAGTAGCCTGCATCTACCTTTTGGGATGCACATCGAGCATACAGATACAGATACTTGGGCACCGATACAGATACAGATACCAGATGAGGCGGATGCGGATGCGGGGTGAGTGCAATCAGCGTGAGGGCAGTGCTTGGCTGCGATTTGCGATTTTGCTCCGCTGCGCTGCACTTCGATTTCGATCCGATCGCATCCCATCCGATCCGATCCGTTCCGATCCGTTTTTGCCTTATCAATCAGGGTGGATTTGCTGAATGCCAAAAACACAACAAAAAGATCGTTTGGTAGTCAGTGCACGCCCGACACCGTGACGCTGCAGACGTGGTGCAGTTCGAGGGCTTTTCGGTGGTTTGGTTAGCTGGTTGTGGTTCCAGAAATAATACCCATTATTTGCTCGAATATATATAGTACAACCTTGGGTTACTTACTACTACTCCCTTACATCACCGTCGTCGGCTAGTGTAAGTGTAAAATTCGCGAAAAGTGTAATTGTGAGTGAAGCGTTCTTCGGTTACGCGGTTCTCGGGTCAATTCTGATTGCTATAAATAAAATTGCAAATTCGTTATCACAATCCATAATCGAGACGCCGGGGCAGCATGATTAAGCGGCTCCCTCCACCACCCACTCACCCACCCATCGCAAATACTGCAAATATCATGTGGGGTTCAGGTGATAAGCCGCCGACCAGTAACCACAACAAAAAAAAAGAAACTATATAGGCCTAGAAACAGCTAATCGAACTATTTAAATGGTGTGAACAGCTAATGGCGCATCCATCTCTCGGGTCCAGTGACTAACAAGCCGAACATGAGAAGTGCTACTGTGAAATGCAAATGATAAGAACGTTTGTTGTGTCTGGTCGATCGAAGCACCTGTAGATGCATTAAGAAATCTAATTGGTTTTTGAATTCTAGTGCATTTTGAAACTATTAGTAATGATTTTTTTTATTATTTATATTTGTTTTCTATAAATTATTGAATGTGTATATTTTCAAATAATTTTCCAAGTGGTTCTCTTTTTTTTTTATATTTTTTAGATATTTTCCATTTGTTTTTTGTATACATTTACATTCTTCATCCTATTGTATATTATTTAACTTTAAAAAGAATTTTAGAACTATTAAATTTAGTAAAAATCAAAAATAATACAACTAAATACTTATGAATTCTTTGATTTATTATAAAAAAGATATTTCTGTTATCATCTAGCTTAGTGTATAATTAAATAAATTCTAAAAAATTTCTCGTTAGCTAAAAACATATTTTTATACTCTAAGAATTCATCACAATCATAATTTTATTGGCTAGATTATTGCAATTGGCACCTCAACAACACCTTGACTTTATTTCCCAAAAAAATACACTAAAAGTGAACTAATCAAGCATAATTCAAAGTTATTTCTTATTGCGTTTGTCCACTTTAACATCAATTCCGTACATTTCCCCCAATTTAATTCAATTAAGCTTCTATGGGTGGTGTCTCGGTGCGTGTATCTACTTAAGGCGGCTACTTGGAGTAAAAGTATCTCACAGTTACGCAGTAAATGTAAAAAAAAAAAGAGAAGGAAAAATTAAGCAAGAAACGGAAATGTTACTTTGGCCGAAAAATAAAAGTCAAAGACATATGTTGTCTTAGTTTTATTTTTAGATTTTGTGATTGTGTGTTATTTATTTTCATTTCTTTCTGTACATATATTTTATTTATAAAATGTGAGCTTGAGACACTGCATTACGAATTATTATTTATATAGAAAGTATTTTTGAATATATTCTATATAAAATGTATACAAAACATTGATGATTTTTAAAGCATTTCTCAAGATTGTATTTATTTTGTTTTGGGTTTTGATTCAGAAAAACGGTTGCGATTATTTTAATTAATATTTATAGACGTCAATTTATTTTGGAATGTTTTTTAATTTTGCAATTAATGAGGACATGCCCAATTAAACGTCAATGAATACAAATATATATATATTTTATGCACATATATTTTAAGTGTATATATTTCATTCTGTAATCTCTTTCTTGACCCAACGTCATCAGCGCCCAAAACGCATTTAGCCACTTGGCCAAAAGCCAGAACAAGAATCCATTTATCTGCAAAGAAAAAAAATTAAAAAGGGTGCAACAGCAAAAACAATCTTCAAGGGATATGCATGAATCATAAAATATCTGCCATAAGTGGCATCACCTCATTTTTACTGCAGATCCCCAGAGTTTTCGTTTATTTAATTTTAAGGGAATTTCAAAGAGATCGGCATTCTGACCTCCTTAACCGATTGATTGTCAGACGATCGTTTATTTATTTGGCTTTTAAGTTTTCTTTACTTCTTTTTTTACTCGCTTTACTGCTTAATTAAATTTCCTATGCATGCTGCCAAAAATAAAAAGTAAAACATATACACAACAACAGAGACGGAAAATCCAAATAGACAAAAAATATAAAAAGAAATGCCGCGAAAAGTTCAAGGCCAATTGACTTTGTCTCGTCTCGATTGGCGCATCTAATTTCGAAAATAAAAACTCTGATGTCTTCATTGGGCGGCACTTCCTTTGCTAATTTGCCTCTCATCCGCTCTCTGAATATATAGATCCGATCTATAACTGGGCGTGGCTATAGCCAATGCACCTGATCAAAGGTAATGCACGTGCTGCCACCGAAAGGAAAACAATAACAATGCCATCTGCCAAATGCAAATCGGGAAGGTGTTAACAATTTGTTATGGTCACCCGGTTCATTTTGGTATTTCACAGACATTGTCTGGTTTTTTTTTGGGCCAACCATCACGGGTTTTCATCACCTGACTTAACCAAAAAATAAAGGAAACTGAACCAAATTTGACATAATTTTAAATGAAATATTAAACGAAGGGATAAAAGAAGGTTTTGGATTAAAAAAGAAATAATCGCTTAGCCATTGAAAAAACCTAAAACATTTTTTTTTAATTTTGTAATTAACAAAATAATAAATTATTTTGATTAGATCTTTTGCAAGTGGATATCATCAAATATTCGGAAGAAAGAAATTCCAGCATCTTTATTTATATTTGTATAATATTAAATTTATATAAATTATTATACGGATATTACCTTTACTAAGTATTATAAAATATTTATTTAAATTACTATATATTTATGTATTGGCTTACAAAAATATGTATTTAATTTTCACATTTTTGTTTATTATTGTGTTTTTATTTTATGAATTTTGCTTCTAAAATTTTCCAGCATAAAACTCTTTTTAAATATTATTCTCATTTTAATTAACATTTTTGTTTAACTTAAAATTTCGCTGGGTTAAAACTAATTACCCCCACAAATTCTTTAAATAGTCTATTTAAATTTTAATGACAACCAACTAAATCAAATGAAAAGGCAACAAAAGCGCTCGAAAAATGAGAAATGCGCCGGGGTATAATAAAAGCAAATATACTGCATAATATATTTTCTCAGCTGTTTCAAAAATGCCATCGAATATACAATGGGGGGAAAAGCGAAAAAAGGGAAAGTGATGAAAAAAACAACATTTCGAGCAAATTTATTTGTTTACTTAAAGATGGCTCATCTTGTTCCAATATATCACACTCACGTCATATATCCCGATGGTCCTATATTTGCAGATATTCCGCCAATCGACTGCACCAGGCACAACACAAGTGTGGTGACGTGACGTAAATGAACGATCCCGGCGATATACCACTGACACACACAAGCACGCCGGACAGCAGGCCGCCCTGCAGCATTATTTCCATCATACCAACCATAGGGATGTCCTCATGCCGGGGAAGAGCCGAGGCCTTCGCACGGAGTCTGTCCTCCAAGCTGCGCACCTTGGGATCACAGGTGAGTTGGAAGAGGAGAGGTTTTTCATAAATCTTAGTAATAGTTAGAGGAAAGCTAGCAAAGAGTAGGTTCCCTTTAAATTTTAAGATAAATTCAATAAATAATGAAACCCAAAAGTCGAATGCTTCAAAACTAAACTTTATTTTGCTGTCTGAACTCGGTGATTCGAGAACTTGAAGTACCTTCTTATGTGGCATGCTTAAAGTATTCCTCCTTACCGGCTTGATCAGCCTTCATGGTTCGTGCTCCTGGTCGCCAGTTCACTGGACAGACCTCTCCATATTCATCGCTAAACTGGAAGGCCTGTACTAGACGCAGTGCCTCATCCACACTGCGACCCACGCCCATATCGTTCACTGTGATCTGCCGAATGCGTCCCTCACGATCGATAATGAACGAGCCACGCAGAGCTAAACCTGTGGCTTCATCCAGCACGCCATAATCTCTGGC
Source organism: Drosophila kikkawai (assembly GCF_030179895.1). Lineage (NCBI taxonomy): Eukaryota > Metazoa > Arthropoda > Insecta > Diptera > Drosophilidae > Drosophila > Drosophila kikkawai. The sequence goes on from NC_091730.1 coordinate 10,599,555, forward strand.
TATCTTCATGGATTTATCCGCCAGCAGTGGGATATCCATTTCGCCGAGACCTCCAGCTTTACGGGGCTGATTCATCCAGGCACAGTGGCAATAGTGACTATCAGTGGAGCAGGCCATCACATCACAGCCAACATTGCGGAACTCTTCGGCTCGATCGCTAAATGCCTGCAACTCCGAGGGGCAGACAAAGGAAAAGTCTGCCGGATAAAACAAAAGCAGGACATATCTTCCACGTAAATCCTCCAAAGATAAAAGTCGCATTGAACCGTTTGAAACCGCATATGTGGAAAAGTTTGGAGCGACTTGGTTGATATTTAGCATACGCATCTTGCTGGGTTTTTTGATGTTTTATTGAGGAGATTTTAAATATTTTACTTGTAGGTTTCTTATAGTTTTATTAGTGGGTCTTTGTGGGATTTTTCTGAACGTGTTTGTTCAGTCTGTTCGTTGTAGGGGGTGTAGACTGAATGACCGAAGTTCAATAGAAACAATGAAGTTTCTTAGATGGGCCTACTATGAATAAGAAACCTAAAGAAATCAGAACTTGTTTTATTATAATTTATAAACATTTTCTAATAAGTTTTCATATTTTCTTACAGACAACCGAGGAAGGCGAGGGCAATGCCGAAGATGAGCCCATTATTAATGGCACCAGCACGAACACGTGGGTCAACTCGCATGACTCCGAACAGACAGTAATGGACCTTCAGCCCCTGCGCCACGAGTCCGACTCCTTCTTTGACTTCGACTGCGAGCTGGAATCGCCCGGGAGTCCTGTGGATGAGTGCGAGTACCTGCGTCTAATCGAAACCGCCTCAAATACGCCACACAACTCAACGGCGGAATCGGGTTACGCCTGCGCTTCAGTGGCCAGCAGTCACAGCAGCAGCACCGATGGTCCCTACTTCGATGCATCCGCTTCGGGTTCGGGTTACGCTTCCACATCCACAGCAGCCGCTGCCCAGGAGCCAAAGCTGCCGGCCTCGGACCTCAAAGAATATGTGAATACCATACAGTTGAACGGCAGTCACGAGCTTGTGAATGGAGTGCCGGAGGAGCAGCCACCTAGCCAGGATGTGGTTCACGAGGATGAGGCTTTTCTGCAGGCTCAGATCCTCAGTGAACTTCAGCAGCATAGCTTCAGTTTGAGGGCACAGGATCAGACTAAGCCCGAGGAGGAGAATCTTACCAATGGCCATCTTGGGGAGGAGTTGGAGCAACTGGAACTCAAGGGGTTGACGGAAGTCCTGGACGTAGCTGGTACTACAAACAGAGTTCCAGAGAGAGAAAGAGAGAAAGAAGTCCCAACCGATAGGGTTCAAGAGGCAATCACCACAGAAAGAACTCACGAGGAAATCACCTGTGAGAGAGTGGAACCAGAAAGTAGCCTTGAGAGGGTTCAAGACGAAGCCGCCAACGAAAGGGTTCAAGAGGAAATCGCCACTGAAACCCCCAATGACAGAACCGCCACAGAAGACTCAATCTTCCCCGATCGAACCCTCCAGGATGAGGAACTCTCGCCCGACAGTGGTGTAGACGAGACAGACAAGTCGGCCAGCAATCTCACCGTAAATGTGGAACTGGCACAAATCGAACAGGCCAAACAAGATGTGGACAAGGCTGTGGAGAAGAGTGGTGGACACAGTCACGGCATAGATACCACTGATGATGAGGATGACTGCAGACCTCAGCGGATCAGGCGCTGTTCTTCACTGAAGACGGGAAAGACACCGCCTGGAACCCCAGGACGAAAGAAGATTGTGAGATTCGCTGATGTCCTGGGCTTGGATTTGGCGGATGTAAAGACCTTCTTGGATGAGATACCCACCATACCGAAGTCGGCGTTTGAGGATCTGGAGATACTGGAGTCGGAGCCACCTCTACAGCTGGGTCCCAAGTCGGATAAGCTGCTGATGCCCCTGTTCCAGCAGCCAGGTGGCCTGGCCAAATTCCTCGATGCGGTCAGGGAGAAGCAGGTGTCGCTGGAGAACGCTGCCGTATCGGATAACATAAACCAAACGATATCCGGTTCGGTACGCGTGCGAAATCTCGATTTTCACAAGTCGGTGCACATAAGGTATTCGCTGGACGGCTGGAGGAGCTATGCCGACCTGCAGGCCAACTACGTGGAGAACTCCTGCGATGGCTTCTCTGACAAATTCACCTTTGTGCTGTTTGGCAACTCGCTGCATGTGGGCCAGCGGCTGGAGTTTGCCGTGAGGTTCCAGTGCAAGGGCCAACAGTTCTGGGATAACAATTATGGGGCCAACTACTGCTTCCAGTGTCTGCCCAGCTCTACACATGCCACCGGCAGCACGACGGCATCGCCACCGTCTGTGGCGACTGGCGCCGTAACCTCCGGCCATAGTGCCAGTCTGGTCGGAATGCTAAGCCCCACGGCGGGCGATGCCTGGTGCAGCTCCTTCTACTAAGCGGTGGCATTGGGTCCGCACTAAAGGCACTAGAATCCATCTCATCATCAGCCCCCAATGACACGACACCAAGGTCGGGGACGCATCCCAGTCCTTGACGTTGTGTGTGTCCTAAAAGTCCCCTCCTAAAGAAATCGAATTCCCTAGATCAAGGACAGAGAGATCGGAATTGTCACCCCCTCATCCAGCTCCCTCTTTGTTAGGGTGTATCGATTTGAAGAAACTAAAATTTCAGGTGGGAAGAAGTAATATGTGAAAGGAATATTAATTTTATTTTACATTTTCTTACTTTTTTACAAATTAAAAGGCTTTAAATAATTATAGAAACATTATTTGAAGCCTAGATAACTTGATAAATTCTACGAAAATGTAAAATAACAATTAATTTAAGCAAAATTCAAAAAGTTATTTGTTAAAAGTAAGTTCAGCAGGCAATTAAAAATTTAAGAATACGAAAATAATACTTATTTCTGAAAATAAAACTAAAATTGCAAATTTAATTGCCTGGAAATAATATATTAATATAATGTAACTGTTCATCAATTACTTACTTGCCCCTGAAATTTATATAGTTTTTTTAAACACCAAAAAATCGATACACCCTGCCCTTCCAATAAAATGGAAAAGAATTGTTTATATTTTTATAATGGAGTGGACAGGCTAGAGAAGGGGTAGAGGAGCTGTTAAAGCTGTTAAAGCTGCTAAGGAGCGCCACAACAATAACTAAAAAAAAAAATCTACAAACCAGAGTAGTGCGAACAAAATGAAGAGCCAACAGAGTTCGAATGAATCCCAAAGATAGTTGTTAGTCGTATCTTATAAGAAGAGCAAGTGATAACAAACTAAAAATCTGATGAGTTTCTTCAATGTTTTCTTCTGTTTTTCAGTTGCAGCCTCAATTTTAACTATGGTTTCTTCCCAGGTTTGTTTGTTCACAGTTGGATAGGGTTCGGTTTGGGGTTTCAAAAGGTTGGGTTTCTGCCAGTTTTATGTACATGTACAGAAACAATTCTTTTGTGAAAAGATTAACTGCAGTTAATCGAAAGTTCAGCAACAGTTCTGCAAAATATACATACATATTTAATGAGCTTAGCACCATTAATTCACTCTTTGTTTGGTAAGAGCGATTAGACGATCGGCTCGTTCGTTTTATAGATCCATTTGAGCACTGAAACCGAGTCAAAAGTTAACTATAACTAACCAACAACATCCATTATCTAGTCAATTTGAGTTTACTTTTGAGAGACCTTCATGGCCAGTCCCATGATCTTCGTTCCCCGACTGAGAACCTCGTCCAACCATCTGACAAGACACACAAACCTCCGCTTTTGTTTCGCCTAAATGTTGATATTTTTCTGTTTTTTGATTTTTTTTCAAATACTTTTTAATTATAATTTAAATGATTTAAATATTTTTTATGTATATGTTGATGCGTAATATATATCTTAATATTATATAAATATATATATACAAAATAAAATAAATATAAAATGTAGTTACATTTTTCTTTTGTTGATTCTTGTGTTTATTTTGTTTGAATAATGAAACGTGTGTTATCACCAGCAAACTCTTCTTATCCACAACAGAACCTTATATAGCCTATATCAGGGATTGACAAGCAACATGAAAAAAAACCCCTACTTATAACAATTATTTAAAAACGCAGCTACCTCAAGGTTTTCTCATCGAAAACACGAAAAAAGAGAGAATAATAGTTAAACAAAGTATATGATTAATATAAAAATACTATAAAATATGTTTATTGCATAGCAAACATGTATGAAACCGAAAATAAGCAAAAAACAACAAATAAAAGCTAACTTTAAAAGTTACAACTATTTACAGCATAAATATTACACAGAGAAATATTACAAAAGTCCCCCTAAAACCAAATGACTTAGACTGAAGCGTGAGTATTTCGTTAGGAGAGCGAAACAATTTGTTATGAGATCTGCCCAAAAAACCAGAATTATGTTAAGGTCTGGGTGGGCGGGGCTTTTGTCTCAGCATGAGTTCCACTTTACCCCAACAAAAGAATAAAGAACCCCCAATAAAATAATAGATCAAAACCTAAGTTTCCTTTTGTGAATCAGATTAAAGTGAAGGGAACATTCAAATTATGTTAAAAAGGTACAAATTCTAAAAGGTAAGTAAATAAAAAACACTTAATTAAACCTTTGATAATCCTAATAAATTGTCAATGCTCTGTTTACATATAAATTTTATATATTTTCTATGTTCATTCCACATAGAATTCACTTTTCATGGCTCAATCACAAAGTCCAAAGCCGATTTAGTGTGAAAGTTCTCTACTCATTCATTGATTTTTATGCAAATTATGCACACTTTATAAATAGTTGGCTTAGTTTATTAAACAAGAGGAATTTGCATAAAATTCGTATATAAGACAAGGTAAATAAATCTAAATGAGCCATTTTAACGGTAGTTCAGAGTGATTCTTCGCTTTTTTTGCCATTCTTTCCAGCTTTGTCTCCATATAAAAAGATGAGACAATGATCTGATTTTGGTTAGTTGGCAGCATGATGGAGTCGCGATTGGAAGTTCGTCTCGCGAATTTTATAATTTTTGTGTCAGTTTTGCTGGCAATTTCGACGGGAGTAAGGTCCCAGGACAATGCCTCGTCTGGACGTCTTATTACCTTGCAAACCGGAAGTCCAGCGCCTGCTCCTCCGCCACAGGAAGTGATCATCGAAGGGGATTACGATCACCATCACCATCATCCTCCGGCGTATCCCCCAACCTATCCATATCCCCCGCAACCCCAACCTTCGCATTGTCATTGCCCACCGGGACCTCCAGGTCCACCAGGACCTCCTGGGACCCCCGGACAGCCCGGCCAGAAGGGTTATCCTGGCACCAAGGGCTCCAAAGGTGATCCTGGCGAGAAGGGAGCAAAGGGAGATAAGGGTTATCCGGGCATGCCTGGAATGCCTGGACCACAGGGCCCACCTGGATATCCTGGAGGAGCATATCCTCCCTATCCCTATCCTCCACCGCCGCCACCTGGTCATGGACATGGAGGGCACGGAGGCGGACATTATCGCCACCACGATGGTGATTACTATGAAGAGGATGAGGATCATTATGGTCATGAACGCGCCTTTAGTATTATAGAAGAGGATCAGCTTGGCCACCAACCCCTTATCTTGGCCTTTAGCCATCAGAGGAATCCACTGACCTCAAGATCAACTAAAAGGAGAAATTAAACTGAGTTGTTTCTATCAAAAATAAGGGAAAAATTCATTTTTTGTTTCTTATATCAGGGAAATTTCTGAAATCTAGGTTTTTCTTGGTTCACTAAAATTTAGAATAGAGCAAAAAAGAATAAAATTTAATATTTTAGGTACGAAATATATTTATTTTCTAGGGTGTAACTCTTTAGTTTAAATTTAAGATTAAAACGGAGCAAACTGATTGCTTAATTTTCCCTTAAAAAGTAAGAAATTAATAAAACGAATACGGAATAAGATTAAAGAAGGAAGGAACGTTTGCTAAGGTTTTCATATAAATTGGCAGTTATTTAATATTCCGATTTTTAAAATTTCAAACCTTCAATTGAAACCTTTTTACAATGCTTATGTTACCAGACACTTTGTAGGGCAAAATATAAATCAAGATGAGAACAAAAAGTATATAGATATCTTAACTATTAGCAAACATCGTCGTCTATGGCTGGATGGGCGTCGTCGACATCCACCTCCGCCTCCTCGTCATCCAAGGCCGCTTGTGAGGCGCTAACCTCCGCAAAATCATCCTCCATGTTATCCACAAAGCTGGAGACCCTATCAACGCACAAAACAAACAGACATTAGAAACAAATACCAGGCAAGGTTCCAAGTTTTCTCTGCCATCACTTTTCAAAGTCGCACTGCGGCAGGAGGCCTTCGTCCTTCGAGGGACTGAATCGTAGCAGCGTGCAGAGTCTCAGTAGGCCAAGGAGTATCAGGAACATCCCGGCCACATAGCTCAGCCACAGATTGTGCGGGTACAGGATCAGGCACACGCCGATTACCGCATAAACGGGTGTGGGTCGCCAACCCCCGCAAATCGCTGACAGGCGCCAACAGGCCAGGCAGTTGCAGGATGTTCGCTGGTAATTATTCCTAAAAGAAATTAATAACATAAATATGGGTAAGGAATTATTATAGTTTGAGGATATTAGAACAATAAAAATATATTTTTAAAATTATTTATTATTTTAAAAACAAAATGATTACAAAATTTCTAGTAAAGTATGAAAAGGATTATAAAGCTTGAGCTGACTTTAGTGTATCTTTTGCATTCAGAAATTTATACTTTTAAAATTAAATTAAATTAATATTCTTTTAAATTTTAACTACCTCATTATGATTCTCATTATTAAATTTAAATTTAATATAATAATTGCCATATTATCTTACTCTGAGCACTGCAGCTGCAGGAAAATAGTCACCAGCCACTTGATCTCTATGAACATTACCAGCACCGCTGAAAAACTAACCACTAATTAAGTTAATTCTGGGCTATATACGATTTAACTTACACTATATAAAGGCCAGCCTGATAGCCATGCATGTAGACATCAACGCCGACGCCGCAGATAACTGAAAAAAGAGAAATGGTTTAAGCATTTTGTGGGTGAGGGGCGAAAAGGAGAGTTTCATCCTTGAACAAGCCTATAAAATAATGTGATTTCGTCTGGGCGAATATATTTATAAGCATATTTATTGAGTTTGGGGCTTTTTTGTTTACCAAGATGGGGCCATAAAATGTAATAGGAAACCGAAGAAAAGTAGCGAGGTTGGTATGAGAAGTTTCGAAGTGTTAAATCTCTATTATAAAGATTTGAATATTGATACATTTTCTACGATAATTAAAGTAAATAATAATATTACAAAAATGGGATTAATTTGTATATTTACAAAGCAATAATAGAACCTTAAATAACCTAATTATAGGAGTCACAGAATTAAGACTTGAGAATTTCTAGAGCCTTCTTTTAGTTCTATTTAATATAAATTTAAAAATATATACATATATATAAAGTTTATTAGATAATTAAAATAATTAAAATGAAATACACAAATATATACAATATATACAATATATACAATATATACAATATATACAATATATACAATATATACAATATATACATATATACAATATATACAATATATACAATATATACAATATATACAATATATACAATATAAATTTTCTTAAACAGCCCCCTAAAATATTCATATTCTAACCACATTATGAGTCCCCTGATTCGCCGCTACCAAATCCACTTCCAATGTGTAAAATATGGCCAAGAAAAGCCACCACTCCCTCCACCACTCCCCCTCTTCCCCCTACTGCGTAAAAACTCAATCTAATTAAGTTGTTTTTATTATGCCAAGCCGCGAAAAACAAATCAGATTAAACCAGTTAGATATATGTGTTGGTCGTATTTAAATGACACTGCAGAGCCCAAAACCAAACCAATTACATTAAAGGACAAAAATCGATAAAGCGGAAATCGAAAAAAAAAACATGCAAAAATTATCTGGATAATTGAAAGCGATGGAGAAAAAATAGATATCCCTGGAATATGGAGGGGAAAACTTGGCGAATGGCTGGCGCCAAAAGGCTAACAACAAAGCTCATTGTCGAGCGTATGGAAAAGTTGCTCCGATAGGAGGAAAATGGGGACAGGGGAAAAACGCTGCTCTTGGCACAGGATGCCAAATTGTGAACTGCAAGCTGCATAGAGGCCAATGCCTTGTTAATGGCTCTGACAAGGAGAGGATTTCCTTCGCCATTCAGAGAGGGGTTTATGAACTATATCAAGTTTTTATTTCTTTGTTTTCTTCATGGCTGAAAACAATTTGTAAGGAAATTAGTTTGAACTTGACCCAACGTTTTTGTTATGTTCTCTACCCACCAGCAATTTATCAAAATTCTGTCATTTTTCGGGCGAGTTCACTATTTTAAGCGCATTAGGGAAATCTCGCTTGGTGGCTGAAAAATCGTTGTGATTGGCCGTGGATAAGCGTTTAAGCCAAGTTTGATAAGTGCACCAGATGGCCGAGAAAAATCGTTGAAAAAAATTCACAGGATTTCCATATTTTTTATGCAAATAAGAGATAATAAAAGTTCAGATATTTAATGTGATTAATTTTATGAGAGGAAATATTTCAAAACAGTTGAAAAATTTATGGAATTTAAATAAATTTAAAGTTTTCAGAGAAAAAATAAATACAATATTGGTTTCAAAGTGAAACAATTTGTATATCTGTGCATCAGTAAAGCAATTTAATTAAATTTCCCCATTTTATTTGATAAAACTTTATATTTCCCTAAGTTTAATGCAATTTACTATTTGTGCATTTTCTGTTGAATTAAATTTTAATGCAATTTATTTCCCTTTTTCTTTTTATAATCAAGAAAAATGTCTTGTAGGAATAATGCTTTTTTGTTAAAGGAAATCATAAGGAGATTCTAAGAGAAGGCATTCACTCAGCTTCTTAGCTTTAGAATTCATATTGAATGGCAAGAAATATAATAAGCCACAGCACTCAACATATCCTGGGGCTGGGATTTCCATGCACAAGCATTTCCTACGATTTGTCAAGGGTAAACATTCCGAAAAAGGAACAGAAGAGCAATGCATATGCATTTATTCATGCACATGCATCTAACCCCATATCGTGATTGGCATTATCTAGAGTATGGGGAAAGGAAGGGGATAGGCAGGAGGGAGGGTCACCTGTCCTGAGAGTTATATTATTTTGCCTGCATGGATTTCCAAGCACTTTCCAAGCTTACCGAATGAAGTCAGCAGACCAAAAACCCTTATCACAGGACGTAAACACTCGCACTCGGCGGACTGAAGGCGATGATGATGTCGTCCTCGACGAAGGCGTTGCTGTTGCAGTTGCATTTGGCTCATAATTAGTTTTTTATATTTAAATTATATAAAATTACTTTAAATTATTTAAATGTTTTTATATTTGATTTATGTAAAATGTATTTAATCTATGTCCGAATTTTATTTTATTTTTACTGTTTTCTTTGACACATTTCTTTATCACATTTTGTTCGTTTTAACTAAATTTATTTGTTATACATTTTCACTTTATTTAATATATTTATTTCCACTTTTATAGTTAGTTTCTTTTACTATTTTTATTTGATTCTTTCACACAATTCTTAAGACCTCACTACCATCCAAGAAATGGCTAATAAAACAATCAAAGAGCCGTATCCACATCACAAAAGTCCACTACGTGCTTGGCATACTTAGGGGACCAACTTAACGACAAACATTTTCAATTCCAACGTGAAAAGCTCATTACGTTTTTAAATTTCATTTTAAATTTCCAGCATTTAAGTTGGGCATACGCTGCGTATGCGTAATGTGACACTTTTTGCACTTCCTCCTCCCTAGTATTTAATCACCTTTGTGAGTGTGTGCCAGAGCTAATGTCTGCAAATTACCGTTACCATTTGCACTTTACCCCCGCACGTTTTGTGTCCTTTTTTTTCGGTTTCAATTTTTCCTTTTTTTAATATTTTTTTGTGTTATTTTTTTAGGTGCCACTTGACTTTATGACCGTGCCTCTAAACAACGAACGTCCGCACGCTTCCAGCAGCGCTAGCCGAATGAAACTGAATGAAAGGACCTAGCAGGGAATCGTTTCTATATTCGGAGTCAAATCCAGAGTCGCCGCTGAGGCTGCTTTTCCTACTGCCGCTGCTTTGTAGCCAAAAGGCCAGCCAATGGGGCGGCGCTGCATTCGAAGTTGCCGAGTTGATTTGTTATGAGAGGACGCTCGTGTTTATTACTTTTTAAATGCTTACATCCAAAAGTTGGACAGAAAAAGTGGCTTTTAGGTGGAGATTTATGGTAACCGCAAATATCGCTGTGATTATTTATTTAGAGTAGAATTATAATACATATATATTTATCGGAATTTTATTTCTTGAAAATAGAGAGAGAGGGTATTATTATTGTTTAGCTTATACTTTTTTTACGAAACTTCTTAATTGACTTGTTTTGAGAGGGAACTTGTATGTTTTTTTAAAGCAGTTTCAATTTTGTGAACTATTTAAAATTGTTATATTTATTGAGATATTAAAAAATGCTTTTAAAAATACTTATGGTTCTTAGTACGGTGATATTAAGTAATATGTTAAGTTATTAAATTTGTTTTTATTTTAAATGAGAATAATTTTTACACTTATTTTACAGCCAAATAATTTTTTCTTGATCTAAAATATCGTAAAAATAGAATTCTTTTTTGCATATTACAAAAAGGGTAGTGCATTTCCAAAGTCACCATTATTCCCCCGAGCTTCTTCCCAATTCAAGCTTGATTTTATTTGTCACGTTGTCCTGTGTGAGCTGCTCCTCATGTTGTTGCTCTTGCTGGCGTTTCCCTGTGTGTGTGTGCGTGCCTTCGTCCTGCTGGTCCTGCCACTTTCTTCTACCCCCACCTCCTCTCCTTGGCTACGTTTCAGTAATTTTCATAACTGGCTGAATGAGGACCAAGAGCGAAGAGAAGCGCAGCGACAGGAGGCAAGAAAGAAGCTCAAAAGGCGACCAGGAGCAAAGCTGAGCAATTGCCAAGTGCCAAGCAACTACGCAGAATGTGGACAAAAACATTTTCGGCTGCTGCTGGCTTCCTTCTATATATATTAAGCGGGGGAAAAGGTTCAGTGCGAAGCACGAGTAAATATTTTTTTTTTAGCCTCTCCGCTTATTGTGCTGTGCATTTGCTAAGGTGCCTATCGTCAGGCTTGTTTGCATTATGCGGCGTTAATGACATCCAAAGTGGGAAAGACGCCCCCCAGAGGAAAGGCTCCACTGTCGCCAGCATCTACGACATAATTTACAGCTGCCTTACACAGAAAATTTCATTTCCTTAAATTACCGGGAATTACAAAAGAAAAAAATATCTATTAAGGATGCCTAAAGCTTTGGGATTTGTAGAAAAGTCCTGAGATGCTAGCTTAAAGAATTGAAATTCTGATTCGTAAAACTTAAGAATATATTTTGAATTTAAGCTCTAATTTTCATTTAGATTATTTTGTTTTTAAGAAAACATAGAAAAATATATGTATTTCTATTTATTTAATTTTCAATATTTTTGGGAGTTATTATTCGGAAATTAAACATTTAAATAGGTTTCTACAATAAATTATCCTGGGATTATAGATTCACCTAGATTTTTAATTTTTTAGAATATTTTTAAAGCGTTTCACGTAGATATTTGCATAAATATATTAACGAAAAACAACTTTAAGTAATTTTTTCTTCAAGTGAAATCAAGCTAATGATACTTCCCGGCCAGCTCACTTGGCGAACTCCTTTCGCCGCTTCATTATCTTTGTAATTCCAGCGACCATGGCCACCTCGGGCAGCGACAGCTTGGCATCCTCCTGGAAGTCACAACGTCTGGTTAAATGCAGCCAGGTTCTTTCCGGATTCAGAGACAGCGGCATCTGCAGCCAGCTAACATAGTCGATTTTCAGGGATCCCGTCAGAAGCTGGTCGAAAGGGGTATTCCCAATAAAGAACATAGACCTTAGCACCGAGGTCTTGGCCTCCTTTATATTCTGGCCCTGGACTCCTTGAAACGGACTCGGATCATTGTCACCCGTGCCCAGTTGCTCCAGCAGCCAGTCCTTGTTAAATTTCAAATAATTATAGACCACCTTGAGGGCTTGCTTACCAATATTTGTGGTTAAGATATCGCTGACAAGGACCTCGGCTATATAATCAGCTATGCCCACATCTAGCTCCATGGCATAATTGTTTGGAGGACTATGGCTAAGGCGTTCTGATTCCGCATTTGTCAAGGCCAAGTCATCCATTTTGATGGTACTTACGGCACTCATGCCACCTGCTCCACGGCAATTACTGCCCACGGTTCCCTCAAAATCAGTGTCCAAGTTGATACTCTCCTTGGCTTGTTTAAGGAATAATTCGATTTGATCTGTATGTTTGTCATCCTCGTCAATAGAGCAAATGGCTTCTGATATGGAATAGCAAATGGAGGCTTTGTCTTCGTTTTTGCCTGGAAAATAAATAGAATTTTGAATAATTAAACAATTTTAAATTTATAAATAAATTATAGTAACTAAATACCCACTCTGCTCATACATTTCAGCCGTCTTGATCAGCTCAGTATAAAGGGCCGCAAAAACCACCTGTAAGAGCACCGAATCCCCCAGAGGCCGTGTGGAAACTGGTATGATATCCTGCAGCAAGGAAGCTATTTTATACAGTCCCTCAGGCAGGCAATCCCAGATCTCAGAGACACAAGTAAGAGCTAAGGACATGGCCTGATACATGCTAGCTCCATTTTCCACCGCATTTACTAGCATCTCCACCACACAATCCAGCACAGGATACACAAAGTGCATAATGGCCTCTAGCCAGGGAGTTCTCTTCTGATTCCACACCTGTCGCTTGTCCAGGCAATCGCTCCATCCGGCAATAGCATGTTCCTCCAGGGTTTTTATCAGACAGGATTTGATATCCACTGCCTTGCCAACAGCCACAACCAAGTAGGTGAGGGAGAGGACTATCTGGTAGTTGGACTGGCCAACGGGATCTGAAAAAATAGGGGGAGATAATTATAAACAAAATAAATCCATAAAGATTTGCAATAATTTAAAACCCCCTATCATAGATGTATAAAGAACCCAACTTACCTATATCTCCTGAAATAGATTCGGTGACATTAAAGCATTCCCCGCGACACAAAAAGGCCTCGCACTTCTGAGGAGCCCCTTCAGCGCTGGTAAATGAAATTTTCGCCACATTTTTAAAGTTTTCCGATGATGGCAAATGCTGCATAAGATGACGCATTACAATCCCAGTAAGATAAGCATCTCTCATCAAAAGAATTTTCAATAGATAAGACCAGTCAGCTTCGGGAAAGGCAAGCAAAACCCTCAAGTCCAAGGATATGGCAGTATTGGTAGAGAGATCGGCAAATTCGGTAACCCATTGACAGGATTGCTCTTTGGGAAAATATCTGGGTAAGGCAAAAATAATCCAAGCACTGGGAAGACCATGGCGAGAGCTAAACATTTCCATGTTGTCAAGGCCTTTGCGGAAGACCTAAAAAAATGAAATTTAAATTAAAAAGGAATTAAAAGAAATTTTTCCGACTAAGATCTCACCTTGGATAAAACACCCAGTGGAGCACCCCTAAGAAGGAGGCAATAGAACAGCTCCCGGCACTTGGCATGTATATCCCTAAGGATAACACTCTGATTGCTCAGCTGCAAACCCACATATGCCTCACCACTCTCACAGATATGGGGCAACAGTTCAGCAATGCAGAGCAGCATGTTGCATATGTCCACCAGATGGAGAGTGGATCGAGCCACGCTGGTCACTATTTGGGTATAGCGAACAGTCAAAACGCTCAGCGTTTCATTCAACATTCCAGCAAAGATTTTCTGTGCCATTTTGGGAGGCACCGAGTTCCACAAATCATTCTTGGAACCCCTCATATAATGCCACCACATCTGAACGGTATAGGAACCTCTTTCGGACTCGAAAAACGGTTGAGTATCCTCCCAATGCAGGCAGTCGGCATCTTGCATGATATAGAGTAACAATAAGCGGCAATGAAGATCCAAGAGACGTTCTGCCAAAGCTTCAGACATCTGGGAATATTGCTTGAAGCTTAGCTTAAGAGCTCCACCCTTTTCGTCTCCTTTTGGAGGACAAATGGTGGTGGTGGCTGCCTGCATATAAACACTCAGGGAGTTCTTGACCAGCGAAGCAGCTCCAATTGTGGCAGTGAGTACAGATAAATCTGCATGATCCAGAGACTCCTGAGAGAGACGATGAATGTGCTCAAGAAGAAGATCAGCGGACTTGGTCACGAGCTGTACGAATTTATCAGGATCTGATGTCTTGACGGTTGCACTTGCCTAGGAATGAAGGAAAAGAAATATAAATTTTTTGATTTTTATAATTTAATCAGTTAAATCGTACAAAATCTCCTTCATTCATTTCCTTTTCGGTGTGCAAAAGTCCGGATGGTTTTCGATAAGAGGCAAAGTATTCATCTTCCCACCTTTAAAATATATATATTCTATGAATTATTTTTAATATTGAAATCTTTAGGTAATTACCAGCGAATTAATTTGATGGCAGCAAAGGAAGCATAACGTGGAAAGTCCAGTTTTCCACCTACGACTCCTGAGCATATTGGTTCTTGAAGCACTCGTTGATGTGTCTGTTTTTAGGTTTTTTAGGTCAGGAACTATAAAGATATATTTAACATTTTCTCACCTGATAAAACTCCAGGTCTCGCTGCAGCAAAATCGGAACTCTATCCATTAAATTACCTTCTTCTAGGACCTCCATTATGTTGATGTTATGTTTTCTTTATAAAATATAAACTTAAATTACTTCAAACACCTTATTATGAGAGTGCAAAATATTTGCTAACGAACAAACACTTTATGTATTTTACAGGTTGTCAGGGAAACAGCTACAATGGCTTTATCGAAGAAAAAGTCATGGGATATCGAATACAACACACGATATATATTTAGAAATATAGAGAAAATAAATATACAATATTTATTTAACTCTTTTTAGTAGGTTAATTTAGTATAACATATAACAAATTTGTTTATTATTTAAAACTAACAATAGTTTTATATACTTTTTAAATCTTACCTGAAAGTATACAACATATAAAACACTATATATACCCTACACCACTCAACCTCCACTTTCATAAAAAAATTATTGATAAGACGCCAACTGCCCCCCGTTCTCTCTCTTTGAATTAAATTCAGTTTACGCCGCGATAAGCTGCAAACAAAAGCCGGTTGGCCTGCTCGTTGAGAATTCAAATCTGTCCTCAGTTGATAATTGACTTGCGACTGTGGCAGTTGTGATCTCTCAATCCGGAGGCAAACAAAGTGAGTACCGAACGACTCAACGGAGATGCTATCAGTAGATCCGCGCGCTGCTGGGGATCTAAAAAAAAAACTTTCCAGCCAGCAACCAGAAAAACAGACGGAGCAGTTATCGCTCGATAAGAATGGTATCAGGGCGTAATCAGTAATCCATAAATCTCCTCTCGCTCCTCTACACACAGACCCCAAAATCATATGTACATTTCATAAATATACAACTAAATGGAAACATTAAAAAATTAAAAATAAATCTTTAACTAATTTAATATTAAACGTTATCCTTCTTTTTTAGCATGATGGCACATTTGAGAAATCTTTCGAGGCTCGTCACGCCCCGCCGTTTGATCACCCAAGTAGCCTCCAGCCGCTCATCATCCACATCCTTTCTGATCGACCAACCCGAATATAGTTTCCTCAAGGAATTGGGCTTGGAGAGGGATAATCCTGGTGTTTATTCCGGCCATTGGCAGGGACGTGGACCTTCCATAACTAGTTATGACCCTGGTACCGGTCAACCCATCGCCACAGTGCGTCAGGGAAATGTCCAGGAGTTGGAGCAGACAATTGGCTTGGCTGTGGATGCGTACAAACAATGGCGACAGGTGCCAGCTCCAGTTCGAGGTGAGATAGTCCGCCAGATCGGTGATGAGCTCAGGAAGTACAAGGAACCCCTGGGCAAACTCGTGTCCCTGGAAGTGGGCAAAATATACAGCGAGGGACAGGGTGAGGTGCAGGAGTTTATAGACATCTGTGACTATGCAGTTGGCCTCTCCAGGATCTATGCCGGTCAACTGATTAACTCTGAGCGAGCTGAACACTCCATTTTGGAGGCTTGGCGTCCGTTGGGATTGGTGGGCGTTATTTCAGCCTACAATTTCCCCAATGCTGTCTTTGGCTGGAATGCCGCCATAGCTCTTACCACTGGCAACAGTGTCCTGTGGAAGGGAGCTCCCAGCACGCCTTTAGTCTCCGTGGCAACTACCAAAATTGTGGCGGATGTGCTGCGCAGAAATAACCTCCCACCGGTGGTTACTCTCTGCCAAGGAGGTACCGATGTCGGCCAGACTCTGGTGGCCGACAAGCGAGTTAACCTGGTATCCTTTACGGGCAGTTGCCAAACTGGACGTGATGTGGGCGTGGAAGTCCAGAAGCGATTCGGCAAAGTGATCCTTGAGTTGGGCGGTAATAATGCCTTGATCATTGATGAATCAGCCAATGTGAAGATGGCCCTGGATGCTGCTCTCTTTGGTTGCATTGGCACCAGCGGGCAGAGATGCACCACCACCAGAAGGATCATTGTTCACGAGAAGCTGCACGATCAGTTTGTGAAGGCTTTGGTTGGCAAATATAAACAATTGATACCCAAAATTGGCCATCAGTTGGAGGCACAAACGCTTGTGGGTCCCGTGCACACTCAACAAAATGTGGAGAACTACACGAAGGCCATTGAGGAGGCCAAGTCCTTGGGCGGAACTGTGGCCTTTGGTGGGAAGGTTATTCAGAGACCTGGTCACTATGTGGAACCCACTGTGATCACAGGACTAAGTCACGATGCCAGCGTGGTTCATCGTGAAACCTTTGCGCCCATCGTTTATGTTCTCAAAGCCAAGAACGTAGAGCAGGCCATCGAATGGAACAACGAGGTGGAGCAGGGTCTCTCCTCTGCCATTTTCACTGAGAACATTGGACAGGCCTTCAAGTGGATTGGAGCCAGCGGTTCCGATTGCGGCATTGTCAACATCAACACCACCACAAATGGTGCTGAAATTGGCGGAGCCTTCGGCGGTGAAAAGGCCACTGGAGGAGGTCGTGAGTCTGGATCGGATGCCTGGAAACAGTACTGCAAGCGGGCCACCATCACCGTCAATCATTCCGGCGAACTGGCCTGCGCCCAGGGAGTGGTCTTCAATGTGGAGTAAAATTGAGATTTTTTACATTTTTAATCGTCCTATTTTCTTTAATTTTAAATATACAAAAATAATGTCCTTAAACGAAATGCCGCCGAGTTAATTATTTATCTTTGCTTATATCAAAGCGCCAGAAGTCCACCTCAATGTCCTTGGACTTGTGCTTGTGGAACTTGTAGCTGGCCTCGATATTGTAGCGAAGTTCGGCGACCACTGAGCCACGAGCACCCCACTCCTGGGACTTCTTTTGAATGTAGGCACTAAGGAAAATTGATTACAAAGTTAAATTAAATTTAAATAATTAAATTAATGACATACCGTGTAGATGTTTTGTGGAGGGAGTAAACCGCTCGGTTGGCCAAACGCAGTGCCACTTCCAGAAACCGCATATCCATTCCAGCATTGTGCTTTGTGCCAAACGGTGGATTCATTACTACTGTGTCAAATATCTTCTCCCACTTGCTCCCCGACAGCTGCAGCACATCCGCTCTGACGCAGTCCACATTGGGCAGCTCCATATCCACCACATTGCCCCTGAAGGTATCTACCGCATCGCCATCCAATTCGAAGCCCACAGTGAGCTGGGCGCCCAGGAGAGTGGCGGCAATGCTGAGCATTCCACAGCCACAGCCCAAGTCACCCACCAGTTTTCCTTCTATATCCTCGTGTTGGGCCTGCATGTGATGCACCATGCAGGCAGCTATGTGCGGCGGAGTTGGATATTGCTCCAGCAGGATCTTGGGCTGCTCGAAGCCATCAACACTCTGCAGATACTCCTCCAGCTTCTTAAGCTTAAGACGTGCCATTGGCGGGCCGTCTATTTGCTGATATTGTGGGTGGCGGGGGCGTTGGGCGTGGTGGGGGTAGTCGCGGGCGACGGCAGCGGCTCCAGACGTGGCAGCACGGGTATGAAACTATTTCCAAAATACGAATCCTGAGGTATAAAGAAACCCAGAGTTGTAGAGCTCGTTGGATTAAATGCAGAGCGGGCGGTAGGCGTGGCATTAGTGGCAATGCCCACGCCCAGCTGGAAATCTGGATTAACGGTCGTCGGCTGTCCCAGTAACTGAGGAGCGGGCATCTGTAAGAAATTGTACTCTAAATATCGTAGAAAACCCGGCTGTCCA
This sequence comes from Drosophila kikkawai, assembly GCF_030179895.1. Lineage (NCBI taxonomy): Eukaryota > Metazoa > Arthropoda > Insecta > Diptera > Drosophilidae > Drosophila > Drosophila kikkawai. Next base: position 10,617,966 of record NC_091730.1, read on the forward strand.
CATGGTCCACACTCACCTGACTCGTGGTGCTCAATCCGAGATTAAGGATGCCGCCGGCCAGCAACTGCTTCTTCGACTGGATCTCCTCGAGTATTTTGCGGTTCGTCTCGGCTTGCTGGGAACTTGTGGTGGGAAAAGACATCCCGTTAAATATGAAAACAAGCAACAATTGTGGCAGAAAAGAAAAAGATTATAATAATAAAAGCGGTGCTGGCATTTCAGTGATTTTATAGCTCAATCTAGCTTTTTTGATATGGCAAAATCTATTAGCTAGAGTTTTTTAGCTAATTTTATATGTGATTTGGCTGCGTTTGCTTTTTTCCTAATGATTTATTTTCCGTTTTATTCTATTTTTTTAAATTAGTTTAAAATATTGGTTTAGACTTTTTGAAAATTAAGCAATTTTGTATTAATTTTAAAAATCTCTAGCTATTTTCTAGTCGTGTTAGTCATAATGTGACCGTTTGCTAAAATCGATAACATCGATATCATCACAATTTCACAACTCTACTAGAACGTGCTGGCAACATATAAATAAAACACAATAATTGTAAACAAACAGAAATCTAATACAATTACTTTGTATTTTTCTGCGGTCCATTAAAAGTATCTAATTACTTTCCGGAATCATGAGTATGAGCGACGACGACAGAGACATTGATATCGAGAGTGACGTAAGCAAATAATCACAATATATATATATGTATGTGTGTTTATACATGATTTTAATACGAATTTATTGTTTTTTACAGGACGATGGGGACTCGGATAATGGTTTGGGCTCCTCGCGGCACACGAGTACGGCAAATTTCACCCAAGTGAGTGTCTACATAATGAAATGCCACGGAAAAGCTGCACACGTTGCCTGTTGTTGATAAACACAGAGGTGCACGTGTTGTTGTTGTTACGAAATCTTATTTACGTAGTACATATATACTTATTTTTGTATACTTGAAGGCCGAGAAGCGCGCGCATCACAACGCCTTGGAGCGAAGGCGGCGGGATCACATCAAGGAGAGCTTTACGAATCTCAGGGAGGCGGTGCCAACGCTTAAGGGCGAGAAGGTAATGGGGGGTAAATAGGTGATCCTGGAGAGAAATCCTTATATTTTTATCCTTCTAGGCAAGCCGAGCTCAGATATTAAAGAAGACCACCGAGTGCATACAAACCATGCGTCGAAAAATCAGTGAAAACCAAAAGGACATCGAGGAAATCAAAAAACAAAACAGCATATTAGATCAGCAAAGTAAATACTAAATATTTTTCCAATTTTAACAAATTTTCCTCATACACTTCCTCATTTTCCCAACCCCCAGTTCGAGCTCTGGAAAGTCCCAATGCCGATCATTACGCTGAATTCCTCAGTGAGGACGAAGTGGGCAGCGAAGACATTGAGGACGATGATCTGGACCAGCCTGACTTTAGCAGACGCAACAAAAAAATGAAGACCTTCCATGCCTAGATGGAACGCACAGGAATGTTTCGGTTTTCATTTTCAACGATTCTGTGTCAATTTCATTTTGTTTCATTCACTTTTCTAGGGTTGTGTTAATCGAAAGCAATAGCCTTTAATGTTGTGAAGAAATCAGTTTCAAAATTCAGTTCATGTAAAAAGAACTCTGTGGAAATGAAAGCTGCAACATGCCCGTTTAATCATAATCATCATTAGTTTTAAGACCAAAGTGTAGCCCACCCTCTATACCTTAATTCGTATGCGTGTGTCTTTTGTACTTAGAACAAATCACCACTCTCTCTACGCTAAATAATAAAAGTTTGTAAGTTTATATTTAGAAAAAGGAAACAATCGATTGTTTTTAAAGAGACTGCAAATGGTTTTGAGATCAATTAGCTATATAATACTGTCTGAACCCAACAATAGTAAAGATTTCTACAATCTTTCCTGGGAATAACAAACAAATCACAATTCTTCTTCACTAAACAAACTAAAAGTTTGTTGGTACACATTATATTTTACACAAATTATATACCACTACTTAAACTTAAGGGTCAGCCAGAGGATCAAGAATACGACAAGGACAAAGAGGAACATGTAGCACATCTGGCGAGCACCACCGCCTTGTTTGGCCAAGCGCAACACCCGGGTCATGGTGTTGCCCAGAAAACCACTTGTCCGATCCATATCATCGTCGATTCCGCGCAGTAACTTATCCTGGTAGCGCACCTCATTGCCTATATCGATGGTTAGCGATTTCAGTGCTCCAATTTTCTGTTTAAGCTCCTCGGCGGCCAGCTCATTTTCCGCCTCCAGGGAATCATGACTCGCCGGAGCAGCGCCCGATCCCGATGGCTGCTGGTTCAGGGGCTGATATGGATAGTTATTGCGGCGCATGCTGCTCCCAGTGTGTGCCAGTTTTGCATTCGGATTGCTGTAAATCGGTGCAAATATTTAAAGTTAATAGACATAAATCACAGTATAGCATTCAAGTGACACGTAAACGTAAACATTGTATCTCACCCAGCGGCAGAACAGCTGTTGTGATGATTGTTTTTGGGCTCAACCTCTGTGGCTGATGTTGCATTGACCCTTGACCCTACCTTGGCACTTGGAAATTGGCTGAGTAATGCTTCAATTAAATAAATGTAACTTTTTAAAAACCCATGCAATTGTTGGTTGTCGAGCAGTGTGACCAGAGCAAAGCAACTGGAATTGGGTGAAAAAAGCTTGTTTAACCCTATGGTAAATACTTCTTTTTACAAGATTTTACTACTTTAATTACTTTATCAGGTAATTTATTTCATTATAATCATTTGCAACACTTCAGGCAAGAATATATATCCCTTATAATACTTTTATCATTTGCAGCTCTTGACAAATATAAAGAGCTTTTAGCAAATATAAAAAAAAATGTTTAAATAAACAATAAGTACAAGGAATAATTTCCATTTATGTATAAAAAAATATATAAAAAAAAATTTAATTTAATAATATTATTTAATTTAATCTCACAGACCACTTAAGGGTTAATCCTGCAACTTATTACTTATATACTTTGGTATTTTCCTTACTGCCGCCTACAGTCACACTGCTCCAGTCGCGTCTAGTGTTCAATAACTTTAGGTAATCTTGGCCAAAAATTTTAGCTTGGCGCTGTCGTTTGTTTTTCCCATTAATTTTCCTGGCCCGACCCTGAAATCAATAAGCATCAAATATTTAAAGCTGTGTGTGCCACAAGTGCGTCATTGATTTTAGTGGTTTTTGTGATGTTAACTCGTCATTTGCATTCTCATTGACCCTGACCAAGTGCACTCGTTTGTTGTTTTTGTTGCTGCTTCTTCTTTTATTAATCCCCCACCCCATTCCCCTTCCCCTTCCGTTTCGTTTGTGTTGATCAAAAAACAATCAGTTTGCGTAATAATGCGCCAATAACAATAACAACAATTAGCAAGTGATAAGCCCTGCAGAACGTTGAACCATCGAAACACGCGAGTCAAGTGACTGATAAGCCTTGTAACTCTTTCATTTCCAGATTTAGCATGACGGAGGAATACTCGGAAATCTTGCCCCAGAGGGGTCTAATGGATGGAATCGCCTCGCTAGTGGGCGTTCCCGTGGAGGCCCTGCGATTGCTGCTCACCATTTTGGCAGGTAAGACCTGCATTTTCACCTGCTTCTACTAAATATATGTGTGTGTGCATATCGGTTATATGTACAGGTGTTCCGGGCAAACATTGTACTTATTTAGATATATATATATTCCCCCTTTCAGGTTATCCCGTGGCTTTTGTTTATCTGAAATTCATTGCCGGCATAAACGATAAAAAAGTGCACCACCTGTTCTTTGCCGCCAGTGGCGCTGGACTCTGCTACTTCAACTATGGCTCTGATACATATCACTCTCTGCTGGGGATCGTTACCACATATTTCCTGGTACTCTTCCTGCGGAAAAAGACACAAATCTTTCTGACCCTGAACTTTGTGTTCCATATGTCTTATCTGCTGTTGGGTTACTTCTTCACCTCCAGCAATGATTATGATATCCTGTGGACGATGCCCCAGTGCATCTTGGTCCTGCGAATGATTGGATTTGGATTTGATGTAACCGATGGCCTGAAGGCAGAGTCTGAGCTGTCCAAGGACCAGAGAGAAACGGCCTTGAGGGAGCCACCATCTCTGCTAGAACTATTGGCCTTTGCATATTTCCCCAGTGGATTTTTGGTGGGTCCCCAGTTTCCCTATCGCCGTTACCAGTCTTTTATCAACGGGCAATTCCGTAAGCACGAGGGTAGCTTTGAGGCCGGCGTTCGTCGGTTTGGAGCGGGAGCCTTTTACCTGCTCGTGTGTCAAGTGGGTCTGAGTTACTTCCCTGACTCGTACTTTCTCACCCCTGAGTTTGCGGAGCAGTCTTTCATCAAGAGAATTTATTTCTTGGGCTTCTGGGCCAAGTTCAGTCTGTACAAGTACATCTCTTGCTGGCTGCTCACCGAGGGAGCCCTCATTGGCATCGGTCTGACCTATAAGGGAAAGAATAAGGATGGTGAACCAGACTGGTCCGGCTGCAGTAATGTCAAGCTAATGCTCTTGGAAACCGGCAACACCATGGAACACTATGTGCAGAGCTTCAATGTAAACACGAATCAGTGGGTGGGACAGTACATCTACAAGCGGCTCAAGTTCCTCAACAATCGCACGATCAGCTATGGCGCAGCTCTGGGTTTTCTGGCTGTATGGCATGGATACCACTGCGGATACTATATGACCTTCCTTATGGAGTACATGGTCGTGAGTACGGAAAAGCAAGTGAGTATCAATTCTGGAATTATAATTAAGTAGAGCAAACTTAAAGTCTTATTACTACGTAATACAAAATAATGCGCCATTTCCTTGTTTGTTTTATAGATTACCCGCTTCTACACCAGCGTAGTTTTGCCCAAGTGGGGTGAGGTTCTCAACAACTCTGACATCTACAAGCTGCTCTACTTCATTGCTCTTAAATCGTACAACATTTGCTTCATGGGCTGGTGTCTCACGGCATTTGTTTTCTTGAAATACGAGCGATGGATCGTGGTTTATGGGGCAGTAAATTACTATGGCTTCACTTTCCTGTTCCTCTGGGCCGTCTTCTATCACACCTACCGAACCCTTTTCCGGGTTAGTTCGCGAAAGCCAGGTGGCGAGGATGAAAGGCCAGTGGAAAGTAAGACGGAAGAGAAAAAGTCGCAGGAACAAATCAGTGGAGAAAAGGACGCAGATGACAAGAAGTCTGAGTAGCAAGGAGAGTTTACCAACAGAAAGTAGCTTGAAAGTTCTCAAAATTGTAGTTACTCCTTGACAATTGTTTGGAATTGGTATTTATCAGAATCTTACTAACCAAATAATAAGTTTTACCAAATAATATTGCCACTGTAACTAGAGATTTGTTAACTGAAAAAACAATTTTATACATATAATTCGTCTGCCTAGTCAAGGAGGAGTCATCCCCAAGTATGCAGTGTGTTTTATGGCGATAAGATACTGGCTTATCTGGGCCCAAAAACAGCACATTGTCAGTCGTATATATGTATGTTATGGAATTGTAAATTGTATAAGTGTTAAAATCATGTTAGATCAACTAGTAACTACGACAGATCACCTACAAGACTTATAAGAGGCCCGGGTCTATGAAAATCAAATAATTTCTGTTACAGATTTCTTGTATCGAAAGAAGGGAGCATCATAACTAAGCCATAAAGACAATTTTATACCAATGCAAAGGATAAAGGGATGCAAAGATACATATATTTTGATATGCTCACATTAAGTGCAAATTTAATTAATGGAAACGCGAAATAAATGCAATGAAGTTATTTTTAGGTAATTCTTACATTTGCTTTATTATTTGGGTAAGGAAAAGATGGGGATCGTGATTTATTAAATGTTATTAATCGATAAATAGGTAAATAAGAAAAAAATTAAACTCTTTTTAAATCGAATCAAATTCAATTCTATAATTTTTGTAGATTTTTTTTAAACCATTAAGACTTAAGAATCTTTCGAATGTTCTCTGTAATATACCGACAAAATGATCGTTTTCAATATCATATCGAAATTGGAAATATCGAAAAAAATCGTTTATAACTTTAAAACAAATATTTTCTATCAATGAAGTCCCTTTTTAAAATTATATTAAATTATAAAAATTAAATCTTTAAAACATATTTTTGATAGGCTTTCTATAATTGTTTTGTAAAATAATAGATAAAATCGATTCTGTAATCGATTTATCGATTTTTTAAGTAAATTTCAATCTTTTCCGCCACCCCCACTAACAGCTCATTAAAAACTAAACACATTTTGTAAGTTCTAAGAAAACTTATTTATTTTTATGATCAATAAAAATGGTCATGAGAATGTATACGGAGGAGATGCTAATAATGTTCTCTTTAGTGCTCCATGGGCTGGGCATCGCCGCTGCCGACGTCAACACGGCGCTTGGCACCTCCGCCAGCAGCTGGATCCTGCTCTTCCTGCTCGTTGATCTCGCTAAACATGTAGTCGTCTTGGTACTCCTTCAGGATCTTGCTCGAGCGATTCTCGTCTAGGAACAGCGAGTACACCTTCTTCACATCCTCCGTGTTCACTTCTGTGGCCTTGCGACGACGACACACCAAGTTGGCGGTGGTGATCAACTGGATGGCGTAGCGCAGACTCGTATCAGTGGCAATGCGCGTGAGAATGGTCAAAGCATCTGGGTGCATGATGCAGTCCTCTTCCTCGCAACGAATCTTCAAAATCTCCTTGACTTCCTTCTCCAAATAGGAAACCGTGCGTATGATGATCATGCGATCCAGCAAATCGATTGGAATTCCGTGGGGACTGCGGTAGTTGGTGCCCCTGATGCGAGTGATTCCTCTGTTGGTGGCCATCACAACCACGGGTGCCATGTCCGACTCCAGGGCACGATTCAGGAAGGAGAAGCACTCGATGTCCAGCATGTGAACTTCATCGATAAATAGAACTCCCGGATTTATTTCAGCTTTTCCCTCTTCACGCCACTCGAGAACTTTGTTGTTGATTTGGTCGCGTACCTCTTGCTTGATTTCACCAGTGTCGCCGGAGAACAGAGCCAGGAATCCGTGGGTGCGACTATTGATCACATCGATCTCGTGAAGGGTGACGGTGTGCACCACCTCCTTGCGTTTCTGGAGCTCACCCTCCGGGCATTGAACGAATCTAGTTTGAGCGCCAGTGGCATCGTAGTCCCTGGCTCGGGTGAAGCTTCTGCCCAGCTTATTAACTTTCCCGGATGCCTTGTCTATGGTGATGACATCACCCGCCTGGATCTTTTCCTTCATGAAGCACTCGATAATCTTGTTGCCCAAGTCATAGTTGGTCTCCATCTCGGTGGTCTTCAGGGTAACCTTACCCACTTTTTGGCCAGTTCCTGTGGCTGGGCGCTCGATTTGTATTTCCACCACCTCGCCCTCGATAATCTCAGTTTCCTCCTTGATGCGAACGCCAATACTCTTGCGCAGGGCCTGTGACAAGGCCTCCGTTTTGCTCATCTCCAGTGAATATATCTCCGAACCGGACATACTGGTAAATGGGGTCTCAGTGCCCAAGGCTTGAGCCATTCCCACGGCGATTGCTGTTTTTCCGGTGCTGGGTTCTCCAGCCAGCAGGATGCATCTTCCGGCGATTTTGCCCTCGCGCACCATTTGGACCACAACACCGGCGGCACGGCGAGCATCCTTCTGGCCCACCATGCCCTGGGAAACCAAACGTGCCTCCAGAACATCGTCCAATCCCAGACCGCGAATGTGAGAATGGGCGCCAATGCGTTCGATGCGCGTTATGTCGCGAACTTCGATTTTCTCGGTTTCGGCCATATTTGTGGTTCTAAAAAATATTATAAATTATACGTTTAGCTCGATTCCGACCTTTTCGACGACTCACGACTTTGTTTATGGGGCTTAAATAAGTTGCTAAGCAAATAAAAGGAAGCAAAACGCCGGGCCTGCTTTTTAATTGGAGTGTTGGAAAACGACTGAAAAGACAGCATGCTGTTAGAGATGGAAAATGGGATGGAAATAGCTATAAAATAGCTGAAATTCAAATCTTTCTTAAAAAATAACAAAACAAACTTAATTATTATAAATAAACTTTAGCAAAATCAAATAAAATATCTATTTGGTTGGTATTTGGCACAGACTAAAATAATAGTAGCAACAAAAAAGAATTGTTTACAAATACGACTAAGAAATTTTGATATTTTATAAAATGCAATAATTTAATTTATAATAATTCCCATATAGGGAATTAATTTAAGGTTGATTTTAACATAAACTAGCCAAAACAATTAAGTAGCTAATGTTAATCTACTGGCTGCTAGCTCAGCTGTTTGACGCGTTAGTGCCTTTCACATTTCGTCGTTTGCCAACACTACCTTGAAGTTCTTGGATTTTGTGCAATTTATTTATGTTATTTTTGAGTTAAAAATTGCACAAAACAATGTCGTTTCTAGCGCAAACTATGCGCCAGGTGCTACGCCAAGTGCCCAGCCGCACTGCGGCACTTGCAGGTAAGTGATAAATCAATTAAAACCATGTAAACAATGTGACATAACACTGTGGGTCTCTTTTAGGAGGCATGCGTTCGCTGAGCATTTCCCCGGCCTTTCTTCAACAAAACAAACCGGCAACCGAATCGGTGGATATATCTGCTATAAGCAAGGATCAGCAGAAGGAATGCTCGAATATATGTGAGCGCATCAACCAGCAGGTGGCCAAATCCGAGCAGGGACGTCTCTTTGCGGTGGTGCATCTTTGCGGAAAACAATTCAAAATAACTCCCGGGGACATTATATTAGTGGAAGGCTATTGGCCACCAACGATCGGCGATGAGATTAGTCTGGACAAGGTACTTCTGGCGGGCGCCAGAGACTTTACCCTCGTGGGACGTCCGATTCTGGAGCCAGGCTTGGTTTCCGTGAAAGCCACCGTGGTGGAGAAGACACTGACCCACACGAAAACACACTTCCGGAAGAAGCGCAGGAAGCAGTATATGCGTATCAACTTCCAGCGTTCTCCCAACACCATGATCAGGATTAATTCCATTGAGTTGGCGCGTCCCGTGGATGGGAATAGCGAGGCGGAGGTGGAGCCCTCGAAGCGTTTGTTTTAGTTCAAAAAAAGCTGTTTATCAAGAAAAAATAAATCAAGTCGTTAAAAGGTATTTACGAAGTAATTTTGAAACTACCTATGAATATGTAGTTAATGAATTTCTTGGGAATATTCTTTGAAAATTGTAATCGATTTCAGCGATCTTCTCTTCTGAATAATCAAGATAATAGATTTAAATAATTTCATCTGTCCTTCTGCGATCTTATGGTTTTATTTAAACGTCATTGAATTTCCCAAAACTTCGTTGAATCCGCTTTTATCCGATTTATATCTTACCTGGGAACCATCTGTCAAGGTTTTTGATAAGAATAATTTCCACTGTTGTCATATAAATGAGTTGATCACTTTTATGGCAGCTATAAGATATAGAAATCTGCCTTTAACTATAACTATATCCCAGGTTTTATGGGTACTTTTTGAAAATTAACGAAGAAATTAACATTTTCATTACATTTACCTATATATTTTACATCATACACTTACATTCTACACTTAACATTTAAATTTTAACATATTCCTATTTATTTTTATATTTTTCTAAACATTTTTAAATTTTATTATACATTTTTATATTTTTCTATATATTTCCATATATAAAATAGTCGTTCGATTTAAATATAATATTATTATCTCAATGATCTCAATTATCTTCTCAGATAGAAGAACATTATTGGGTAATAACTTTTCTTTCTATCTAAATCAAAAACAAATTTTATAATTTCTGGAAACCCCTATTATTTAATTTAATTTATTTAAGTTTTATTTTTGCTTTTATTGGTGTCGTTAAACTATTTTTTCGGCATATCCTATTTCATTTATATGTTAACCTTCTATGAATAGCAGTACTTTTTTTATAGTCCTTTGACCAAAAAGTCTGTTTTGAGGGAATTGCCCTTCTCACGTTTTGTTTTCATTGGAAATTCCACTTTCATCTTGATTCAATGACGTTTGTCCGCACACCATGCTGCATGAGTGGTATTTACTCAAAACGGCAACCTAGTTTGGACTATGAACTACCTGGCGCCCATCTCCGGTAACCCAGCAAAGAAGAGGCGTCGTCTCTAATGAAGCAACCAGCGGCAGCCGCTGCAATATTAATGACAGCCTTTTATCGCCTATGTTGTTGTTGCCATCTTTCATTAAAAGACGTCGTCGTTGTACCCCCTCCAGCTGCTACACCAAAACTGCCGCCCTTTGACCAACCTCTCAGCGGTTGAAAAACTGCAGGATATATGTATATGTGCATGTGGCTGTAAAGGATGCGTGGTGCTTTCTTTATCAGCAGATGTAAGGTGCTCTCGAGTCGGCGGCGGCTGTCGTATTTGTTTACGCTGCTCTTTCACTTTTCACTAACCAAAGGCGTTTACTTTTAAGCCCATCCTTTGTCCCTTGATTTAGCTTTTGCTTTTCCCTGGCCCCAATTTCAAGTTTGGCCTTTCCGGTTTCAGTTTCGCTTTGGGGGAAAAACTCAAATTGAAAACAGCAGCTGAAGTCAAAGGAAGACCTGGAGTTAAGTTGCTTATAAAAACTAGGAATTATTTGTTTTTAAATAAGAAATATAACCGAAATACATTTTAAATTATTTTTATTATAATTTTTAAATATTTCAAGAGTCTAGAAAAAGTATATAAACTCGGATAAAGGATAAAATGAGCCTCAAACCTAAATCAATAACCTTCTGACACACAATTAATTAATAAATTAAATAATTTTCCCATTATCTTTTACCCAGCTGAGTTTTTTAAATTAAAGTTTTGTTTAGTTATTTATTTATTTATTCTAAAGCATTCAAGATCAAGTTTTTACTAGTAAAAGACTATGGCCGTTATGCATCTTATTATTTTAATGCCTTCTCCTTTAACCCAGCTTCTTTCCATAACTAAAAAGTAAAGTCTTCGCCTCATAGCCTCTAGCTAGGCACCTCCTAAATAAAATCACTTTTGCTCCATATAAAAATGTCATTAAAAATTATGGTTTCACATCACTTGCCCTCGTCCTCGGCAAATAGGAGCCGGCACGCGATGAGTCTAATGGTGCCACATCAAATTTCGCAAATTGCACAAGCAGCACAAATTCAATTGTGTCGACACTTCGGGCAAGTTTTGCTCAAATATCCATCACAAAATGTATATTCCTGGTGCACTTTGCCGGCGACAAATCAAATTTCAATATGGGTAGCGCAAAATGAAAAATAGAGGAAAAAAAAGAGTAAACGAAAAATAGAAACACAAATTGAAAGCATGATGGTGTGTGATAAAATTTTCACCTGGCAGTACTAGGCAGTACTTTCGTCAGATTTCCCTCACTACTTTTTCGGTTGATTATGTTATTTGCCTAGGAAAATTGCATTTGATGTGCGTTAAGTGACAAAACGGAAATTGCCACCAAGCGGATGCTGGGTTTGTTTGTCTTCCTAGGGCACTTCTCCTTCCTACTCTCCAAAGCAGAGGCCAAACACCCACCCATCATCAAGCGTCCATCTAAGCCACCACTTTCTGTCGCCCGCCCTCGCCGCTTTTCTTCTTGCCGTGGAAATCCCATGTAAATGCGGCTCAAGTTGGGCCAAATTTCGTAAATTTATGCGTAGAGGCGTGTGATGTATGAGGCGAAAAAGGGAGAAAGCTGTGGAAAGAGGGGGAAATGTGGACACAGGCACTAAGAAAAATTAGGGGTTTGATTGAAGCATACAAAATTCAGGATTAGAAGGCTTAGAAAATAAATCATAACTTTTAGGAATATTTTATATACATTTTATTAAATTAAGAGTAATTAATAAAAGTATAAATAATAAGAATATAATTAAAAACTTTTATAAATATTGTATATGTATTTTATATCAAAAGAAAAGTAAATATAAAATAAGTAAATAGTTGAATATTTGTAAAAAATTAAAAAAATTTCCTATAAATCTTAAAATTAATTCAAAATTTGTATAAGGTATTTTCTTTTTACATGCAAGGACAATGGTTACTGTATTATGATCAGCCATCCATCATCAGCATCACTCAGTTTTGACATATCATTGAAATCTTATGCCAACGTCGTCATCATCTGTGACGTTTCATTAACCCAACTCCCCCTCATCCTTTGCCACGCCCATCAATCTGAGGGTGTTGATGGGTGGAGTTTGGTTTAGGGGGGAGGAGGAGGAGGTGAAATGTGTTAATATCAACAAGCGAAAACTGTGCGAACGCAATCTACCGATTTCCGCTTAACCAAGCCAAACATTGCATTTTTGATTAGACACCGGGCCTGTCGAGCCCCCAGGCTGGTCAAATCCCAAGAACGAGGATATAGCCAAGCCTTCCAAGGGAATGTTTGCAAGGGTGGCTTTTTGATGTGACTCGGGGCTCGTTTTGGTCAAAATGGGGGGTTGGACTTGGCGGGCAATTGATTGTAATTCCAGTTTTATTGCCGTTTTGCGTAGATATTTTTCTTTTCTGTAAATCCTTAAATGAGAATCGTTGGGTATAAAAGATAATTTTTATATTTTTGTATATATTTTATTAAGATTTTAAGTATGGTCAGCGAGGCAGGACTCTCAGGGGTACTGTGAGGGGACACTTCTCTGTCCTTTTTTCTTTTTGTTCTCTTAAGAATGTAGGAATAACATAAGATAGAACTTATACTCATAACAAAGTTGCCTTTCAATAGATAAATATTTGTCTTAAAATAAGTTTTCTGTTTTTTACAACCCATCAAAATCGTTTTTTTCAACTCCAAGTTCAAACTTAGACAAATTGTTCTCGCATTATATCGATTCCTTGCCAAAATACCCTCGTCATCATCACTTGCCTTAAGCATATTACATACGAATTATAAGACCACATATCATTCTTCGATAAGGGGATGATGATGATTCCTGTCACCTTACGCATTACTTGAAAAGTTTTTCTTGAAAATTATGCAAAAATGTCTGAAAAATGTTGGTTCCTCTCCTTGGGGATATTTTTCAGTTCACTGAATTGTTGTTTGCGATGCCAAAAAAAAAAGTGATTTCCAGCAGCAAGGGTTGTCTTTTCTTGTTTTTTTCTTTTGGGCGGGGCGGCTGTTTTTGATAACCTGATGGTGATATGACAATCTGCTCTCTCTTGCCTGCCACGTGTCTGAATTCGAATTTAAATAAGTTCGACGAGCAGGAAAGTTGACAAGCAGCAGTTTGGGGCCTCCCCTTTCGGCTCTTAATGATGAAATTTCAATAAATGTCATTTGGACTCGGCAAAGTGTCAACATGGCACCTACACCCGCCCCTATTTCCTCGTTTTCGAGGGGGTGCAACAGCTGTCAGCGCCGCGTTCAATGCGTTAATAATGACAGTTTTCCCCCAATATTTTTTTTCTCTTATTTTGTTAGTCTAACTAGCCGGGAAATCGACAGAGAGCGGAGAACAGGAAGGACACAGGACACCATAGAGTACCCATTGCACAGTGCCTGGTAAATTTAATTACTTTTCCATTGCTCATACGCACTGTGAGTCCATGCAAAGCGGAGAACAGTGATGGCAGAATAAAAATAGGCGGGTAGCTAACAATGAACTAAATATTATTGTTTTAGATGAAGTGCTGGGTAAACTTTATAATCAATTATTTTAAGGGAAGCTTTGGTTTTTGTTAAAATAACTATATGAATTTGTTTGAATAATATTTCAAGATACGCTTGTAGTCAGCGTTACACATCTTAGTTTTTATATGGTCTTTGCTTAAGGAGACTTTACAATCATAAATAAGTAACCCCAATCCTTTTTATCTCATTAAAAAAAATTAACAGCGTTACACTTCTTATTCTTTATATTGTCATTGCTTACGGAGAGTTTAGACTGAAAAAAAAGTAAAATGTTTATTTTTATTCTCATCTAAAAAAAGTTACAATGACGTACTCTTCGCTTTAAGCTTGAAAATATTTAATTTTATCGTAAATGAGGATTATTTTATTTAACATCAGAAAATAAATAAATAAAACAACTAATAAAAAATAATAAAAAACTTAAAATACTCCTTGTTTCATGTTTAAATACACCTGAATGCTCAGCACTCACAAAATGTCACCCAGAGAGAACTGTAGTGAGTGTGAAGTTGTGATTGAAAATCGTTGAAATTTGCATGTTACACGAAGAAATTGCCAACTGCGTTTGTCACGCCCTCTTTGCCACCATTGCCGCTCACTGATTGCAAGCAGGGGTCTATTCGATTCCGATGACTGGAGGTCCTTTGGTCCCCTGGTGGCCTCCTGCTGCAGCGCGTCATCAACGGCATCGATAGTTGACAGTTTCATAGCCAGTTGGCGGCGTTTGTCACAATGGCATTTAATATTTGGACACTGGCAAACCCCGATGGCCGTCGTCAGGAAATCGTTGGTCAATGGAAAATATTTGATCAGGTTCTTGTACATACATTTATCATCGTGGCTATATTTATGTGAGTATTGTGCATTGAAAACAGTGTTTTACTTATTTCTTAACTATGGTGTACAATGTTTTATAGTTTTTAAGCATGGAATACAATGTGGTATGCATTTCTATTTTTATTTTGTATTCTTTTAATATGACAAACATTTTCTTTTTTATATATTGTTTTTGGATAGTCGTGTTAGCTTCATAAGCTGATACAAAACTGTAACAAATTTATAAGAAATTTTAATATTGGAAGGTTCAAGATGTCTATTTAAGATTGTATATTCATCAGATTGGTTTATTTTCACATTTTACTTTATTTTTAACTTGGTTTATTAGCTGCCATATTGGATATATGTACATACATACATATGTTCATAAGTATGTACTTGTCCATTTCCACTTCAATATGTACGATTATCTGTAGCTTTTCCTTATTTATGCATGTTGATTTAGAACTCTTGACGCGTTGATTTGTGTATTTTTACTTTGTTTTACGGTACATCCTTGGCTTCAGCTTATTGAATTCCTTTTTGTAGACTCTAACCAACTCGGCAAGCTTATCAATTTCCCGCTCCAACGCTAGAAGACGCTGAAGGAACAAACATTCTGGCTTAGGACCCGGTCCATGCGGATCCATTGGCTTTCTGTCGTCTGCAACCTAAAAATGGTTAGTTAGTTAGATGAATTATATTAACTAAAGTTTGCTTACCATCTTTGTTTGATCTTAGGCACTAGGCAACAATCAATTTTGCGAAATAAGTTTACAGAAATGAATAAATGAAGAGCAATGAGTAATTTCTGTACAATACTTGAAAAGATTATCCAACACTAAAATCAGAGTTGCATTTCTTGCTATCGATAGTGCATGCTTCTGATGAAGTTGTGATTTAAGCAAGGGTATTCTTTTTAGGTATTAAGTCGAATATCAATTGTTATACTATTATTAATGCGTTGTAGTTAGCTTGAGAAATTCACAGATTCCAGAATAAGATGAGCTTAGATTTACTTAAATACTTAAATGTTTTTATTATTATTATAAGATACTTAACTCTCTGTAGCAAACACATTACTATGCTCTTCCCAAGGGTTAAATTTAAGTTATCCCGAATTTAATGCATCATTATCCATTATGTGACCAAACTTGGCAACAGATTTCCATAATGGCTATTTCATTGGTCAGTCAGTGCCAGACACAAGGCCCATCCTTTATGGCCACTGGCCATAAACCATTCCGCCTACTCTTCGCATTTTACTTGCGGTTTCGGGTGGATTTCAAAGCCCTACTCTGCGCCCTGCTGCCAACTTCCACTTCCGGCTGTTGTTGAGTCGTGTGTGAAATATTAAAATTCAATTAAAATGGCGTTAATTCCAGCAGTAGCTCTCCAGCATCGGCGAACGAATGTCGAATGTGTGTGCCTGCCACTGTCATAATTGTCAACTCCTGGGAGCCCGATCTCTGCCGGACAAGCAGCATGTTCTTTGGCATAATGATGCTCATCAACGGACAGGTTGCCATCACGTCCGGAAGTCCCTCTGTCCGGCTGTTTTGTGTCCACATCTCAATGGCATCAATGGCCGCCGCTGATTTCCTCTGCCTGAATACCCCACTCACCCTCTTTCTGGCGCCGCGTCACTCCCTTTTTTTGTTCAGCTCGCATGCAAATTGCTCTTCAGACATCCATTTATCATCGATGCATCAGAGCCAGGAGCCAGGAGCCAGGCGCCAGAATCAGCAGTCAGCCAGGGTCCAGTCAACGATAATGGTTAATTAATAAATATTTCCCTACAGGGTGGTCCCATTGAACTATAAAAAAAAGGGTTGCCTTTGATATAGAAATTGTATGGAATTGTATGGCCTCTGTTATTGAAGTTTCTCCTAGGGTCCTGGGACGAGTGTAGAGTTATTTGGTGTTCAACTGTTAAGCCATTGACCCACTCGCCTTGACTGGTCAACTGTTAATTAGATATTTATTTAAGAGAGGGACTATTTTCTTTAGGATAGAATTTATACAAATTCTTTTAAATCTTTAAATTTCTTTAAATTTAAGCTAAGGCCTTAAGAAGTTTCAATATCATAAGGAGTAACTGAAAAAATACAGAAAATAGTTTAGTATGAAAGATACTATAATAAATAAGATGCATAACGACATACAACTTTTTTTGCCCTTGAATTTATCCTTCTATTATTTTGTTTAGTTTGGTATAAGTCTTGATATAAGTCTTGATAGACTTAATCCAACCTTTCAAGTCCTTTCTGATCAATCGTAAAAGCAATTTAAATAAAAGTACATATGTATATGTACATACATATATGATAAATACAACCCTTGAGGCCTTATTGCCTTTCGCGAAACCAATCCTCGCCAATCGAGAAACTGGGATGCATTCCCTTTTTATTCCTTTGCCATCTTTACTCAGACACACACACACACACACACACCTTCTGGCTTTAAGGATTTCCCCTTGGAAACTCCAAACACCGAGCTCAACATTAGTTGTATGTTGTTTGCTTAAGCAGCCCTTCAAGTACCCTCCGCCTCCGCCGACTGTTTGATTAGGCATTCCGGCTGTCGAATAAATACCAATAAACAGAGTCGTAGAAGGGGATTCCAGGTGTCAACTGTACACAACAACACCCACTTGAGTCGGTCGAGACGTAGCCTTCCCGACACGAGTCAATATTTGATGTCGTAGCTGAAAGTTTGACTAACAACTTTTCTTCTTTTTATTTTTTTTCCTAATTTTGGCATGTATGTCTCCTTTGGTCGGAGGTCAAGTTATTGACTCGTGTTTGTTCAATTTTTAAATTTTATTTCCAGTCAGTTTTCCGTAGGAAACCTCCGGTGGAACGCCTCATTGATTGCCCATTTAGAACCGCAAAATTTAATTTATCTGCCATCAGTTGATGTTCTTGCGGTTTGCCAATACACAGGCACTGTCCAACTGATATCGAAAGAAGGTCCCACACATACGTATCCGTATCCGGATTCGAGTCGACCCTCCCCAGGTTGGTGGCCCCTTTGTTTGGGGGTAACCCATGTCAAAAATTGTACAACAGTTTTGTATTTTTTTTTGCGTGTTGCTGGTTTTCTGATAACATTTGGCCGGGTAGTCATGTGTGATTGTCTGAGTGTGTGTGTGTGTGTTTAAGATATCATCTGTCTCTGACGATACCCAAGCAGTCCCCACAGACCCTGGGGACCCCCAGAAAGCAAACTCCAAACCCAAATCCGTTGCCAAACCCGAACCCCAGTCCGCAATCGAAGGACGTCAGGCACTTCCGTTGGCTGCCACTGCCACCTGCTGTTTGACACCTAAATTCGCTTATTGTTGCCTGCTTTGGATTTACTTTTATGAACTTGTTCGCTCATAGGGGAAATCTATATCTACATGTAGGTTGCACTAAAAAAAAAATCGACCATTGATACCACTCAAAACACTTGAAAGTATCTTTTCTTTACTTTTTTTTTATTGGAAATCAGATAAATTTAACAGGCACTTTGGGTGAATGTTACAGTTTACAGAATAGACTTGAACTTTCTTATAGATATATCCTTTATCTCACTGCGAAATGTTGACCAAAATAAGGTTTGAAAAATTCTATCATGCATATTTTTAAAGTTTTTCGAATACTTAAAACCTCCTGTATTCATTTATGTTGTTTATGTCTTCAAAAGGTTTCCTATTTGTAGTAGATAACAGAATTCTACATGAACAAATTTTAATTATAAATTTATTATTCACTTAATACATTTCTCCAAGTGTACGTTTGTGTGTGTCCGTGTATCTTCTGGCATGGCTGCTGAAATTTCAACACTTCATTCAATTCGCAATTCGTTTCAACAATTGAAATGCGATTAGCACCAAGGTGCACACACGGGGAAACGAATAAATGATCGCAGAGTAGAGGATGAGGTACCGGGAGCAGGTTTGGGTTGGCTACATTTTTGATTTATGTGAAATTGAGTTAAATTCATACACACACTCTCCATACACCACTCACATCCTGGCCCGCAGGCTTCTGTGTCGGTTGTCGGTTCTCATTGTAGCGAACGCGTCCTAATCAAGGCTATTCACTTGCCATAAATCAAATTAAATGGCTGTCACATATCGCCGGGCGCCAGTGGGCCTAAAGCCCCATCCTCAACCTAATCCTCCCCATTGTCCTGTGCTCCTGCTCCTTGTCCCACGCCGGGTCCTATCCCTATCCCCGTATTATTCCCCTTTTCTGCCATTGGGTCGCTATTGTAGTTGGCGCTGTCAGCTAAGCATAATTAAAAGCGGGGAAAATTGTGAGAAAAATAAGGGCTTTGGGATTGGTCTTGGGTGTTGGGTTGTTAGAATGCTTTTTCTAGAGAACGTTAAGCTAAAGAACGTTAAGGATTGATTGACATTTAATATACTTTTTTATTTGGAACAAGAATTGCAATCTTAAGACTTTGTAAAATTAATAAGTAACTCAAATAAGGTTTGAATGATGTTTTTGAATTCTAAAATAACGAAATATTCCGTCACTTCATTTCAGGGTTGTTAAAACCAGTTGAGAATTATATCAAGATTTGTTATATTATTCTACAAAATCTACCAAGTCTATTGACAACTCCCAGGAATATGGCACCTCTCATCCCCATTAATTTTCCACCTTGATTAACCTGCTATCATCCAGCAGCTGTCACGTGAAATTTTATATAACTCGTCCGTGCTGGAAATCCTTTGTCCCCATTCCCTTGGGCTCCACGGCCGAGTGAAGTGTAGCTAATTTACTGTGTGCCTCCGATTTTCGCTGCAGCCTGGAAAAAGTCCTTTTGACTTCAAAGAAGAACTGTTGCTTGGAGTGCGCGCTGGGGGGAGTGAGAGAGTCCTGGAAGGTCCAACAATGTTGCCAAACACTTCACGTGGTAGGCTCTCGCTGCCTTGGTCCTTTGACACTGTCAAACGCGCTTTCCCCCTCGTTCAACCCGCCCCGCTTGAAGTGCATTTGTTTTTTGGCTTTTGTTTTAATTGGCTTGCGCCAGGGCTTGAAGGAGTCGTCGTGATCCTCTACTCCTTTTTAGCAAACTACATTCCCCGCTCGCCTCGCTCATTAAACATTTACTCTCGACGCTTTGTCGGCGTGAACTTTGATGTTGACTTTGGTCCCCATGTCCCACAGGTCCAGAGGGCCTCGCAGATAACCACTTGAGATTGCATTGCATCCTCCTCCAGCTTCTGCTTGGAGGGAGCTCCAACTCACACGCTTTCCCTCTCCCTTTATCTCTATCTCTCTTTCTCGCTGGTTTTGTCTTTGGAAAAATGCATTCTGCCGCAATTTGTGGCGCTCGTTTGGACCAACATTTGAGTCTTATGGCAGCAACCCCTCGGTTTTCTCTCTGTTTTGGGCACGGCTATGTTCTGGGCTCTTCTGCAGTTGCATCTTCACTTGGAGTTTGCTGCTGTTATCCTTGTGGGTTGGATGCATTTTTTGCATTTACATAACAACATTTTCATTATGGGAAAAGTTATTGTGGTGTTTTATTTGTAAAAAAGAAAAACATAAAATTAATAAAAAAAATTATGGATGTAGTCATTTATAAATTAAAATATTTGAATATTATTTTTCCATTTTATTTATTTTTGGGTATTTATTTTCATTACAAAAAAATGTTTTAAAAGTTTAGCCTTAATAAAATCTTATTTAATTATTCAGAAAATTTTTTAAAATAACTCTAATAAAATGTTTCAAGGATTTTGCTAAATTTCAGTTTTATAAGTCTTCACAAAACCTCAAAATATAATCCCCCGTAAACCCTAAACTTTTCACTACATTCCCAAACCCCTCACAGTACATGCAACAATCCTTCCATTGCCAATTAATAGAAGAGGCAACTGTACCTTCATCGGGTAAACTTGGGCTAAAAAAAAAACAGAAAATAATCAAACTTAAAACGCACATGTCATAAATCAAAAGGTCTTTGCAACACAGGGGGAAACTTGGGACTAGGACTTTCGCAAACTATGCACAACGCAATTGCAATGCAGAGAGGCCCATTGTCACGAAGTTGGGTGTGTGTGTACGGCAATTCACTTTGGGATCCCACTCCAACTTTAACTGCAACTCCAGATCCAGTTCCTGTTCCATCCCCTCACTTGGCATCGTTTACGAAGCTATTCAAAATGCGACTACCTGTATTTATGGCCTGAAGTCTCCTGTGGCCAGTGTTGGGTTGGAAGCTAGATAGTTCTAGGTAGTTATAGTACTAGCCTAATATAAAAGTTCCGTTTAAAAATATTTATTAATTATATTAATTAATTAATTATTATTAGTTGTGAAGTTATGAGACCCATTTATTATTTAAATAATTAAAAGAAGTTATTTTTGAGGAAATATTGCCTATAATTCAGGGCAACTTCTAGTTACCAACAAATTTGACTTATTTAGCTTCACAAATACCGATTACATTTATAATAAATTTAACAAAATAATTTTATATTCCACCAAGATACTAAAATATATCCTGGCATCACTGCCTAGGCCACGGCTTTTATCTGCCAGCGGTAGTTACATTCCATTCATAAATATTTTTTCATTCACTTATTCGCTGCCTTTCCCCCTTTTTACCCCACAAACCATTTTTTTTTCTGCGTTTAGCTTTCACCTGGAGCTGCATTTGTTATTGTTGTGATGCCGCGACTCGTTTTAAGCGTTCTATATGCACTCTACCATATATATGTTCGTGGGAGGCTGTGGCTTCGCCCTCGAGTGGAGTTTTGGGCTCGAGGAAATATCTATGAGGCAGCCATTGTTGGGCATATGTTTGTCGCTTGCCTTTGATCTTTGGGCCAAAGTGAAAGCGATTGCATCTTGGGGATAGTCGAGCCTCCACTTGGAGCTGGCTTTGCCAAAGTTAATTGCAAAAAAAGGGGCTCAGGCATAGGCCTCAGTTTTTCGCTTCTAATTAAAAATATTTGTTTCACCGTATGCTGCTTTCCTGCATATACATATACTTTTTTTTGTAAGCAAGTGCAATTAAAACAGACATCAAGGGAAATTCGTTGGTATTTTCAAGACTAATTAGGAGCGAGAGTTCAAATTGAAGGGCAACCCAAAAAAGAAGACTTCATAGGTCAACCTACAGTTTTTGAGGTTGCTACAGTGAAAACACATACATTTTAACAACTTGGTTAGTTGGATTTGTAAGCATATTTAGCCTTTTAATTACATTTTATAATATAACTATGTTACTATATAGTTTATTGCAATTTACATGCTTTTTTATGATGTCAATAGTACTATGCTCTGTAAGAGCGTTCTATATGTTTCCCAGCTTCCACCGATCCTCAAACAAATCTGCAAATCTAAAAACAACACCAGTAAGTATACCCTAGTCTGCCCTGGTAACACAGCTATACACTTACACCAAAAACTAAAAAAAAAACTTTAATAGTTGGTCGGCAACCGTCACTTCATTCCAGGAATGCTAGAACCAGTTGGGAATTCTAAGAGACCTTTTTTGACGTGAGGTTTTTAGTGCGAATTCGAACATAGAAAAATATTCTTCTAAGTGCATCCTTTCCTAAGTGATTCCACAATTTCTGTAACATTTTTCCAGGTAAACCAACAGTTTGTGTCATAATTGTAAAATCTCTGCCTCCGGCTTAGGCAATAAAATTCTTTATTGCTTTTCCAAAACTCCAAGTTATGAAGAAACTTGCTAATGTTAGAAGAGGACAAAGACTCAAAACTCACAGACTCTCAGACCACCACATGGTTACTTAATCATTCATGCAGACCCTATAAATTTTCATTAAAGTTTGATACCAAAAATTGGCTGCTCCCAAGCAGATGTTCCTGCCAACATCATCTCCCCCCAAACTCATCCTTTAAGACGGGGGCCCATCTTTCGCAGTGTGTTGTCAGTCAGTGATTATGTAAATATTTCAACACAAATTAAAATCAAAATTAAAATTACAAAAAGCTGCCACAGGCAACACATGTCTGTTAGGGAGAGCGGTTTCAAACTCCGGCCTAACACTTTGCTTAGAGGAGGCTCCTTCAACACTCTCCGGCGTGGCGTGGTGGTCCTTTCCCCTCAGCACAACCACCGCCCCCCTTTCTGTCCACACCTAAACCTACTACACCCACTGTACCCTCTTCTCTCCTTCTAACGTTAGTCTTCTTCATGTGTGTCTTATGGGAAATTTAAATAAAGTCAGCAGGCAATTTATTTGCATTAACATTTTCTGTGTCTCCTCACCCAGGGCTCGTGGGTACACGGAAAATAAATTAATTATAGAAGATTTTAAAATATTCATTGAAATTGTATTCAAATTCTTTCTTCATTTGAATTCTTACCACATATTTTTTTAATAATTAAATTAGAATTTATAGAGGTTTGCAGAATTATAGGTTTTACATTTTCTAGATTTTTAAAAAGTTATATTTTGTAAGATGAAAATAGAAGCTTCAAGTAGAAATGCATATTTTTTTATTTTTATAGGGATTCATATTAAAGTAGAAATGAATTTTTAAAATTTTTATTGAGATCCATATCAAAGGATATCTCACAGAATTCAGACTTGGGAATTTTAAATTGTATTTATTTGTCACAAAATTCAGACTTGAGAATTATTAGAGCTCTTTACACCATTAGAAAAAACGTATTAATTTCTTCCAAATTTCTGTAGTTAAATTTTACTATATTCCAACTCCAAAATATTTTTAATATTTTTTAATAATTGTAATTAATTTATATATAATTTCTTTCTGTGCATGTGTTTTTGAGCCTTATGTTTCCTGCTCCTGTCTGTGTATTTGCTGTTTGTGTGATGCAAATTTCTCCTTGCGCCTGCTGTCGGGTTTTTGTTGCTGGAGATCCGCTCTGGCGTTTTGTCGCTGCTGCTGCTGGTCGCTTCATTGAATTTTTGCACATCCCATAAAATGGTTAAAAAACACACAAAAGTGCATCCATGGTGACTGCAGCATAGCGCGTTGTCGCCCACTTTTACCATTTACTGATTTATAGCTTTTCACTCCGGTTTGCAGCATTTTCCGCAGCTGCCCGGAAAAACGCCCCGAAAGTGTGCTACGCCTTTCTGCATTTCCCACTATAAATCAAAAGCAACAAACAAATTAATACGCCGTTGTTGCTACTGTTGCAGTGTGTGACGCCTTTGTTGGATGGCCACTGTGTTTAATCATTACCTTCTCCTCTGCTCTCTCTTTCTTCATTCAATCCGTTTTTATTGTTATTAATTAATCAGCGAAAATTGCTGCAAATAACAATAAAAAATAATAAAAAGGGTTTTTGGGTAAGCCAAATGCTGCATGGATATTAGTTCAACGACTTTTGGTATGCACTGTAGAATTGGTCATAAATTACGGGTTATCCAGGAGCTTCTGTTATCTTTTTGCTTTTTGAAATTTTGCTGACAAATTTCCGGACTCAATTGGCATTTACTAAGCATTTGTAAAACTTACTAATTTATTAGCTATTCATTTTATTGAATTTATTAAAGTCGAGAGTATGTCCTGATTGAATTTTAATCTTTATTTATTTGTATGGAAATATAAAGGACTTCCATTTATATCAATTTGTCCCTTATTTAAGAATTCAATAATTCCATTCTTTTGTTACTCACATAATGACATTTAAAAATTAAATTCAACTTGATGTGAAAAAATTGGCTTTCATTTGGGAGAGTCAGGCGACATTGAAAGCCCAAAAGTAAACACTTTATTCAACTGCCAGTTTACAGATAGCCAAGGCAAACACACACACGCCCACATATAGAGCACGTATTGTTTATAATATTTATAATTTTAATTAAATAACACATCATAGACTTTTATTAAGCGAGGGAATGGAAAGGCCGACGAATGACGGCTCACTTGGCAGTTGTGGGATTGAGAGGATGAGGAAATGGCTGTGCCTGAGTGAGTACTGGATCATCAGTTTCAATTTGGTAACCGGGACAAGTCATCATTTCCTTTTTTCACACTTGGGAAAAAATGTTTATAAATATCTTAAGTAATTCTTTGAATGAAATAAGAGTTTTTTAAGCTATTAATATTTTTTAAAAATTTAATGAAGATATAAAGTGGTAGAAAATAATGAAAAATAGATAGGAGGAGTCTAAAGGTTTCGGTAAAAATGATTTAAGAAGTCAAGTAGTAAATCTTGAAGTAAATAATATGTATTAGTGTCTTTAGGATTAAGTAGACGCATTTCTTCCAAGTGCACAATTTGGAGAGTAGATGGTGAGGAAGGCCCTACCCTACGCCCACTCTGGCATTAAGGTCACTTCAGTTTGACAAATGTCAAATGGCATTTAACGGCATTTGCACAAATCATTACGATTAACAAATGAGTGCCCGCTCCACACAAAAATTGCGAGTAAACGCATAGTAAATTATATTTCAAGAGGGAGGCGACGACGACAGTTCTCTGACGGAGAGTGCAGATCCGCCAGCATGATGGTTAACTTAATTCCCGCTGATTCACTTCACAACACAGCCACCCTGTTGATTGTTTACCCCTCCGACACACTAAAGATGAATCCAGACGAAATATCTTGTGGGCTGTTTTCAATTCACTTCCAAGCGCCCCATAAAAATGGCAAATTGAGTGCGCCGCCCCCGTTGCGAATCTCGACAGATATAGTAGTGGTAGCCCCCTCCCCGACCCACTGGTTTTTAACTAATTGCCCCAGCACGCGTCCCATAATTTCTGGACGTTGTTTTTTCTTTCAGTTTCGCAGGTAAACAACGGGTCTCTCGACCATCTTTTGTTTTGGCCATAAAGTATCGTTCAGAAAAACAGCATTCCTGGAGCTCTCCGACTCTCCGGGGACCTCTTAAGCATAGATCTTACCGAAAATTCACCTCCCACTAGCTATAATAAAATTTCTAATTGCAACGAAAACAAATTCTGAATTTCAATGCACTGCAGGTGTGCCCATTCGAAAACAAACCCCCGAATGTGTATCATTGAAACTAATTGTTATGAAAATATTGTGCCAGTGCCGATGGAAAAACTGTGTGGGAGGGGGAAAAATTGGAAGGGGTCTTCATAGTATGAATAATTAGAAGGAATGAGTCAAAGATTGATTTTAAGGCACCTTAAAATCAAGACAAGACACCAAAAATATAATTTTTTAGGGTAAATTTATCTATTTTTTCTCAAATTTTAGGGCGTTATTTTCTGATTGGCTTAATATAAAATATGAATATATATCTGCACTTGTTTTACTGGTAAAATATTCATGAGACCATGTCAGATTTTCCAAAATTTGTTAGCCAACAAATCAAACACGTGTGCGCTTATAATTCCCAACTGGTTCTGACATCCTTGAGGGCTGCATTCACCTACCTTAAATATGTGCTATGAAATATAATATAATTCATAGTTACTTACCCTAAATATCCTAAGAAAATCTTGCTAAATGTAAAGTTTATTTTTATTGGACCTGTATAACCAAGCCTCAGGAACTCTATCTGTTTGTAACCCCTTTTAATACCTCATTGGTAACAGTCAGTAAGACCCAAAAACCTACCATAAATGCAGCTCAGCATTTGTCAACGCAAATGCAACAGCAACAAAAGCAGTAATAGTGATAACAACAACTGCAGCAACTATAATTTGATCCTTTCGGTGTTCCTGCTCCTTGGCCACTTGGTCTTTTAGCTAACCACATTCAGGTGGCAGAGAAGGCCGGCCGGCAGTTCTTGGTTCTGCTTCTGCCATTAGCAATATAGTCATATACACCCGCACACTGGGTGCTTTTAACCCCCCAGAGCCCCCTACAGCCCCTCTGGTATAACAAACCTCTACCCCCTAGCAGACTAACCCCCTTTTGGGCTGTTAGCCAGGCTTTTGTTTTTGTGTACTTGCGAGAGAAGTCGGCTGAGAAAGGATCATGCGCAGTTTGTGTTTCATTTTCGTAATTCTGAAAACCAGCTTTGTTGGCCCATTTTCAAGTTCCGGATATTTGAACTGACTCAAAAAGATTTTTATTTTAATACAGAAGATTTCATGAATTTATAAAATAAGCAGATTTTGGGATTTAAACAATTATCTTAACAATAGTAACATTATTAACAATACTTCACACTTAAAAATATATTTTTATGGAGTGGTTTTTTCTTTAAAGTTGGGGTTGGGTGGTCATATCTGATAAGAAAATAGCTTCTTTTAACTTCCAATTAGGAGAACTGCAGTTTTATTGTTTTAGCCTCTTGTTTGTGGAAAGTTTATGATTAATAATTAAATAATTATAATTTAAGTTATAACAAATTAACACTTTATATATTTTAGAGAGAAATTTTGTAGAAAATCTGAACGTGTATTAGATTTTTTCAAATCTAACGTTTCCCGCTTACAAAACATTACGTAATTGCTGGCTGGCTTTACGTCATGCCGTAAGCGTGTTTCATTTGCCAAAACGTTTCGCGAGCTTTCTCTCTTTCTCTTTGCCACTCCATCCCCCGGCTTTCTCTCTTTTGGTTGTTCTCTGTGCATTTTGCAAAACAAAACTTAGCTTGCCGCTTGGAAAAGTCGGAAGAAAATCCAGTTAGCAAGTGGAAATCACCGGAAAAACTACACAACGCGGCAGAAGGAAAATCGTGAAAATTCTCACATACCGCAAAACGGGAAGTGGAAGAAAAAAAAAACATAACAGAATCCCGAGGGCAGCTCAGTCGGCGTCGGCAGCGCGGAATGCTGATAACAAAGCGTGCGGCGCGTTAATAACAATAACAAAAGCACTGCCGGAAAAAAAAGAAACAGAAAGAAACAAATAAAAACAGAAACAAATGAAAAAATCGCGCGTTTAATTAACGGACAACGACGTTGACAGCGCAGTCGACGCTGCAGTCGCAGTCGGCGTCGCGGTCGCCGTCTCGTAAACGTGTGAGAGTGTAGTTGTGCGATTAGTATCTGAGTGTGTTTGATATAAAACTGCAATTGATTGCAGTTTCGGCGGCATTTTCGAAACAGCAAGCCGGCGAAGAACACACAACACCAAGAAATCGATAAACAAACATACTAAATAACAAGCAAAAAAATAAAACAAACCTACAACAACAGACAAAAACAACAACAAAAAACACCAACAAATAAAAACAAGAAAAACAACGAAGCAGCCAAAACGGTAAAGATACAAAAAGCTTCCACATACGTACAATATGTTTGTATGTGTGTGTACACATACCTAAAAGGCAACAAAGATAATAGCGGAAAAAAGAATAAAACTTGCATTTGTGTGAGCGCAGCTGTTGATAAAAGTGAAGGAAAAATCATTCACATTTTCTACGGGAAAATGCGAAAAATAACAACAACAGCATACACTCGAGCACTGGCACTCACACAGTTGCAGTTACAAAAGAGAGCATAGAGAGCTAAAAACTCAGACGACGCCAATATTTTTTTTTTTACGTTTTTCCGTTGTTTGCATTTTATTTTCTTGTGTGTTTTGTTTTTGCACAGCAAGAGGGAAAATGTGAGAGGAAAATATACATTCCAAAATCACGTTTTCGTATCCTTTGTGAAAATATTTAGGAAATTCTTTATTAAAATTGTTTTGGAACCTATAAATCCAGAGGTTTCCCTTCGAAATTACTTTATAAAAGATGTATTTTATTAATAAGTTTCATAATGTTAATAAGAATAAATTTTCCTCAGTTTCTACTAATGAGAAGACTCTATAAAGTTTATGAATTGCAAAAAAATTACGTATACGTCGCAATTTTATTTTTCTTATAAATTCTTAACATATTTTCTTCATGAAATACATAGGATAATTGAATAAAATATATATAAATAATTTGAACAAAAAGAAATCAATTGAAATAAAACTTATACCAAAACCTACTAATAATTATTAGATACTTTCTTCAAAAACACTTGAAACCATTAAAAATTTCATCAAAATCCAAGTAAAATGTATTCGTATTTCCTCTCTATTTTTCTCTCTGCACTTTTAAAAGTCTAGTTTACAAGTCCAGACATTGCTGTTGCTTTTACTGTTTTTGTTTTTGTTTTGGAAGTATCTCTCAGCTAGCAAATAGTATCTAGACATTTGGCAAGCACTCTCAGCTCTTGCCGGCTGTCGCTGTTCATTGAGTCGCCTCCTTCAGTTGGATTTTCCTTAAACACTCCACACGCTTTAATTTCATAAATTTGCTGCAACTGAAACATTTTCAGCTGTTTCAGAATATATACATATTTATTTATTTCTTCGCACACTCGCATGTTGGCCGGCAGTCAAAGTAACACTCGACTTCAACTTCTGTCTGCGTTCTCTAATTGAGTTAGTCTGGCGTTTGAATGGGAGCAGAGCCAGCACACGCATCACTTCTGGTCGAAAGGGGGCGGAATTGTATTAGCAGGAAAAAAGGGGGCGGGCCGGCAGGCCAGACCAGCGGGGGTTCTACGATACCGGGGATGGTGCGATGCGAGCCTAACTCGTGTGTTAAATTATGCAAAATGCTCAGGGAATGCCAAAGCAATAAGTGCAGAAATTTTTACAATGTGATAGAATGGCTGGTACTTGAATTTGGCAAGAAAAAGGAGAGATTAAAATATTTTAAAGCCAATATTTTAATTACATTTTAAGTGTTTTATTTGCTCTTTACTCATAATCAAAATGTAGGAATAGCATAACAAATTCATTCATTTATTTTAAAATAAAAACTATAGAATTTCTTGATAAATTCAATGGCTATAATGTATAATTATTCAGAAGCATATACAGATTCATTAATGAAAACCAAACCCCTAAAGTTCCCTCAAACGCAGTCCCTAAAATATTCAGCTTGCATTAATGCAAATTATTTTTAAACTATCCCCTATATCAGCTGGTATTGTATTCATATCTTTGCAAAGCACGTTCATAAAAAGGAGCCAGCCATTTCGAACAAGTTTTTTATCTTTCCTTGGCCCACGTACAATAACACACACATTTTTTTCGGCTATTTTAAAGGGTTAACACACGCTTTACGACTGACAAACTTTTTCCACGTTAGCTTTTTGTGCCGGTCCTTTTATTTTGTAAAAATGTTTGGCATTTTTTGTATTAAATTGTCAGTGAAACGAGCGTCGGTCCGTTTCCGTGGGGCATGGCAACAATTCAAAACGTGAACTGCCACTAAAACATGCCAAAAATCTGCGCATTTAAAATATTTGCCCCAGAGCCCATTGAGAGTCAGCCAAGCGAAGGGGGCGGGGGCCTGTGGGGGGTGTTGGGAAAATCCTGGCATTTTCCTGCGATTTGATTTAGTTGTTGTTGTTGGCCGGGTTACACCTTTACCCTCACACCTATCCCTACTGTTTTTCTTACATATATGTAGGTATATATTTGATTGTTCTCAGTTTGTTAATTTTTTTAAAATACCGCCTGCACCGTCTGGCTTTTTTATTGTCCATGTAACATTCCTTTGTTTTACATTTAATTGCTCTTCACGCCACTTGTTCGTCAATAACTAATTTGAAATATCTTCTTTCAGGTTCGTCAAATCAAATGTGAACGTATACCCAGCCAGAAATTCATTTTAAAATCCCGCAATCCAATGTTACGATTGCAAATAAATAAATAAATATACGAATATGCAACCATTCCGTTCCGTGCCGTGCTAATGCAAAAACGTATACGATCTAAAACCGATAAATATATATAAAAAATAACTAAACCAAAGTGAAGTAACAATTTTGCAAACCATAAAAATAACTAGACTAGCAGCAGATAATACCAAAGGAATCCTTTTTACAGGAGGTGAGTTTTGCAAAACAATTTTTATATTTATTTATTGTAAAACAAAAATGTAAACTATTTTCAAAGATGGAAATAGTTTTATCGATTGAAATAGAAATTTAGAAATGTTTATTGAGAGCTTGGTTATTAAAGAATAACTAAACATAAGCCCAATAAAATCTTCAAATCCTTTTAGCAATAATATTTTTCCACAAACATATAGAAAGAATTTCGTACTTTCTTTGGCAAAATATCAGACGCCCAACTTTGCTTCACAGCTTCGTGTTATTATTTTCATATGTTGATTGCCTTTAGCTTTTCCTGGACTTCTGTTTATCGACTTCAATTTGCTCTCAAACACCGGACCCAAAACTCAATTGGAATTGCAGAGAAAAGCAGGAAAATGGACCTACAGGGAAAGGGACAACAAGGGGAGAAAGAGAGGAAAAGCCTAGACGAAAACGGGCAGGGAAATCGGGAGAGAGCAGGCGGAACAGGGCATAATCCAGAAAACACCATTCAAGGGCAACTTTCACCAGTTTGCTTGATGGGTGACTGGCGAGATTGTGATGGAGCTGAGGGGACGTGGTGGAGCTGGGGTAAGAGGTCAAACCACCCGACTGAAACACCCGGTGGCAACTGCCCATCCATCGCTTAACATTTTCGTCTGCCATTTTCATTTCGACCAGGGAAAACTCTGCCGCAGTGGTCGGCCGCATTGGCAGTTTTTGGGTCTCCACAGACATCGGACATACATCACAAGCCCAAGTTCAAATTTCCTACTTCCTCTCGGCCATCTCACCCACCTCCACATCCCTGCGCCCTTTCCCTTCTTCTTGGTCTATTGCCTTTTTTATGAGTGGCAAAATTGTTGTTATTTTTGTCGAGTTTTCCCAAAAAGAAAAGAACCGAATGAAGAGAAAACCCAGAAAATGTACTGTGGGAAATATTGTCATGTTGTCAATTAAAGTCTTGGTTATAAATACAAGAAATAAGTTATATTTTGGATGTAGACATACAATTAATTAACAAATTATAACATTTTCAATGCTTGTGTTTATTTTACTCTAAATAAAAGATTTAAAAACATAACAAGATAAAGACAGATATTTGATAAACTAATTAAAAAGTTTGATACAGAAAGCTTAGAATCTGAGAGAAACCTTCAAAACTAGATCGACTCGACTGTTGATGCTTAGAATTCATTGAATTTTAGTTGCTTAAGAGACTGTTTAACCCTAATGGGGCTATTATTATTATTAATATTCACATAAATGCTCACCAATCTACACTTTTTTCTCTGTGCATGCGGAAAATAAAGAAGAAAATTTTTTGAAAATGCCTGCCAGCTGAAGAAGCAGTGGGAGCAGAAAGACGGAGGCAAGGACATGGAGTGAAAACAGTTGCCGCCGTATTCTGTCCTCCGACATTTGTCGTCGTCCTTCGTCCTTCGCCCATCGTCTGTCTTCTGTCGCCGTCGCACCTTCCATTTCCACTTCGAGCGAGCTTCAAGCTGCGTACTCCCAACTCCCCAACGCCCAACAACCACCCCAAAAACACAGCACAGCAAAGGCGGCATCCATCCAAGTCCGTCGACCCGGGTTTTCCCCACATAACGATGCAGCACCATCGGCTGCCTGAGAGGCAGGCGGCATTTTCAACAATTTCCACATTTTATCTAACCACCCCCAAAGTGTCGACTGCAGAAAATATACGTATATATATGTATATACATATATAAAAAAGGGAAAATCCTGCGGGGGAGAGCCAAAACGTAGAGAGACTTCACAGCGAGAGAGGAGAGAGATTGTACGGGGAAAGCGGGAAAAGCAGACAAAGAGAGCGTAGACGCTGTAGATTTTGCTCTAGTCCTCTGTTGTTGTTATTTTCCATAACCTTGGCAAAAAAGGGGTAGAGCTACTTTGTTATTATTTTCGAATAGACCTCGGCTCTTTTAATTAAGATGCGAAAGCCTTGAATATTCATTGGGATAGATAAATAATTATAATTAGACAGAATGGTATTAAAGCGTTTTATTATTTTAATAACAAGTATTAAAAATATTTAAAATTTTTTTAAAATCTGCAGAAAAGGACAATTTCTTAAGCTAAGGAATTCCTTTACTAAAAAATGTATTAAAAGCTTTTAAAGAAATCAAATAATAAAAATTTAACAAAATAAAATGTTTAAATAAATAAAAAAACAAATGTGTGATCAAAATTTCATTGTCCTATATTTTTTTATATTTTTCTATATTTTATTTAACTAAATCTTAATGATATATTCCATTCTTTATAAAAGAAAAATATTAATCTAAAAATTCCCAGACCATTTGGATTAAAATGTACTCTGGAGATTTTCACCTGAAGCTTCTAAACTTTTCTTCCAAAAAAAAAACACATTTCAACTTTTTCCCCAACTTTTGTTTGTTAGTTTTTCCTTCTGGTGTTGCTGCCATATTTCCTATTCTTTTCACCTCTTGCACCTAGACAAATCACACAAACTGACACGAGACAAATAAAGAAGGAAAAAAAAGAAGAAAACAATTCCGAAACGTGTTTAACATTTTCATCTTCATTTCGCATTTTAAACAATTTTTCTTTTGCGTAACTTTTCGGTCTCCAAAGATTTTCTAACCCTTAAAATGGGGCTAAGAGAGGAAAAGAGAAAATTGTTTTTCTTTTTTGCTTTAATTTTGGCAATTTTTCTTGTGCCAGAAGAAAAATCGAGTTGTCGTTTGAGGGGTTCCGGTTTGCGTTGGGTTTTTTCCGGCCAAAAAAACCCCCCGCGTTGAAAATTGGGGGTTGCTTTTCTTGCTTTCTTTTCGGGTTTTCCTTTTCTTGTTTTTTTTTCTAGTACCCGGTACTAAAAATTTAGATAGGGTATATTGTACTTGGGGAAATGTAGAATTCAAGGTGGGACATTTGGTTTTATAATAAATGGATCCATTTAGTATTTATTCATTAAATTCGGGTTGTATGAAATATATTTGAAATAACCACTATTTTAAGATAAAATCAATCAATTTTAGCCTTACTTATCTAAAACTTCTTTTAATAATGGCTATTTTTATGCAATAGAACAACTAAGGATTCAATTTTTGTCTTACTTTGTTCTATTTGGTTTAAGATTTAGTTTAAAAAGCTATAAAAAACCGGGTATCTCATAGTCGTGTCCCTCAAATACAGTGTTCTTTCTGTTTTTTGGTTAACTGCTACTGCCTTTTGCCGTTGTACTCTCTACTTTTGTTGTATGTTTATGCGCTACGCGTTTTTCCTAAGATTGACTTTGACATTAGCCTCACAAAATACGCACACACATACACCCGCACACACACACACATATAGCTTTCGACACGCTTGGTTGTTGTTGCTCGGGTTGTCCGCCATGTTGTTTTATTTTAGCACATTTACGTCATAATGGCATTTCCTTCCGCTACTTTTTCTTCGGCTTTCCTTTTCAGCCCGACCGCCTTTGACTTTCCTCGGCGTGTTGCCGTAATTTTCATTGTGTCTGCTGCTTTACAAAATTTATCTTAGTCCCTCTGTGTTGCCTTAAATTTTCGCCTCATCTCCGAAGTCCTTTCTCTGGCTTTATCGTCTGTTCGTTGTTGTTGTAATTGCCCTGCTTTATTGTTGCCATTCGCATTCTATTTTCCTGTTTCCTTCATTCTGTTGTGTTGCTTTGGCTGTTTATTTAATTTGATTTCATTTTGATTTTTATTAGTTTTCATGCGTCGCTGGCCTAGTTTTAGTTTAGTATTTGTGGAGGATTTTCTATTTTGTTTGACAAGAAAAGAGGTTAATGTTTGAGATACTGGCGATATCGGAGTTATATTGCTTTAAAAATATATAAAATAAATGGGAAAGCTAAAGTCAACTGCTAAAGGAACATAGGTGCTATTTACTTTGTCTAATAATATTCGAATTTATAAAAAATGTTAATTAAACAGGACGAAAGGCAGAAGAAAATGTTGATAGTGTTTCTAGGAATATAAATTTATTAATTATATAATACTTAAACTATAATTTCAAACAAATTTTAATTAAACAGGACGAAAGGCAGAAAAAAATCTTGACAAATTCAGGAAAATGTTGCTAGGAACATGTTGCGCAACACCTTTAGTGCCCTATTAGTACTGGGTATTAAAATACATTAAGTCTTGATATATATTTCCAAAAATATTCCACTATATTGCTACATCAAATCAAAAGATTTAAAATCCTATACGATTAATATAAAATTTGTATAAAGCCAAAATTCTTGTACCCTTATTTTGCTCAGTGAAAATGTAAGTAATTTTTGTTTTTTGGCTTGGACATCCATCCACCCACCGATCCCCCTAGCCATCTATCCACCTATCCATCCATCCACCTATCCAACCCCTGCGGCATGCAGACCACAGCATTGACAGGGCATTGACAATGATTGATTACCTACCCGAAAGTGGAAACTGTTTTTAGGGCTAACCAACATTTAGCGTTACCACCCATCACACACACACACACACACAGAATATCCCCTCTCTAACCCCTCCACAAAAAGCACCCACACAAACACACTCACATACGCAGTCAACCTGCCACGCACAAAAAATTATTTCATTATCTTTTAGCTTTTCCCTCGATTTTCTTTCCCCCATCCAAGTTAATTGTAATTACACGTAGATAGTCGCACGATTAGATTCAATTTGTGTGACTTGTCGCTTAGCTTCAGTCTTAGCTTTTCCCGAAAACTGAGGTAATCAGATTCGCTTTTGTGTACAGTACAAATTTAGTGTTCAGGTGATTTTGTAATTTTAGTTGTACACTAAATTAAAGACACTTAAGGGGGACACAACTGCACCTGCGTGGTGGCTCTGATAACTTTGAAAAGGAGAGCATATAATATAAAAAGAACGACAAACAAATTGGGCAAGAGTGACATCGGTGGTTGAGATTTATGAAGAGGCACTCATTGAATTGTGCCGTAGAACTCGCCGCGTTGACAGTTAGTTGAGATTTACGATGACGACAAAGGCCACTCCGGGGATGTGAAATGTGAAATGAGAGTGCTTCGTGTAAATGGCTCTATCCCGGCGATAGTGCGGCAAAATTTATATTTATTGAATGTAATTTATGATGAGGAGCGAAAAATGTAGTGTATATATGTACATATGCTGTACTTGTTTCTTTATATTATAAAGAAAATATATTAAACTATGGTGCTTTATATATTACTCGAGTTTTAAAACCCCTTAAAAAGGTATTCAAAAGTACAAAATGCAATTTATGAGGTACCAAAATCAATCTAAATTTGTTTTATTTATTTTTAAAAAATGTTCGTAGGGTTTATTGATTTTTTTTTTTGTGATTTTCAAAAGCCTTATTAATTTTTGTAGTAGTAGTAAATCGATATATATCGATATATAAAATTCGATATAAAAAAAACGATATATAAAATTCGATATACAAAAAACCGATATATAGAAGCGATATATATAAATCGATTTACAAATATATAAATCAGCTTTAGTTGAAAATTGTTTATTTGAATATAAAACTTAAAAAAAAATATATTTTTTTTTAGATGAAGATGAAAAATATAAAAACAATATTAAAGATCGATTAGGTACAAAAAATATACTCCTAAATCCGTAAAAAAACGTTGTAAAAATATACTTACATTTGAATTGTATTTTATTTTTTTAACTTTACCTTTTTATTGTTATAATCAACGTGTTTACGTAAATGTTCTCTTAATTACCGTCATCAATGCATATTTATATTTCCACAACCCCAACATTTGCTGTCCCAAAACAACCGAAAACAAGAACATCCACCCATACTGGAACCTCCTTGAGCGCCATAATTATTTTCTCTCCGATCCGCTCATTATCAACCCCAAAAAAGAAAGAAGGGAAAAAGGAAGAGATCCCCGTAATTGCGTACTCCTACATCTGACACCCATCTGGGAGTTAGGGAACCCTTGTCACTGCAATGACGTGCGAACGCACATTTATTCCCCACCAAAAACCGAAAACTGTTTCAGTTGACAATCTTTATTAATCAATTAAGCGGATGTAGGAGTAAATGTGTCTTCGCGTTGGCTCCTTTCGCCGCTCGGATGCTGTAAGTAATTAAATTAAAATGCGAGCATGTGTTTTTTTTTCGTTCGTTTTCAGTTTCGGTTTTTGTCTTCCTGGAGGCTGGATCCAAACCAGGATCCAGCTGCAAGCCCTGGGGGATTTACCCGCAGACGGTTGACAAAAGCGCTGACAGTTTCCTCACAGGGGGGAAAAACGACGGAGCAGTACGGTTGACAACGGCATTTAATCAATCAATTTTGAACGGTAATCAAGCGGGCAGCTTAAACTAAAGTAGGGGATGGACAGCAGCCCTGGTCCTAGGGAACTCTCCTCTCTGCTAGCTTTGATTGATTGGTTTTCCCCGGCTCAAGGGATCACGCGTGCACTTCTTGCCCAAGTTTAATTTGAAATTATAAATATGCAGGGAGCTGGGAAAAGTGAAACAAAATAAGAGGAGGCAAAAACATCTGGCGATTGGATAAGTAATTAAGTGATTAGCATTGCCTTGCTTTTAGTTTAATTAATTTTAGTCCTTTTTTTTTGGTTGATGGATGAGGGGTATTTTGGCAATCATTGGGGGAGCTTATCAAGCTGAAATGATGGATAAGATAAGCTATGGGAAAAACTAGAGCTAAGATTTGGATTTCTGGGTTATATATCCAAATAAATTGTATGGGATTTGGTGGATAGAAAAGTAAATAAATTGCACCTAAAATTTTATAAATAATTTCAAAAGCCTCGTTAAGTCCGAGTTATTATGTTAAACTTTCCTTATTTGTATTATATCCGCTAATTTGCTAAACGGTAAAGCCACCTTTTTACTCATTTTCCTCGAGACTACAATAAATATATGCAAAATCCAAATCGAATGCTTCATAATTTCTCAATAATTCCCATTTGCATACAAAACCCGTACCTAAAGAAGCCAGAAAACCACAACCGAAAACGTTATAAAGAAACGAATTCATTTCGTTGGCACCTTTTCAGTCGTGCGGCTATAAAAATACCAAATAGATAATTAATAACGGGCCACAAATAATGGCAATAAAAATTAATAAGCATTAATTTGAGTTATGAAATGTCTGCTGCTTGCAGTGGCAATGGCAGTAGCACCTAGAAAACCCCAAAAAAAACTTTGCCGCATAAATTTTGATAACCTTTTGTGAGTAAGAAATCAGGGTAACTGCAGTTGGGTAATTATTATTTATATTTGTTGTTCCCTTTACTGTTCGCCCAGGTGCCAAAAACGAAGAACTTTTTGGGCCATGGTATTCATTCCTGGCCGCTGGCTGGCAACTATTTTGCTTATCTTTCTGGTTTGGCACAACAAAGTTTTCATGGAAACAAAATAGACACAAATTTTTACAGCGTCGTCGTCGGCATTTCCCTTTGATAGCTGGCAACTTGATTGGAATTTCGCTGCCAGACACACACACACACACAAAAAATAACAAAAATAAAAACAAAAAAGTCTGAAATAAAAGCCAAATTGGCGCTGGGAGATCAAAAAGGTGCCGCAGGTGAGTGTTAGACGACAAATAGTCAATCGAGGGCTGCCCTTATTATTTATGCAGATGTCGCTTGCATAACGCTGCGTTTGATAGCTCTTTAAACTGTTTTGATCGCTCTTTATCTTCATCAGCTGGCCATTAAGTTATTCCCAAAAATAAAAATGTTGTCTCCTAATGAAAAAGCGTGAAGCGAATTATTCAAAAATGTTTGACTAATTCACATTTTTTGTTTAGCCAATGTGCAACGGGTGTTGGGCAGCTGTTTTATTGCCCGTCTATTTGTCTCCGTTTCTGATTGATAACCATAATTAACATCAGCAGCAGCAGATGGTCCCAAGTCCTCGAAATTGAAGTGCAAGTGAAGGCAACACATCAAAGTACTCGAGTGCAATATGTCATTGATGGGGAAGTTGAGGGGAAAAATTGGAAAATTTGGAACCTCGGTTGGCTTGAAAAGCCTAAGGAAATATAAATTACTGTGATTTTTTCTTGGGGAAAAATTAATACACAGGTGACAGTAGCAATATAAATGAAATATAGGTATCTATATTCATGCCTATTTTAATTTTTTTATATTAAAAAACATTAAAGAAAGCTTTTATTTCACAGGTTTCATAAAGACTTAAGTATCTTATCTAATCTTAATCTTTGATTTCGTTTCTTTTCCTTACAGGTAAGCTATTGTGAGGAATTTATATACTTGAATACATTTATGGATACTAATCAAAGGTAATAAAATATCTTTAGGGGTTTAAAAATAGTTAAAAGTGTGAAATTTTCACTTTTAACTCAATACGAAACCTAATCTATCTCCTTTAAAATGATTAAGCTTTAAGACCTTGATAATATTTCCCTAATAAATCTCTTAGATTTTCAATTTTTGAGAATATTTGTTTAGTTTATTCATCTCAATATTCTTGGCTTTATGAACAGTCCAACAGCCTGCTGGGCTGACGGCAACCGTAATACAATTTCCTTTTTGGGCAAAAGGGAAAAGCAGTAGGCAACAGAATATGAAGTAGAAACGTTGACAGCTCGTTGAACACCGAACACTGCACAGAAGGCACACTACACTGAAAAAGATATATTATATATTAGTTACAAAGCTAATATTCATTTGTTGTAATAGTTTCAAATGGGCTTTTTCAACCAATTTTAATCGAAACATTATAGATTACAGGGGGTTCCCATTAACCTTAACTTTTGTACTTATTAAATCAAGTAATGTATATATTATTTCTCTCTGTGCCTCAGGCAGGCTTTTGGCACTTCCAACTTGCAAAATAAAAGTGAAGAGAGAAAGATTCGTTCGAAAGAAAAAAAGTAGTTTGGGAGTTCGTAGTTCGAGCATTCGTTCTCGGGGCACCACTTGCTGCCAAATTATTGCAATAGTCGGAGGTTGCCATGTCGCCCCATGTGTGTGTTTGTACAGGGCCACGCCCCCAACCAAAACAACCATAGCACCCCCTTTTTGGCGGCACCATCATCAACGTTATTGCCACAAAATGTCGCGCCGCAGTTGTGTGCGATTCCACCGTCGCCGCCGCTTTTGCTGGTGTTGCTGTTGCTGCAACACTATGGTGTTGCTGCTGCGTTAGTTGTCGCACTTCATTTAAAACTTCATTACATGACGCCATCATCATCTCCGGCGGAATTCCCTGAAATAGGGTATGTTGGAAAAATCTAGGTATGGAAAAAGTTGCAGACCTTTAAAGCCTGGGAAAGTTATAGTTACAAAGGGATTCACTTATGAAAAAATATCTTTAATTGTAAATTATCTATTTAAAAATAGAAAAAAATAAGAAAAAAGAGTATTTTAAGCTTCTGTATTTTTCAGTTGTCTGTTTTTTTATTCTCCTGGTTACCACTTTTCCGTATGGATTCGTTTTGTGTACGATTGGCGAGTGTTTCAACAGCCGTTGCCAAGTGGCAAACCAGTTGAAATCCAAAGCCTTAGCCTCCTTTCGTTACCGCCAGCATAATTGAAAAATTATTTTTATGGAAATTCCACTCACACGCACACACAGAGACTGTAACGGGGGAAAAACTTTAAAATTTAATAAACTTTTTACGCACCATTTATAACATTGCAGCGGCGGCAACAAAAATATACAGAAAATCAACCGCGAAACATCAAAAGTCAATTTGTGTGTATTTTAAAAAACTTTTAATGCACGCACAACAGACAGAGGAGGTTGGTCGATGGTAAAAGGGAGTCGAGGAGGGGGAAACGACATTGCAGGACATAAATGTGGCAATTTTACGCTTTTGCGGCGTTAAATTTTAATAACGGGGCAATTCTGGTAACGAACCAGCGATATCACCAGGCCAAGGACTATCTGGGGTTTATGCGGAAAGCTTAGTTTGCATATCCCCAAGGGTTTGGGAAAAGTATAAATAGAGAAGGGTTTTGATGATTTAATAAGAGATTTTTGTAGAAAATATAAAATAATATTTTTTTTTATTTTTTGAATAGTTTTTATCACATTTTACAGGCAATTTTACATTGGTTTAAGGGAATATGTTAATTAGATTCCTTTTTTATGTGAAATAATAATAATTTATACAGCTTAAAATATTATAATAAATTATAGTAATATATAAATAATATAATAATAATAATATTTAAAGCTGAAAGCTGAAAAAGTCTTTAAATAGATTCCCCTTAAATCCATTTATTGTATTTACTTTACATTATATATATTTATACTATTAAACTTTTCACTTTCCTTTAAAAATCATGAATATTATTTTCGTAAAAACATTTTTCGAATGCCAAACATCATTCTGTCAATCAGTTTTTGGCCAGCACTTAGTGCGTCCGTCAGTGTGTGCGCGATGTTTGGTGCCTGGCTAATAGTTGTGCGGTTCGCTGTTTGGCCAATTATGAAAATGACAGCCTGCGTCTGGCAGCCAATAGATAGATAGTCCCTCCTCTGGTGCGGTTCCTAATGTGATTAGCATAACAGGCAATAGAAACGACAGCAGCCGCCGCCCAAATTAGTTTGATTAACAGGCCCTTAATCGGGGTCTGTGTTGGGGGATGGTTTAATTTATGGCCTAAAAAGCTTGACAATTTTTGCACAAAATGGTATTTTGCGAAAAACATTTATTCAATTTCCATAGATTTCACTTCACTCGAGTGCATTTGACGTGTACATTGTGTGTGTGTTTGGGGATTTATTTATTTATTATGTTGTTAAAAATCCAAAAGCGTTGAACAAACAAATGCAATATAAATTTAAATATCAAAACTGAGGGAAATCATTTCGGAGATGCTTGAGTTTGGCAGATGAGGGTGTTGGGTATATTTGGGTATATTTGCATGTGTAAAATAAGCAAAAATATGTATGTTTTTCCATCATTCAAGTGGCCTGTCAGTGAGACACTCGAGTCTGGGCAACGACAACGAAATGCAAATTTATTAAAAACAATAACAGTGTGTAATTAAAGGCACATCAAAAGTTGAGCACAAGTGCTGAAAATTGTGAAAGAAATAATAGTAAAACTCGGCTCTTGAAGCATCATGAAAAATTATTATGGAAAGCTCTTGGTTAGCTTGAGAAAATTGTTTAAAGTTGTTTTATTTATTGAGGATTTATGGTTTCAGCTTTGATCTTCAAATATTCTTTTGTTTGAAGTATTTAAGTATTTAATTTTTAAAATATTATTAATGTATTTTTATGGCAATATATGAGATATTTTTGTGATATATAAACAGATTTTTAAAAACTTAAAACTTTCGTCAACGCTTAAATAATTTTTAAAAATTGTATTAAGTTTTGTCTTTATAAAAATATAAATCTAATATATTTTATGAGTAACTTAGTATTATTTTTAACATTATTTTCAGTGCAACTTAAATTGTTTACTAAATGCTTTCTTTTCGTGTCTCCAATAGCCCATCTTTCTTTCGCCCCCCCACATTTATTCTTTCTACTCAATCCATCTCCAACTTGACCCACTCCACCACTCGGATATCCATCCATCTCGGAGACAACGATGCGGGAGACACATTTACAGCTCAAAGTGTTTCCTTGGGCAAGTGGCGTGACCAAACGCGGAGCAAGTGGGTCATCAGCGCCAAAATAGTGGGCCAGTTCAGTCCATCTCATTTGTCATTAGGATCGTTTGCCACTTGCCACAGTTTGCACATTTGATTGCAGCTCGCCCCGGCGATATATTTGGGCAATTTTTGCAACTCGCTTTCGTGTTTTTAATAGACCCGCGACACGTTCTGGCCAAAGTTGGGTGTATATCGTATAACAGGTTTTGTATGGCATTCGCACCTAAACCGAAATTGGATGGAAAATAAAGTCATTTATTTTGTGGCCGGCTGGAAAATTT
The DNA here is from genome assembly GCF_030179895.1 of Drosophila kikkawai. Classification (NCBI taxonomy): domain Eukaryota; kingdom Metazoa; phylum Arthropoda; class Insecta; order Diptera; family Drosophilidae; genus Drosophila; species Drosophila kikkawai. Next base: position 10,660,130 of record NC_091730.1, read on the forward strand.
AATTGAATCTAGAGACTTTCGCGGTGTGTTGTGGTGTGGGCACATTTCAACAGCTTTTGGCTTAATTATAAGCCTCGAAACCAGCGACACTTGAGATCTCCCAACAACAACAAAAAATAATAATTTGATTGGATGGACAATACAGAAATTGAAAGAGTCAACACAAATTATGCTTTTCTGTTTTTGTTTGGGTTATTATTTTTACGCATTATTTACACACACACCTTTCGGGCCATGTTTACATTACCATGAGCCAGGGGGCTCATGGACTTTACTTTTAAGCCCCAGCTCTCCGATCCGCTCACGTTTTTGTTTTTCCCGCCAGGTGTGGGGGCACTCCGAGAGGCTGGACGGGACGGGAGGCTGGGAGGCTGACCTCGACGTTCTACAATTTCAATTTCAACGCCTTCTCGACACACCGGTCTCCGGTTACAATCGCAGAGAGAGTGGAGTGGGGGAAATATGGTGGGGATTTTACCGAATTGGAGGCAGATCAATTGACAGCGGCTCAATTTTGTCATGCCTCGTTCGAAATTCGTTCGAATACTCTCATTTGCGTGGGCAAAATGTTGTCGATAATTTCTTAAGAGGCTTTTTTCCTCTCGTTTCGCTGCAGGAACGCTGTATTATTAACTTGAAATTGAAACTTTCGTGGGGTGTATAAAGCAATGGGGGTCTTTGGCATTATTAACGCCATAAAAAGAGTTGTCAAAGTGGGAGACGGAAATGATTGAGGCTTTAAAAGACTTTTTAAAGTCCATCGATGAATGGATGAAGCTGGGGGAATGGTTAGTATATTGGTAATAAATTTGAGAGAATAGGGAATAAGGTCTTTAAATTATTGGTATTTTAAGAAAAATTAAACATTTGATATTAAATTGGTTTATGCATTTGAAATAGAATATTATGTAAACCAGAAGATGTCTTTCTTTTGGCTTTTGCAATAGAATAATTTATTTAAATTACAAAATCTTGGCTTTAATTAATCCTTGAAATGCAACGTAACCCAAATAGCCAGCACATATCACTTATCTTAAACGAAAACTTCAAGTTTTCAGAGAGAACTTTCACATCCTTAACCCATTTACTTCACTTAACATAACAACACTGAACCCGATAGCCCAGGATTAAGGTGACTTTGGATGCTGCTTCACCTGTCTCTGCTTCACCTGACCTAGTTCGAACCTACTGCAATATGAGCAGAAAAGCTTCAAGATTATCGCAAACTAACGTTGACACAGGCCAACAACAACGATATTATTTCACTTCCATTTCATGTTTCCTTTTGACAAAAATTCAGCTTTCCTGCCTTCCAAAATCCCACCCACCCACTGGCCATGAAGGTCACTGGGGGCCATCTTGGGCATATCAGTGCCTCAAAATCGTCAGCCATTAAAGGCGCAGTATCCATTATAATACACAATAGTGCCATTGCCCAAAGATCTCGAAAGAGAGAGAGAGGGGGCTTAGTTACATAATGGCGGCCAACAAAAATGGTCACAAAAAAATGTGAAATATTTAAGGCAAAGTGTCACATAAAAATGACTTATCTGCTTGTATCGTAGGCTGGGTTTTGGGGGGGAAAACCGCTTCGCCACGCGCTGGAAAATTGTCGAGCAGGGCGTAGGAAAACTCTGGGGTGAGCCAGGGGCGCTTAGATGATTGTTTGGATGGGGCTTGGAGGAAAATATTGCCCTCAAGCAGCGGTTGCGACAGTCGAGAGCTTCTCATAGCAGTGCTGGTCGTCATTTTATCTTTATGCCAAATCCAGTTGGGATTAATTGGTGGAGGCAAACGGGAGGTCCCTTTAGTAAGAGGGAAAGGGAGACAGAAAGAACCCCTGAGAAAGAGATGGCACAAGATTCGTGAGTGTTTGTAATTTAATAATGTGAGGCAGGCCCAAGACCAGATTTGCCAGCCTTTGGCTGCCTGATACTGTTATCATTGTCAAGGCGGCACTAACTTGTGGTTGAAATAGGGTAGAGAGAGTACTAAAGGCTGTTTCAGAAAGCTTAATATACAAATTTAGTAATTAAAATAATAATAAGGCAATAGGGTTTAAAAGAAATCTCTGGGTCTGTTGATAATATTGGAACTATCGAAGTTTTTGCTACTTATACTATCGAAATGTATCGAAATTTATCGAAATCTAATATATATCTTATTTTATTTTCTAACTTTCTTAATCTTGTCATTAAATAAAAAGAAAATTAAGTTGGGGAAAATTAAAGAATTAAATAGGAGTTTAATTTTTCTATCGATATTTGACCGATTGATGAGGAAACAATTAAAAGAGGAATAAATATTCCAATTCCTAAGTTTAATATTAGATATGAAAATATAGCTTTTAAGGGTATCAAATAGTCGTTCCTTACGAACCCCATTTTATTGTCATTTCGTTGGAGAAGTCAGCCATGCAACTAGGTCCATCATTCATTCATTCATTCAAGTGGCTCGCTCAATTTGCGCTGCTCTTGCTTAAATCGCATTAAATTGGGCGCCTGCCTCAACGCTGTGTCAGCCAACACTCTTCAAGAACTGGTCATATACATACATATATATATAATATATAGATATATATAAAACACATATATACATAGTACATAAAGATACATATAAAATTGTACTTGTATCCGCCTCTAAATTGAGTTTTAGTGCATGTTTACCCACGCAAATTGCTCGACTGACTTTGCCATAAATCTAACTAAGTGCGATTGCGGCGGAGCTCTGGCTATTGTGTAAAAAAATGGTTTAAGAAGGGGATAAAAGATATAAGGGAGGAAAGAGCTCCAGCATCCCATTATTTTTATATTTCTCTTTTTTTTTTTATACAATATGCATAATAAATTATAAGTATTATGTACTTGACTATTTATTGCTGACAACCAGACTTCGGATAGTCAGAGCCGATTGATGGAGAAAATCACTGGGCGGGTGGGAGGAGAGGCAACACCAGTTTATAGAATATGTATGTAAAATGTGGAGCAACACTGCAGCACAGCGGCACAGTTTTGCAACCAGCGGCTTCTTAATTACCATTTATTGGGGCGTTGAAAGCAAATCAATCTCCCCATGTCGATGGCGTCAGCTTTAACTAAATGGCATATGCAGTCGAGACTGTAATTAGTTTACAGTGTTTAGAGCAGGTTTAAGTCGAATATTATATTCGCTTAAATAAACTAGGAATTTTAGTTAGGTTTTTAACTTTTAAAATATCTAAATAAATACAAACTTAAGTTTATTTTAGGGTATAGGTCTCAAAATCATTTTTAAAGACCGGATAAAGGCTTTTTCGAAATTTTCTTTTATTATTTTAAGGCAATTTAAGCCACCATAATTCAAGGGAAATTGTAATTCAACGAATTGCAACAATATAAATTAATAAGTATAATGAAATATCCATTAAGATTTACATTTATAAAAACAGTTGATAAAATACTATTACTACTGGTACCTAAATAAAGTCCTCAAAAGGAACATTAAATTAAGCAGCCATGGTCCTTCGACTAAGCTCCTAATATAACTATCCATGTTGAGCTCCATGTCCTGCGACCTCTCCAATTAGTTGACTAGCTACTACCTTTCACCGATCCTCTTTAATAATTAAATTCAATTTTATTTACCTAAATATATATGTTTGGTATGTATGTCAAATGTCTGGCTTAGACTTTAGCTTCATTATAGAGTAAAACCTTTCAAATGCTGTCCCAACTTAACTAATTAAAGCGACTCGGATAAATTGTGTTTTCTTTACAAACTGCTGCACCGCCCCCTCTTAGCCTTTGGCCGCCTTTCCACTTGAGATCTAAGCAAATGCAAACGCTTTGGCCTATAAAAGGCAATGGGTTAATTAAAAGAATTCGCCGACTTGTTCAACTCACTCACGCAGAACTCCCACTGTCTGTCTTTATCTGGCTTTGAGCTGCCGTCTCTTTCTAGTACTAAGTATGTTGTTTCATGAAGAATCAGTTGAAAGAGAAATGCAAATGGATTTCTATGTCAATTGAGACACTGATAACTAGGAGAAAAAATTGCAGGCAAAAAGAAAAGTGTTTAAAAAATTAAATATAATAATAATATAATAAATATAAATTAGTTTTAATTTAAGATAAAATACAAAGGTGATCAAATATTCAGCAAAATAAAAATACAAGACTTTTAAAAATAATGGTGATAACAGTTTGGTTATCATAAATTTTCTTTCTACATTTTATCAATTTGTGAAATTTATAAATTAATTTTATATATCTTTATATATAATTTATTTAAAAAGAAAATATATTTTTAAAGCTATAATTATTTCTCTCTGCATCTCCCATCATCATCAGTTTGATGATGCCTTCAAAAGTCACTCCTCAATGCACTTGACTTATTTTTCCGCCCGCCCAGAGAGGGGGAGATAGAGTATGTAAAATTGTTTACGACTATTTTGCATACAAATTGCTTTAGTCAAGAACTGAATATAAAAAAAAAAACCCAGTAATATATAGACTAGAGGGAGATACACATAAAATGTGTAAATGAGTCTAATATGTCATTGTCAGCGACAGACTTGCATTTTCCATCATAGTCAGCAGCAGAAGCTCCACGGCCCACACTGCGTATGCTTAATCTGGGGAGGGATGAAATCAATATGCATAGCCTTTGTGTGCCAAATTCAATTTGAAGTAATTCGGGTGGTGAAAACTTAAGTTGGGCAATTGTGGGCTACACTTTCGCCACCACCCGCTGGTCAGGTCAGCTCATAAATTACACCCAAGTCTACCCCTAAATAGAGATTGACTAAGATAATACCAACCCGGAAAATCAAATCAGGGTCCGGGGAGACAACCGAGCGACGTGACTAAAAAAGAACTCGCTTAGAATTTGCATGTAAGAGTAAAATAAAATTTAATTACGCTTGTCGCCTGTCAGTCCTCATTAAACGAAGAGCGAGAGAAAAGAAAGGACAGTTGGTGGAGGTGGAAACGAAGGTGGATAGATAGAGACAATGACGAAAAGAAGGTGGAACAGCGGAAAGGCAAATCGCCGGACGAATTACACGAATTCAATTAAGGACCTCCAAAGTGAAAGAGGATTCTAGGTGTGAGGCTTTGGTTTCAGTTCGAAAAGGAAAGTTAATTCAATGAATTGAAATGGGAACTGCTATACGGAAAGAAATTACGGTTTCATTAAAGGAAGTCTAATAATGGAAATGGGGGTTAGTAAATGGGGATAGTAAATTTATAAACATATCAGCCAATTCAGTTTTTTATTTAATATTTCAAACAATTATATATTTAATCAATTTGTGTCTAAAAATAGCCACAAAATTCCTAATAAATTCACTTAAATAAAATAAATGCCACAATATACTTTCGTACATCACAAAATATGTATATCTAAAATGCCACAAGTAAGTAAATTATCCGAATAAAATTCCCCCTAAATGATAAGCAAATTGATAAATTATAGGATAGCAGTGAAAAACTTTTGTCAAGAGCTGAGCACATAAAATAAAATTGCAAATTAGTTGCATATCAACTGGTCATTAGCATTTTGTTTTTGGCATTTTAATTGAAATTTCATATGCCTATGGTGATGGCGTTTTTAGGGAGCAAAAACTTTCTGTCAACGAAAACAAGAGATGGATGGATGATGGGGGAAATCTCGGCTTGGCTCTCGGCTCCTCCCTGCCGCTTTGCATATCAATCTAAAAATCAATTAGAACTTGCCCGGGCCGAGCACAGAGGGAGAGAGCCACAGTTGGGGTAACTTTTTTCATTAAAAATAAGCGCCTGGCCGGGATTGGTGGGCCAAAAAGTCGAACCTGGCAGCAGGAACTTTTGCAAAAATGTATAATTACTGGCGTTTACGTAGCGCTCTCTTCTATCGACCCCCGCGATCCTCCTGGTGGGCCATCGCCACACCATGTTGAATATCTGTTTTTTAAAAGCAAAACCCGCTTACAGTTTACATTTCAAAAACACAGCACATATGCGCATGCTTCCGCAATGCAGAGAAAAGAAAATATGGTAATGTTTTGGCTTAAAAATTAATATATTAAAAATATTAGTTTATTTTTTAAAAATAAATAAATGTTGTATTTTTAAATGCTTTAAAATTTAGATAGGAAATTTTGTTGCTTTAATAAATTAGATTTATAACATAATCAGCGTAAAAAATTGTAATTTTTCACTTGAGACGCAAACTAAAAATGTTTAAAATGTTGTATTACATTTAAGGGATTTTCTATATTATTATAAACAATATTTCTCTCATAAAAATACTTTCAAAAAACTGTAATTATTATTCAAAATAATATATAACATTGTACCTTAAATATACATTTTAAAGTAGAAAAAAGTAATACATTTCTGCTTTTAAACTAATCAAATTTTGTTTAATTTTTTAAGGCAATTCTAGTAGCCTTTCTTTCTACAGTTTGCTATATCATTTTTCTCAGTGCCTCACCGTTGGTTGGTTTATAGAAAAAAATTTGCATAAAGTGCGCATAAATTATGCCGTGAAAAAGTTATAATACCATACTTACAGGGCGAGGACGATGACGAGGTCTGGGGAGGAGAAGGCGGCGTTTTGCGCCAGATACTCATTCTCGGAATACGAATATATCCCTCCTCGGCCCATCCTTTCGCCCAACACTCTCAGGTGTGTCCGGGTGACACAAACTGAACAAGTTTCAAGCTCAGGAAACAGGGAGCTTCCCCCCAGATTCTGCTTACATTTTAAGTAAAACAGACAAACACAAATACAAACACAAACACACCATGCCAAGCTGGCAAGCGGGCAACAAATTTGTTTAACTGAAAATTTCATAAAATAATGCAAAAGTTTGTTGTTGCTATAATTCATTTGAAGGAGCCAACAGGACCCTGTCGCAGCTGTTGTCGCTCAGTTGGAGTTTAGTTATCTAGAGGAGGGAAAACATTTTGCCATTATCAATTCAGAGGAAAACCCAGGGAAATGGGAAGTTTCTCCAGGCAATTGAGAAAACTAATGAGAGACTCTGAACGGAAATAGTTGGGTTAATTTGGAAGCCAAAGTTGAGTTGAGGATTAGTTTCATATAAAGATTAACGGAGACGGAAAATGTGTTCTCTATTACTTTCAATACGACAGCTGTTGCAAAAGATGAAGGTTCAAATATAACTTTTTGATAAGTAAATTGTTATGTGTTGATCATAGTGATAGGGAAACGATAGTTTAGTTTTATAGTTATGGTTATTTATCAAAGTTTTAGTAGGCTTTGTGGGTTATTTATTTATAAGAAGGTCTTGGTTTTGGTTTGGTTTTAATAGTAATTACAGTTTTCCTTGGGTTAACTCTATGTTTACTACAATTATTGGTTTTCTAGTTGCCTTTTTTTATTTTCCTATATTTACATAGACATATTTGCCGCTAGCAACCCTTTTAACGACTTTAAATTCTTTAAATCCCTCTTCCTTCTTACATAGTTAATGGCCCTGACACTGGCTCTGGCTCTGCCTGCTCTCCATATCTATTCCGTATGTATTCCGAATAAAAAAAAAAAGGACTTGCGTTCCGCTTACCATATCCGTTTGGGATTCGCACCAGCTGCACTTTAACTAAACTCTAATGCAAAATTCATGGTCAGGCGGAAAAATAACCAGTGCCTGGCAGCAGAAAGGGAGGGCGGTAAAAAGTCTTCTGCATTTAGTATGCAACCAAAGCGGAGTTGAACGGAGTCCAGAAAATGACCATCCAGACAATGGTGTGGTGACCACAACAACAACTCCACCAAAACCATCGGGGATACAAAGAACTCCGCATGAAGTGAACACAAATTGGAGTGACTTGTTGGGAGACTTGTAAAAATTTAATGAAGAAAGTGAGCAACGAGTGCAAGACACTTTAATGTCTCTGATTGATCGTTTAATAATACAAAAACGTCGGGAAAACAAATGATATCATAATTCTGGGGTACGGAAACTACAAATTACTAATTACACAGGAACACAAAATTAAACTTTGTGAAATTTCCACGAACCATTTCAAGTTTTCCATGATATTTGGGTGCTCCTGAGTAAAAGTCCCATACAAAATTATTTTCCATCACCTACAGGTTCCGCGGTATACCTAAAAATACAAAAAACCTATGTTTGCCGACATTTTGAATTACGTGGCCTATATAATGGGACTTACCTTTATTATTTTTGGTAGGACCTACTCTCAATACATCACGGCACTACTAAAAAATAGTCCCAATCGTGAACCATTGCCCATGTCTTTGGAATTCGACGCCAAAGTTGAAACTCCCAAAATTTTCAACATTTCTGTGATGAAAAAACAATTCTGAGAATTAAATCTTATATGGAACTAATTTTAAATATTCATTGAATCTATTGTTCATTGTATTCTTTAATTTCGGTTTAAAGCGTTTTCATGAGGACATTTTATTGGATTTATTAAACGAATAAAATAGCTTTTTTGGTTTTATTATCTACTCCTATTTGCTGTCAAATTTCAAATAAGTCAAGGCAACCTATAAAATAGTAGTAGATTATCGCTGGCTACTAATCTGCCTTAAAAATGTTATGTTCGGAAGACCTTTTTATTTAATATAAAACAAAATTTATCACAGCAAAGCCTTTTAAAGAAAGAAAGAGCTCTCTTTGTCTCTAACTTAATGATCCCATAACTCAAAACTTGAGGGAACCCCGTTTCTGTCTCTTTTTGCACTCTCTGTTACATAAATTCAAGGGAGCAGAGAAAAAAAAACTAACCGCAAATTAGCTTATTTGGCATTTTTACAGTCATTTCATTTAATTTACACAAACAAATTTGCGCCTGGCCAGACAAACAGCCAAACAACCAAACTGGAAAACAGACAATGGCGAGCCAACGAAGCGCGCCGTCAGCTCCATAAAAGTAATGAAGCTGTTTAGGCGTCTCTAAGTAGTCGTCGGAAGTTGGAAACGATGGCTCCTCCATGTCTTGTGTCAGCGGGAAAATGCCCTCGCCCTTAGTTTTCCTTTTTTTGCCCTGGTAGATGGGAGCTGAGAGCTGAAGAGCCGCAGCCGGTTACTCCCCCAAAGCTTTTGCTGGCATTAGTTTCTGCCCTTTACGTTCATTCAAAATTCATGAAGTTGGCATCGAGTTGGCGCCGTTTTTATATATACGCCCACACTCTCTTTGGGAAAGAGGTTTGTTCGTTCAGCGGCTGAAAGCCTTTTCCCCACATAACGCTATATTGCCTTAATAAATTGCCCCAGACTCGAATGCAGCCAATTGTGTTTGGCTTGAACGTCTCATTACGATTTTTCTTACACCTTTACGGTTGATGATGTTTGATGGTATTTGGCGAATTTACCTCTCCTCTTTTCCGCCCCTCCAGTTTGAGCCAATTAGCGAGCGTCTTGAAGCCGTTTTAGTTTGATGGAATTTTCCTTTTGTCTTTCTGTCCAAGGGCTTCGGTCCCTGAGTTTTGAAGAACGTCGAACTATTTTGCATTAACTTATTGCCAGTCGCCATGGCATCGTCACCTGTCCAAGGACCTGCTGAAGGCATCGAAACTACTTTTGTAATTGGAGAGGAGAAATTGGCTTTTTATAAGCTGAAATGTGTGGCTTTTGTGGAGACTCGTTGGAATTTATTTAAAATAAAGTATATTTGGAGGGAAGCAAAAAATATAACCATTACTTGAAAAATATATGAAAAGGGGAAAGTTACTCTATAATAAATAGGGTAAACTTTAAATTAACAAATAATTTCAAAATACAATTGAAGGTTTTTAGGAATTTATTTGAAACTAAACTTGAATCGTTCTTAAAAACCTGTATTTCTTAAAGGGCTTTTTTTTAGCTTTCCAAAAACATTTATGCAAAAATCCAGCCAAATCTTGGCATCTCTGTTAGGCCACAGACAAGTCCTCCCGGATAAATGTCTTTTACTTGCCGTATTTCACTGCAGCCAACTTCTTTTTAATGAAATCCACTTTCATATGTAATTTTGCCATCAGGAGAAGCTTTGGTACTTTGCCTGCTATTCTGCCTGGCGATACCACTTCCTTGCCAGACGGGCTGAGGAGTAGTCCTTGTCGAGAATGATTTTCCTGCTGGATGCCGTGCCGCCCAAGACAAAAGCCGCTCGACGTAGTTGACGACGCTTTTCGCTTTGTGTCTGGCCATAATTTCCCCCAAGAGCTGCCTGAATAAAATGAAGGAAAAAGGGAAATAGGAAAAGGACGAGGACGAGGACGAGAACGGGCACCAGGAGCTAGAGGAAAGTTAAGCAAAACTTTGTTATTTGTTTTAAGTGGCAGGTTGTGAGACGCACGCTACTAGCTACTCGCTGGCTGCCTCCGAGGGTTGGTCCCGTTCTCGTTTCATTCAACAGTTCATAAAGTTAATTTTACCACAGAAATTATGTTAAAACGATATATGGCGAGGCAGGGATTTTTGGCGAATGTCTCCTTTTTTGCCATCTTCTTCGACTTTTCCCTCAATTTTGGTGGGAACTGCAGCAGAAGTTATTGGAAATGGCATTAGGGCGCAGAAGGTTAAGGAACTTTTCCGGCAACTTTTCCAACCCCTAAGACAGCGTTGCGTATGCGTAATTAGTAACCCTGCGCCCCCAGGTAGGTAGGAACTTTTTTGTTTGCGACGGTTATTTATGGATATTAAAGAGAATTTCTGCCTTATTGAACTGTCAACCTTAAGCCAAACAAATTGCCAGGAAAATCAGGGAAACTATTTCCGAAAACTTCTGCGTTTTTTTTGCCGGGGCCATAGAAATCAAGGCAGCAGCCAAGTTTTGATTATAACAAATGTCTTGCGACTCCTGAGAGATGTGGAAATGATTGCTGGTGGGCAAGAAAAAAAAAATATATATAGATATATCTGTGGGCGTGTGTGGGCCTCCGACAATGACACTTGCCATTAGAAATGTCTAGGGACTTGGCCAACAATATAGCCAAATAAGATACGAGTACCATCAACGAATTCGGGCCAGATAAATGTAATTTCTGTTTGGCACGAAACAACTTTTGTATAAGTTACTGCCGGTTTGAAATGGTCAGTTTAGTTTGAGGGCTTGGCGAAGGATTTGTAGATATGTTTCCAGAAGATGGCCATTTAAGAAGAGCACTGAAAAATATTTTTAAAATATCACAACAAAATAAGGTGTTGAATTTAAAACTAAGTAGAAATATTTTCTTTTCGTTTTTAAGTCAAAAATTCTACCTGGGTCTTAAAAATAATATTATAAATTATCGACTTTAACAGTTTAATATCTAAAAGATTTATAAAAATTTCTTTTAAAGATTACAAGCTTCTTTTTATAGTTACTCCTTTGCATTTTACCCATTCCCGATCATTTACTTTTATTTATTTCAATAAAAAAATGGAGACCAAAGTAACTGCCTGTCACTGGCCATAACTGGACAGGGCTTTTTCGCTCCTTCTTACCACTTTCGGGGCTGGTCAATGAAAAACTTTTCCATTTCCTCTAGTCAATGACAGACTCTTTTCATTAGGCAAAAGGCACTCGACGCAAAGTTGGCGGAACTTTTCCCTTGTTATGGCTGGTTCTTGGGCTCTGGGCCGGGTCTTTGGACCTGGACTTGGACCTGGACTTTGGCCAGTGGCGCTGGGAGGCTTGTGACATGGGCAGACATTCCACAAGTCTGCGCAAGTACTATGACCATGTAATGGCATGTGTTTTGTCGGCTTTCAGGAGTCACTTGATCTCGAACTTTGGACTAACAAACATTCGTTTTCCTCTGTTTTTTTTTTGCTCGTTGCAGACATTTCTCGGAGAAGCCTTTAAGTCACCGAAAAACAGGAACAACGGTAAGTGTCAAAAATGGTTAGTGATACCGGGGAAAAGAGGTGGACAAAGTGGGGGCTTTCCCCCTTTTGTTTTCAGCAAGTGAGCGAGTGAGTGAGTGACATTTGCCAGAGCGCCTAATTGTAGGCAATTAATTTCTGGCACATCAAAGCAACGGAAGGAAGTTTAACCGACAGGCAGAGCAAACAAGGAAGACAGCAAAGCAAATGCAGCTGGTGTCCGCTCTTGGGGGTTGGTTTTCTACGCTTCGGTTTGGTTTTTCCCCTGCCCCAGGAGCCGCGGCTCTTGGCTAACCGCACCTTTTTAACCCTTTGAATCCGACTTGGGGGTAAAACCGGAAACCCCATGCAGCTCTAATGTGTTGGCCAAACAGAGAAGGGAGAGAGAGATAGACCCTGGCCGAAAAGCAATTTGCTTGCCATTGCCCGGGCGTTAAGTAATAATGAAGAACGGAAAAGCGGCAAAGGCCATATTAGATAGTCATCATGGCGTATACGCAATATCAATGACTCGGTGTATTTTCAGAGGGGGCACAGTCGCAGGAAAGAAAATGTAACTTTAAACTTTTGAAATATAAAAAGGAACTTTCATAAATTGTTGGCTGGTTAGCTATCTTCCATTTTGTATAATTTTTAAAGGCTTTAAATACTTTTATATTGAAGAAGTATTTATTTTAAATTTTTGTACAAGCCTAAAATATTCTATTTTATTCATTGTTATTATTATTTTCACCCGTACTGTATTTTAATATTCTTCATGCTATTTTTTTCCTGGAGAAACCCTGACTTATGGAGCAGGTCAAAGGGTGTGATGGCCAAATAAAATATTTATGAATTGCCCAGCCAACGACGAACCGAACATTTTTGGGGAGCGATCTAATTGCATTACCCGAGATATCTCCCAGTCGATAAGTCCTAGGAAGTAACCCGCCCTTGCCTCCCTAAGTAGCACACGGGTGCGAGGGGTACTGTGTGTGTATGTGGGTGAGTGAGTGGGTAAGGGATGGTTGTGGATTGTGGATTTGGGGACTGAAATTGGAATTGGTTCGGCTTTTTGGGTAATTGTGGCTACAGGGCAAAAGGCATTACAAGTGCGGAACCTGTATTCCCGCTGCTTTTCTGTGGCGGGGGGGAGGGGATAATTTTCCTGGTTTGGGGGGGGTTGTATTGCCTGCAGACACTGTTGCGGCGAAAATTTGCGAAATCAATCGTGTGGAAATTGTACAAAATGGCTTTCCGAACACTAAATCAAAAGGAGGGAGAAGCTGAAACAAGTGGCGATGCCTTTTGACAAAGGATAACAGAAAAAAGGGGATATATGAAGAAGGATATAGAAATTATGGGAGAATTTTAACTTGAATTGGAACATTAAGGATTAAAAAAGAAAGAAAATATAATATTACAACGAAATGTGGGGATAAATGAAACATTTGGTCATTTAAAGTATCAAAAATTCCATAAAATGCCACAAAAAATATATTAAAATTCAATTCATTTAAAATTGTACAATAAAACGAACACCTTTATCGATAAATACCCAAAATCAAAGTAAATAATTAAATAAAAACAATTTAAAATAATCCTAAAGCTTTTAAACTTTATCACATTTTCCTTTATTTTCCTCTATTTTCCTTCCAAAACTCATTGTTTAATTTCTTAAAATGTATTTGCCTTACAATTTCGTTTGTTGTTTCTGTCATCAAATTCTATTTCAACACATTCACATGTAAATCGCTATTGCCTCTTTATTTCTTTCTTCTACCATTCCACAGCTTCCACTTTCCTCCCTTTTCGCTGTGTATATCTCTAAGCGTTAATGTGCTCAATTGTTTGTTTGCCTCGTGCCTTCATTCGCCTGAATTTTCTCCCGTTTTCCCCGCTTTTCCGCCCACACCGCTTCATTGTCAACGCAGGGCGCTGTGAAAATTAATCAAAAAAACTTTTGCCAAACAACATTTTCAATTGACAATTTAAACTTTTATCTTGGAAGACATTTTACATAAAAGTTTTGTGTTAAAAAATTTGCCCAACTAAAAATGAAAAATGCCGACTGAGCAGAGCCTTAAAGAAAAGCTGGAGCTGAAGCTGAAGCTGTAGCTGAAGCCGGGGAAAGGCAGCGCCAAGTCACTTGAGTAGGCAGCTCACAGGCTATCAAAACTTTTGACGCTTAACTTGGCAGCACCAGGAATCCAGGGAGGAGGTGGAAAGGAAAGGGGCTCTTTGTCTCTTTGTTGTTGTTCTCTGGGTTGATGATAGGCTGCGTAAGCAACGCATAATACTCACAAAAGTGGGCTCTGAAAATAGGTAAATATTTGGGGGCAGTGCCCAGAACCAACCCCTTTGGGGTTAGCAGGAGGAACCATAAGCCTTCACAACAAGGCGCTGAAACCAGAGACCAGAATGGATACCATCCAATATCCCTGTCCACAAAGCATATGTATTTTGGAATGGTTTATGCGGTATAAAAGGAGTATAAATAGTTAAAAGCTAATTCACTTTTTCTAATTAGGCTCAAATTTATTAAAAACTTAAATAAAACATTACTAGAGGCAGAAGAAAATGTTGACCAATGGAGGCAAATGTTTCTAGGAAAATGTTGATAAGCATCCTTATAAATACAAATTTTTGAGATGAAATACATTTTAAAGTGCTTACAAACAGTTTTTGGTTTGTATATAAATTTAACCTAAAAGCAAAGCTTATAAAATTTGATTTTCCGCTAAGGATTCTTTCTAAACTTTAAATATTTAATAATACATAATATAATAATTACTTCTAAATACCATTTCTTGCCGCATAAACCTTTCAAATAATCCAACTAACCAAACAAAAGCGATTTTCCTTCTTGGTCGTGTCTCTTCGTATTTATTTACATTTTACAAGTTCCAACCAAAAACACACGAGCACGTGAAGGCAAGGAGCCAAGGAGGTGGAGGTGGAGTCCTGAAACATGACAACAAGGCGCAAAATTATGCACAGAGTTGCCATTTGTTGTCTCCTTTACACTCGGTGCTTGGTCCTTGGGGCCGCAAAACGATGAAATCCCAGCAGCGTTAGCGATGTCAGCGATGATGTTGCTCCTGTGCTGTTGATGTTGCTGTTGCTCCTGCCTTGTTGATGTGTGTGCGACAGGCAGAGGCAGCAACAAGGTGGTATGAAGCCAGGATACACACTTCCAGGCTCAAGGAGGGGCGGCACCACATGTAGGAAATTCAATATGGCGTCAGAGCTGCTGCTTCCGACTGCCAACTTCTGACAGATGACTGCCCTTGTGACTCTGCCCACAAAGTAAGGCAAGAAAAACCAACAGAGGCAGCGGGGAAAAGCAGCAGCGACAATCAAGTAGAAGCGGGTCTGTGGTGTCATATGCCTGGCTTATAATGCGAATTTCTGTAGAGTCTAAGGACGAGGTTATACCCTGTTAAGTGATATTAATTTGAGAGATATAATATTATTTTAAAATGTTATATTTTGCTGAATATAAAAAGATAAACAGACATTCAAAACAAACATTTCATAGAAGATTGTACCATTTTTTAAGGTATTTATTTGCTCTATAAATAAAGTGATTAAAAGACTCATATTTATTAGCTTTTTTTTTATTCCAAACCCTTGAAATACCTTCTAAATAATATGTATTCCTCATATTTCCTAAAACACTTTATCATTATTCTCACATACCTTCTACTCTTAGCCCTTTGCTCGCCTCGACAATATGCTTTTGATGATGTTTTCCCACCCAATGAATTCCCTTCTTGTCAACATCAGCAGTCGCTTTGATTTTATTGTAAGCATTATTTGGAGAATTTGTGCTGATTCCGATTTAGTTTGATTTCGCTCTGAGCTTTGCAAACTTTTCAGCGTCTGAAACTTTGAACATAAATTGCTTATCGCATTCGCAATTCTCTCCTCTGAGCATATATATATATATATATATATATACATGTACACGATAGGGCCTAAACAATAATTTTCATTTATGCCAAAGGAGAGCTGCCGGGGGGAAAAGTTAGGCAAGTTTGCCTGTAATCCAATTTACCTAACAACAATTACGGAAAAAGGCGAGCGCAAATTATGTATTATAATTTATGTTAATTACTCAATTACATTTGGGCCTCCAGAAGCACCAGTAGAAGCTCCCACCCCCCAATTATAAATTCCAAACACAAATGCGCCTCATTAATAAATATGAAACGTCAATGGGGGCGAGCGACACTATCACCGGAAAGAAAATGGGGGGCGGGTTCTAAGAGGTATGGGCGTGCCGCAAAGATTACGCAAGAAATCAATATTCAAGTGGGACGAAAAATGGGGTTGAAGCACGTGGAGAAGGATACTCCAAAGACTCTCGACCCTTAAATTTAAATAAATTACACACGTTCGACTTTTTCAGTTCGACTAGCATTCTGCTTCTTACCTAATCTGCTGGCATTCTCCTTTTCCTGTGGGGTTGACATACGAGCCGGTAATTTTTCAAGGGCAACTTCCAGAACTCCAGAAGGTAAAACAAAAGGAAAGTCAGAGCTGCATGCACAGGAAAAATAAAGGGGTAGGTTTTCTTAAAAAGAAAATCAAAATAATTATAACAAAGGGTTTTTAAAAGTTGAAATAAATAAATTTTACTATAAATTCGATATATTAATCGATATTTGATAGTTTTTCGATATATTAAATTATTATTAATTAAGGATTAATTGCAAGGTTAACTTTAAACTTCTAGCAATATACTTAAAAAATAATTAAAACTTCAAACTAAAACTTTAGACATCAAAGAAAACTCATTTATTTTCAGTGCATAGAAAATGGAAGCTTTGGGTGTGTTTTTAGGGGAGTCCCCCTCATATTAAGCAATTTCCTCGTATGTTTTTTTTTATCCTGCTCCATTTTCATGCCATTGCCAGACTGGGAAAGATTAATGAGGTTTTTTGACAGCGAAAAATTAGGCAAAATGTGATTTAAGGGTTGCTCGGGACCAAAGCCCACCTTTCAGCCATTTTCCCCCATTTCACTTTGCTGGTGTGGCCAGAGATAAGCTTCCAGAAAAAAAGGAGAGTGGTAGAAACGAGAGTTAGGGATGGTTGGGAGGGAAAAGGGGGAAAGGGGAAAAGCTCTGGGCAATTTATTTTATTTGCCAAATAGTTATATGGAGCACGGCAGTCAGGCAACACTATTTATTTGATGATGTATTTTTATTACGAAAGAATTTATTAGATCGTGTTTGCTTCGCTCTCCGGAGTTGTGTTCCACTGAAACGGAAAAAACAGATATTGGCCCAAGCTTTTTGTTTCACTTAAGTGAGGCTAGATGGAATATTTATGGATTTTTGGTTTATGAGCGGCCATTTATGAAGAGCATTTCTGTTTTTAGTTGGGCATAGAAGCATTCAAGAGTTTCAAATTTCATTAGGTTTTTTGTATTATTTATTTTAAGAATTTATGTGAATTATTAAAGCTTGTTGTATTAGTAAACTAAAATCTTAATGTTTCTTTAAATGTAATTTTATGGGATTCATATTTGAAATCAATTGAAAAAACATTTAGTTATATTTTAAAGTAGCCTTACCCTCGTTATAATATAATATACTTTCTGTAATATATTTTTCTTTAAGTTACAAGTTCATTATAAAAATTTAAAAAATTGCTTACATTAAATCTGCAAATGAAAAATTGCTTAATAATGCATATTAAGTGAATGGCCTCAACTCGAACGATTTTCCTGGTCGGTCAACCATGCTTTCTCGCCTTTTGATAATTTCAGCAGAGCTTCCCTTAAAACTGGCCTGGAAACTCCATCAAAATTAACTCGCTGAGAGTGCGAATTCTTTTCGCTGAGATGTTTTTCACGCGACGCACTCTGCACAAACTTCCTGCCTTTTTTCCATTTTCCGACCTAGGCCATCTTCTTCCTTTTGGCTCACTTCCGTCCGAACAACCGCTGACAGCTTAATGGCCGCCTGCTCAAACATTTAAAAATGAAAACGAAACGGAGAGAAAGACAGCGACTGGCTGGGGAAAATCTCTTATTTTCCATTTGAATATGAGGAAAATTCTTCTTTGTAATCATATCATTTACAGACCGCCAACGTTCCGCCTTCATCGTCATCTTTTTTTTTTATGTTCATTTTCTCTGTCATTTTTTACGCAATCCGCCAATGAAATTGTTTGTCAACGCATTAATTCTTTTGCCGGCAACAATCTCGTTGATTTAATAAGCGATATATTTATGAAATCATTTGTCGATTGAAATTTCTTAAGCATTCGAAAAATGTTCTCAACTGATTGTGCAATTAATCAAAAGTTTTGCATTTTTCAAAAATATTTCAAACTTTGTGCCTTCCATCAGCGCCAACAGAAATATTTTCTAAATGTATATCAGAGCTTCCAGTTTATATGGGAAATGGTGGAAATAGTTGAGTGCCTCTAGATCAAAGGCAAAATCGTATTGCAATCAATGTCTTCGTTCCGCTGCTAATGAGCCAAATTTGATTTTATTGAGTTGTGCGCTTTGGGTTGAAGTGGTTTTTGGTTTTTGGGCCTGGTTAAGGGTAGAATGACGTCAAGACATCCTGGGGAGATGATGACAGACAGTTTGTATGAGGCCAGGAAAATCAGGGGTTATTTATTTTACCCAAGGTTAGATTTTAATTAATTACAAAAACTAGGAAGTCAGTTTGAAGGTTTTTTTTGTGAAATTTAGTTTTTCAAACCTTAAAAAAATATTTAATATTTTCACCCTTTTGATTTCCCCTTTATTACATTATTCATCTCTAATTTTAATATATATTACCTTGTTTTAGCGGTTTTTTCTGTCTTTTCCTGCGCGTTTTTCCTAATTTCATGTAGCCTTGTTCGTGTAGCTTCTGAAGCAGAAAAATAAAATGAATGCTTGTAAACATTTTCGGTCCCCATCGGTGTTGGTGGTCCCTTCATACATTTTTTTTTGGGGGCCCTGGCGAAATTAATAAATTAACTTCCTTGTGTCATAAATCATTTTGGTTCTTCTTCACCAACTGCGAACATTTTGCGCCATTAAGCAGCCGACGGCTTCCTCTGGTTGCGGTACTTTTCACTTACCCTTAACCAGAGCAAAAGGAACCCGGAGGCCCAACACCCGAGACCGAAAGGAACCGCAGAGACCCCAAGCACCATTATCATCATCGTCCACATTCCAGGGATTTCATCATGAAGCTTGCATAATCAACGTGTTACAGCTGCTGCTGTTGCTCCACTTGGCAGTAGGGATAGGCCTAGTTAAAGGGATGGCTTTGGATGCACAGGGGAAAATTTAAGTTAGGTTCATACAAAATACAAAAAGAGCTTAGATACAAAAAATGAATATACAAATCTCTCAAATATGTTAATTATAGGGGGAACTCACTCGGATTTTTTTAATAATTTAAAAAGGTTTTCTAACATTTTTTATCTTAAAAGAAATCAAATTTACTCTTAATTTCAGTAACACAAAAATTTCACTTCACACTTTTAGACACATTTTCAAGGGTTCTAAAAACTATGGACATTTCTAAAGCACTCTATTATATCTCCTATCAATACTATAGATTCTAATAAACCCCAAATGTCATATTTTTATTCTCCCTGTACAAGGCATGACCACCCAAAATTTTCCTACACCCCAATCATAATTTGTGCTTTACATAAATTAATGACCCACCCCCTGTGCGGAGGTCTGTTTTTGATTTCATTCCGAACAAAAAATGCTTGCACATAAATTTCTTGAGATTGTTTGTGGTGGAGGCAGAAACGCGAGGCAAAAACAGATTCTTAAAGGTGTCCAAAGGCTTTTTTGCCCCACTAGATTTCCACTACTTCCTGTTGGGTGCTTGTGGGTCTCTCTCTCTGCTCCCCGATATCTTCCTCATCCTGCAGCTCCTTCTGTTATTTACACACTTCTTCATGTGTTTTATGGCATGTTCTCTTGGATTTGGCGAAGGGGCAGCAGGAGTCGAGTCCCTTGCAAAGATTTATGAGTTTGTCCTCGGTTTGTTTCTCTTTGGTGGTCGTGTTGTTGGGTTGAGAGTGTGTGATTGTGGCCCCTTAACCCCATAATGCCGCCTCTTGGCTTTAATATTCCAGTTGGGTGAATGTCTCCATAATATCAACGAGGCCTATACTAATTTGCTCTTCAATATTCAACCTCGAATTGAGTTGTTGCCTGGGTCAAATCAATATTTACGACATGTACGAGATTTGCTTGCCTTTCTCCAGTTTAATAGCCACATTTCCCCCAACTCTCGTCTGGTTCTCTCACCCACACTCGCTGTAATTGTCGTAAACTTTTCCCCAGTAAAAATTAACGATCATAAAGTAGAGCCATGAAAATTATACCGAATGAAACACAGAAAATACAAAGGAAAGGCAACAAAAAAGCGAGCTGAAATCATAATAAAAATGCATTCATAAACATGAAATACTACGATGTGAGGCAGGGGTGATGTTCTAAGCGTGAGTCTATTAAAAGCGCATAAAAATAACTTCCCGATTTTACGAGGTCTAAGCCCAGGCATAACCTCTGGGAAAGAGCTGCCTGTAGAGGGAGGGACAGTGATACGATACCCTCATCGCCATCATAATCATCATGTGGTCGCCGTGTGCGGCAGGGGTTAGCCTGTCTGTCTGTTGTGACCCCCTCTGCTGCTGCTGCTGCTGCTGCTGTTGCACTGGCGGGTTAATTAAATGACGCCAGTTTAGTTTTCGTGCCGCACACGTGTTGGCAATTGTGGACGAGCCAGCGAGAGGGATTCGGTAAATGCATTTTCCCTATTTTCCCCTCCATTTTCCCGGCTCAGTTGCTCCACTGATGGCCAGTGTAATGGATGGTATTGAATTAGAATATGTCTCGTAAATGGATTAGAAAAACTGTTTTACGACGGGGAATATATCTGGCAACATCTGTATTCGGATGGATACACTCGAAAAGAGCCAGCAGATGAGTTTTATGTTTTTGAAAAGCCAACGGAAAAGCGTATAATTTATGACTAGGTGAGACTTTAATTTAATGTTCGCTCTTAAATAAACTTAAATATAAACGTATTTATTTACTTAATAACTCTAGGATATTAATACATTTCAGTTTAAAGAATTTAACTATGCTTTATCTATTAAATATGCAATTTTGTATGCAGAAATTGATCCGATATATATCAGCCATCGCAATACGATATCTGACTTATCTACAAACCATTCATTTTGAGCCTGGACTGCAGTCAAGTTATTTATTTATGCCCTGCTAGTTACGTCCTCTTAGTTTGATTTATTTTGCAGACCTTTTCGTTCCTTGATTTATTTTTTCCTTACACTCTTCTTAATTAAGAAAGTATTTCTTTTAATTTAAAAGCTGTTTGTACATTGCTGGCTTCACCACACGAACCCTCTCTTTGGTTCCTGGCCCTGACAGCTGTCAATCTGGACAGGAGGTCCATCCCGTGACGGCACCGCCCCCTCAAAATTCCCTCAAAATAAAACAAGAAAATGCTTACTGGCAATGTCCAATGCAATGTCCACATAGCCAGCCGTCATAATTGATGAATTTATGGCATTTCTTGGAAAACGAATCGAAACGAAACGAAACGAAACGAGCCCCAAGTCTGGAAGCTACTCGAATTATTTTCTGTATTCCGAATGCTTCAATCTCTTTGTTTTACTTTGTTTCGAGGCGATGCAAACGTGCGAATTGCTCAATTCCTCAATTCCTGGCAGCCCGATTCTTGCCACGCTTGGAAATCTTGGCGCGGCGGCTTTTCATTGACCGCAACCGAATGGCAGAACAAGCAATGTACTCGTACTACACAAAATATGCGAAAATATGAGTGTAAAACCGACAAAACTCATTTTCAAATTGTTCACCGACTACGTGACTTCCGCGAGAAATAATCTAGAGTGTGTGTTGTGTGTGTGTGTGTGTGTGTATGGAACCCTTTGATGACTAGAACTGCAATGGCAATGGAGTGTGGGTAACACTAATAAGGAAAACGGTTGACAGAGTCAACAAATTTTTAGAGTTCCTGAAAGCACTCAGAAAAAAGAAGCTTGCAAAAGGGTCTTTTAGATGGAATTAATAAAATTATTACTAAAATTATTAACAGAATACAACTAGTATATATTGGGGCCTTAAGTTTAAATTTATAAAATAAATCAAGGTTAATTTTAAACCTCATCAACTGAATGTTTTTTAAAGGCAATCATATTTAACTTACATTTAATTATCTAAAAGGACACCACTCTCAATTCCCGTGTAGCAAAACTATTCCATTGTATCTTTATATTATTTTTCACCCTTCTCTCCTTCAAAAAGAATAAGCTATAAATTTCATATATCAAATTCAGACATCAGACATGAGTTAATTGCATTTCATAACTGCCCAACTCTCGCCCCCATCGTCAATTAAATCGAACACAAATCATTTGTGATAATTATCGTTCCGATGATCATACCATTTATCTGTCACTTATTTATGGGTTTTTAAGCATTCAAAATCGAATTGTATTTTATATAGAATTTAACAGCCAAGTAAAGTAAGCGAATTATACATGAAATCGAAACAAGGCAAAATTAAAGATGCCTTTAATTAAAAACGGGTTTTCGATTACGACTCTGATGTCTCCTTGAAAGGCGAAAAATATACAAGTCTCATTAAGGCGGTGAAATGACGCCAAGAAGAAGGTGGCCAGACGGCTGTAAAGTTGTCAAGTTAAATAGGAGCAGACTGCCAGAAAAAAAAGAGGCAAGGAAAGGAAAGTTTTTCCTTTTCACCAATGCCAAACACGTGCTGTTTTGCGGAAAATTCTGCCTTTAATTCCCAAGCAAAGCTTAGAGTTCCCCTCAAAAAAAAATATCCTAAAAACCAGAAACTTTTTCATTCACTTGTTAAGCGCAGAGCAACTTTATGGCCTCTCTAGTTTCGTCTCATTTTCAAGTGGACCGGCCATAAATCTTATGTTAATTTATGCTAAAACTAAAGACCAAAACAAATTTCTGTTGTTACCACACACACACACACACAGAGAGAGACGCCAAGATCCAGCCATATAAATACAAATATTTTGTTACCAGTTTTTATGCCTTTTGTCGTCGTTTGGTGTGGCTGTTGATGACTCTTTGGACCGGCTCTTTGGAGAGGAGCTCCTCCACACCACCACCTCCACTTCACTCCGAAAACTTGCTTTTGGCCCAGCGACTCGCTTGTCATAAAGAAATTTTAATAATGTGCGGCGCCAAAAAAGTTTTTTCTTGTTGTTTTTATGAGCCGGCGACGTTTTGGGAGTTTCATATAAAAGTGTTAAATTCAAATGAGTTCAGAATGGGCTAAAAAAGCAAATGGCTTTTCCAGCTGGGGCCAACAGTGCGTATGTGTGGTATGTCAAGTCATCAATAAAGCATTTATAAATCTGATTATATAATAAGTTTTGGGTTTAGCTTTGAGCTGGGGGAAAATTACTTGCATAATATGAGTTTGATAATATTTTTGGAATTATTAAAATAATAAATATGTATAATGTTTACTTTTACTAATGAACATTTCTTTTTTATCATTTCAGGGTTGTCTTTGACGTGTAACCAACTTGTAAGTAAACTTAGTTATATAATTTTTATGAATTTACAAATTGCTAGCTTAGATTTATTGACTATTTTGTTATATTATAAACACACCTAGGACTTAAACATATGTTTTTCTTTCTTCATTTCCCTTTAAAAACAAATTAAAGTTTATTTTTAAAATCCATTCAACCAATCAAACATTTTTAATGCATTTCCTTCCATCTTCCCCACAAAATGTCAAGCATTTGCTACGCTTTAGTGAGGTATTTGCCTAATTTGACTTGGCACTATAGCTCATTCTCCAGCTTTGTGATTCCTCCAGGGCTAAAAGTGACCCACAAATCAAGAGGCATTAAACTGTCTGGCTCTCTGTCAATCCCCCTGAAAAGGCATTCAACTATCTTGGGCATTTATCGCATTGCTATGACCACATATTTACATCAAAGTATACTTGTATATATATATATCCGGGGAAGATCTCCCCTCTCCAGTTTAATGATGGCATAAAATCCACGAAATCATTTACACAAATTAAAAGTTAACTCAGGCATAAAATTACCAAGTTAACACCCGCTGAAACCTGAAGAGAGGAGGGTCCATAATTTTTGCGAACCAAAAAACCCACCTGACTAGGCCACTTCCAGTTCCCCCTCTTGGCAGTTTTCCTTTCATTAAAATTTTCGCCTCTCTACACCTTTGTTTTTCTTTTTATTTGTCTCAAAGCTTAGCTCACTCAGTGCCATTACCCATGTCTGTCTCTATGTAATTTGCAAATTTTCTAATTGTCGTTTGAAATTCAAGCCTTTTTGAGAGTGACGTCCGACCCGGTCCGGTTGGGTCCGGTCCGGAACCGGCCTAGAGAGTGTCCAGGTGTCCGGTTGTCCTAGTGTCCTGGTGTCCATTTGTCCTGGTCTCCGGTCTTCAGACTAGGTGTGTTTTGTGTTTGCTGGAAAGTAGGTCGGTCGGTGGCCAACGCAAAACTCTATTTAATTGAGGGTGTTCATTTCGCGGCGTCTCGTTGCGTTCGCTCTCGTTCAGCTCAGCTCAGCTCGGCTCTTTCCTTCAGCACTCAACTTTAATTGCAATTAAGTTTCAGTTTCAATTTTTATAACCATATTTTTTCTGTTATTTTTCTGCTCTTTTTCCTAAGTAAATTGAGCACAAGGCCTTGGGGCCATGCAAGAAAATCCAATTTATGCACGGAGCCTCTCAACTATGTAGTTTGATTTGATTTTTTTCTGCATATTTTTTCATATTTAATATGACGTGTGTGTGTGTGTGGAAATTGTAATCACAATTTTTGACATTTAATTATGGATACCCTGTTAAGGGGTTGTAAGTTTGACCTTTCAAGTTGTTAATTAATTCAATTAAATAATGTTAAATTTTCTCTATTTAACACAAATATTCAGCTCTAAATATAGCCACAAAT
This sequence comes from Drosophila kikkawai, assembly GCF_030179895.1. NCBI lineage: Eukaryota > Metazoa > Arthropoda > Insecta > Diptera > Drosophilidae > Drosophila > Drosophila kikkawai. The sequence goes on from NC_091730.1 coordinate 10,684,924, forward strand.
ATATTATTTGCTCTTAAAATTATTTAAACTCTCCTATATTGAAACTTATCCAGGGCACCACCTATTCGATTTCAAAAGACACCCCTTTCATCCTTTGCAATTTATTTATCTGCATGACATTTTTTTTCCTGGGTTATACCCCATAAATAATTCACAATTCATTGACATATTTTTATGAATATAACTTCCGATCGTTAAACAAGGCGTATAAAAAACTGAGAGGGCCGGCAACCAACCAACCAACCAACTGACTATCAGCATCTGTCGGAGCCCCAACAGAACCCCCTGATTTTATAGGGAAGGCCCATTAAAACAACATGAACGCATAATTTAATTTATATTTTTTCAAGCGTGTTCTCCACTCTGGGGCGACACTTCATTGTTGCTGAACAAACAAACTGGGGGGAGGAGTGGCTGGGAGGGAGGCTGTCCTGCCTCACATATCCACCACACATACCCCTCATATATAACCGAGTCATCGTCAACCTTTTCGGAAATATAATCACAGCATAAAAATCAATTCCAAACGCGTGTGCAGAGAGTAAACAGACAGCGTGGTCCAGAGTCGCTACGCACACATGGCATCGCCTGTGTCCCCCCCCAGAACCCCCAAACACTGCTCCCCAATCGCTTCCATGCCACCGCACAAAAATGTCACAGATTTGTTAAACATTCGTGAGTCTCAGTCTGCAACGAGTTGACACCCCTTGCCCCAACTTCATTTTAACCAAAAAATTACAAACAGAAAAAAAGGAAAACCCTCTTGTCTCTTGTCTCCGATTCAGCATCAGCTAAGTAAACAACACTGCACTGCCAAACTGCGGACGGGAAAATCAGCATGCAGATAAAATAAAATAAGCAAATAAGAAAAACAATCAAATAAATGTGACAAAAGTTCGAGGGAAGAAGTGTAGTATACCCTTTGTGGAAATAAATATTAATAAAAGTAGGGAGAACTATGAAGGTGTTTTTGGTAAATTATGAGACTTAATAAATTGAGAAAAATTTTAAAAGAGGAGTTGTCAAAGGGTTCTAAAAAATTTTAGAAAGCTCTAAAAAATCTGAAAATTATCATTGCATAATTTTAAGCACCTCTCTAAGGGAATTGAATCCGCTTAATCCTCTTTTTTTTATAAAAAATGATATTTTCTTTGCTAACTCTAGTACTAATATCCCCACTTTCCCAGGGTATTTTAGCTAAGCAAATCCGAAAGGAAAAAATGTCGCGCGAAAATCATAAATAGCTGGAAAACGAAGTCACCGCCTGGCAGGAGCCGAGCCAGGAGTCGCGCGCTGTAGGTTCAGCTCCTGCTGCCGGATTTTCCTGCCAGCGACGAGGCGCAAATAGGCTGTCAGCCGCATACCAAAATGTCCCCCCAAAACACCTCCCTTATCCGCCCAAGTCACAGATGTGTGTAGGCGCATTAATATAGCCAGAAAAAAAGCTATATATATATACGTATATATGAGAGGAAAATGGGAAATACTTTTTTGTGATTTATGGGAATGTGTAGAGGAGCCCCGGAGATATGCTGTAAATGCGTAGAGCTCCGCTGCATACCACCCGCCCCCACCCTTCTCTCAATGTCACACACAAAAATGTTTTACAAGCAATTTTCCAGCTGGTTTTTATGTGTGTTTGTGCATTCGTTTAACTATTTGGGCATAAAATATGACAACGATCCCCCGCACATTTGTTCTTTTTCCTCCCAATCTATAAGCTAAATTGTTTTTGCCTGTCGCCAGTTTATGGCCACGTGTTGGTGTCCTTCTGGCCTCTCTCAATTTCCTCCTCTCTTGGCTTTTCCCTCTTCTTTTTTTCCCGATGGCTCCTCCACTCTTTTGTGTTGTATTTGAAGTTGAGTGTGGAAAATTTTTATAGCCAGTTGGCAATTTTTTTTTTTCGAGCCCAAGGCAAGCGCCCGGCAAAAAGTTGTCATAAGTGCTAAGATACGGTGCATATTGGATAAGAGGGATGATTGCAAAGAGTTGGGTATTTGTGAGTACTTAAAAAAATATTGAATTAATTTTTATTTAAATATATAAAATTAATATTAAGTGTACTGGCAGAGTTTGTACTTTAAAACTATTTCAAACGACTCTAAACATTTTCCTTTTACGGTTTAACAATTTTTCAGCGTTTTGATAATTTTGTTTATGTTTTTTTTTATTCTAAAATAATTTGCAAGTATTCTTATTTAATATATAAAATTCTAAGTATTCTAAACATAAAACTTGCAATTTTCCCTAACAATTTAAAAGCCCTCGAGAAATAGCAAAGTTGAAATTTCTTTATATATATTTACGGCTTTTTTACTTCCTAAATATTGTATACAAATTTGTTGTGGTCCTTTAAATTGTTTAAAAAATATTTAAAATGCCTAGTTATTACTGTCAACGTGCTTCCCCATGAAGCTGTAACTTTTTTTAAGTTGTTGCTGGCGCTCTCGAGTGGCATAAATCTTCAAGACATCAACTTCAACAATGTATCGTTGTCTCTTGAGGCTGCCACATTCTCTCCTCTCGGCCTCCCCCTCCCCCTTGGTCTTTCTCCAAAACCGTCAAGTTCAAGTGGCACTTGCCGCGTTTTTTAACAACTTCATAGATACAATGGGGCAGAAGACGAAATCTGCGGGTGTAGAGGCTCTGCCACAAAAAGTTTTGCGTGTGCCACTTGTAAGCAATTTCAGCTGTCAATAGCTCTGAAATCTGAATACGAGTGAACATAAACAAATGAGCGGAGCGAAAACTGCTTAGGTTGACACCCGAGCGGCGGGTCTAATAGCTCAAAACAGAAAAAAAAACGCCGAGCTGGCTATGGAAACTTGTTTCTAGACCCCGAATATGGCATGTTGCGGCGTATGGGTATTGGCAAACCCATTCTGCTGATTTGGCAAAAGAAATCTCCGAGATTCGTATCTTACAGATGCAAAATGGGTGCCACTCATCCAGCCAGCCAGCCATCCATCCATCCATCCATCCATCAACAACTGTGACAAATGTCCATCCGGCAACCTTTGGGTAGCCACTCGAAATCAATTTGCATGGCATACTTCCCATACTTCCCATACCCGAAAGCCATAACTAAATTATAATTTATAGGCCCTAACCCCAGCTGCTGCCTGGCGAATTCCTTCTTCACCGTCGCCCACAAATAATACCACTTCTTGGCCAAAGGAAAATATTTTCAACAGTGGGTGGAGCTGTGAATATTGGCCATTAAATTTATGCCCAGAGATAATAACGCAAGCGGCAAGTCGTTATAAGTACAGGGGCCCAGAGCTGGATGGGATATTGCAGGAGCCGGGCACAAGAAGCGAGGAGGAGAGAGGATGGAATTGAGGATGCGATGCGATGACTAAAAATAAAATTATTGCTTAGCAAACTCGTCTCGAGATGCAAAGGCTGCGATAGAGAGACAGACTCGAACTCAGCTCCAGGTGGTGACGGCAGTGCCACTGCTGCCTGAGAGACGGGAGGAGGAGTAAGCAGAGCAGAGGGAGGACCTGGACCTGGCCAAGAGCTGGACCCGGGCACCTTGGCCAATTACCCAGAGCCCCGCGCTCCGGCTGTCCCTTGTTTTCACTGCCAGCTACAGTACAGTGGGACCAGGAGAGATGAATGCTAATCAATATTATAAGTTAAATGGGTAAATAATGAAATCGGTTGTTGATTATTATTTTTCTTATTTATTTAAAAAAAATATTATTATATAAATTCTTGGATGCGGCATTTTAAACACATGGAAAATGTTCAAAAGTAAAATTTCTGTTTAAGAGAAAAGAAAAACAAAAGTTACACATCGGATTGTAAAAAAGACACCTCCAGCTCCCAGATCTAGACATCTTCCGTCTTAAATTGTCACTTTTCTCTATGCTTATTGTTATTAAAAGGTTTTTTGTATACGCAGCATCATTTAATACTTTAGAATAAACCTTAAACACTTATTAATATAACTAAATAATATTTAAAACTAAAATTTCTACATCATCTAGTCCTTAGCTTTATCAATATTTTTCCAGTACTTTTTATACAACCTCGTATCACTGTTTCGTTCTCTCACTTGTTTTGTGTCTGACTGCAACAATATTTGGTTGCCAACTTTGCCAATGTATCAACAGCGTTTAGGCTGCTGCTGCTGTTGGCTCTGTTGGTGCTCCTCCAAGTTCTCCCGATTCTGCTTCTGTTACTCCAGGTTGTGGTCGGGTGTATCGTTTGGTTTGTGTCCGTGTTTGTGTTTGCATTGGGGCTCAGGCTCAGTCTCTGGACTCGGACTCCAACTCGGACTCGTCTCGGGCCTCAGTTTTGGTAAATATGTGTGGACGGGCCCTTGGCTAGCTGATTCTCCACTTGTAGGCAGCGACTAACAGCCAAGGCACACATCCACATCCACGTCCACGTCCTGTTGCTTAGTTAACTATGCAGTCAGCCAGCCTTTCGTGTGTTTTGCCCACTCCTCGGTCCCTGTGCTCCTATCTGATATTGCCAGCAGCTCACCTTCCCCTCCCTGCCGCTCAGTTCTGTGTGTGTGACTGTTGTTATTGGCTAACATCGGATCCACAAAGTCATCAGCATCATCATCCTAGCAAAGGCGGCTTCAGAGGCTATGGCCCAGTGGAGAGCTGTTTAGCTGTTTGACTCACCCGCCTTGTGTTTGGGCTGCTAATATGCAAACAGAGTTGCCAGCTTAATGAAATTGAAATGAGCAAATTAGACAACGTTTGTGCAATGGGCAATGGGGGATTTGGCTGCGAGGACAGTGTCGGGAGGAAATATTCCCCAAGATGCAAGAGCAGCGCATTGGAAAGTCGACATGGCCGAGAAGAGCTGTCAAAGGCACTAGGATATGTTGAATTAAATGAAACATCTATTAGTACACATGTAGAAAGAGAAATAATGAAATAAAATCCAAATAAAATTACCCTTCTAACTTAAAAACAAAGAACATTTCAAGAGATCAGCCAGGAAGATGCAAAAATGCATCCCATTTGCCTTCTTCCTGGAGAAAAGATAAAAGAATCGACATGAATCAAACAGAACGAATGCCAAACTTGGCTGCATCTACTCCCCCAAGCGAAATCATTTCAGACATTTCAGCAGTAGCCAAAGCCCATAAATCTCTCATCTCAATTTCTCAACTTAGCAGCTGCTGCCCCCATGGAAAAACTAGTCTAGCCATTAGGACACTCTCCAATAAAAATGCAACTCCCACAAATAGCATGAAAAAAAAGAGGAGTCCCGAGACTGTAGACTGGAAAGTGTAGGTGAAAGGAGGCGTTGCAGATGGAAACTCACATGTCATGGACTTTGGTGAAATGCAACTTCGATACCAAAACATACTGATAGATACAAACGACGTCATGAGGATACAAAAAGAACTCCAACGATGATGATGATGATTTGCACAAAAAAAAAAAAAGGAAAACCTCTGAGGGAGGGAAAGGAAATTTATTTTTTCAACTGTCTGCCTCCTCATTGAATTGGCTAAGCAAACGGACGTTTGATACGAAAAACTTGACGAGCTCAAGTGGCAGCAGTTTGGACCAAGGAATACTGTGGATCAATAAATGCAGGGAGTGGAGATGATTCAACTCATTAACCTCAGGCCCTTGCCTTTTGTTTATTAAAGTTTAGCATAGCGCAAAGTTAAACCGTCATGGTCTCTCACTCTCATAAAAATTTATGTTAATTTCATTTAGAGTCCCGTCCCGGCTGCAATCTGTGACTGCATGCGTAATGAGCTGTTTCGAGTTAGGTAAACACACACTCGCAGCAAAGGCAGCTAGCTCCCCTCCACTTGCAGCTCATTAAAACATCACGAACAAATCAAAAATTTAAATAATGATTAACGCCGGGCCCCAAAGAGTGTTTCGGATAAATCCACCTACAACGGCAGAATCTCTCTCTCCTCTTCGTAGAAAACTTCATGCAATAATTGAGAATTTCTACGAAAGATGCTCGTTTCGTGAAAATGCAATGTAAACATTTAAAGTAAACAGAATATCTCGACGGCGACGTGAGTTCAACAAATTAACTGCAGTCGTTTTTTTTTTTTTTTTGAGGAGACAACGCGTCGTATGAGCAACCATCGAAGCCTTTGTGTTGCTTTATTTGTATTTATTTTCCAGTCAATATAAACTATGTGAATTTTTACTGTACATAAAGAAGTAGCATCCAGAGTCGGGGCCAAGTAAATAAATCAAATGCAACAGCACACGATCCAAATAGTTGAAATGACTTCAGTCGCGCATCGTCTCCGGTTCGGGTTTTTCTATAGCATTTCCCTGGAAACGCAAGCCAGGCTGGCTGGGTAAGAGTTTTGTAAATAAACAAAACTGATAAACTTTGAAATAAATTCTAGAGTCTGAGTTGGTTATCTCTCCATTTGAAAGGGCGATAGATTTCTCTATTGATTAGGGTCCATGGAAGATGGGGTAAACGATTGATTGCCTTGACTCTTTTTTTTTTGTGGGGATTATATGGGAGCTTTGAAAAGAAAACTGATCTGTAGTTGTAAGAAAAAACCTTAAAAGACTTAATTTTCAATGAAAAAGAAAGCGGAATTTCAAGTTGAACTAAAGGGTAATTAATTAAAGTAAGAGAAATTGGTTGATTAATTAAATTTTAAACCAAATTAGGTTGAGGGTAAATATTTTAAATTAATTTCCAAGACAATTTACTTTCTAGGAATTTTTAATAATTATAATAGTATTTATTTAGTAAATGCCATATTATTAGATTTAATTTGCAGAGTAAAAATAATCTCCCTTTTTTGTTTTACTTAAAAATACTTTAAATATAAATTGCAACTAGCATTAATCTCTCTCCCTGACCAACAAAATTTCCATCCGCTTATAGAAGCAAAACCGCCATGGAATAGTTTTTGTTGTGCATTAAAATTCCTTGAGTGTAATCTACTAGAAACGTTACGCTCTTGCAACCTGCCAAACTTTTCCTAGCCACACACAAACTCAGCCACGTTATATAATATAAATATATATAAATGTGTATATATATTTACCCGGGGATCAGGGCCTAATCTGAAACCCAGGCAACAGGAGAAGCTGCAAAAAGGAGAAACCAGGGGATTCCCCATTTCAAGTCAAAGTCATTTGCCAAAAGCTGAGCAACAACAACAGCTCATCAACACCTTTAGTCGACCATTTTTCAACATGGCGATAATGTGGCCTCGCAGGCACACAGGTAGGAAAAAGTACACTGAAAGAAAAGAAAATAGAAAGACTTAGAAGTATTTTTAAACTAATTTAAGCTTAAAAGTTTAAGAAATTCAAAAATACTAAAATAGTAACTTAGAATTAAAATAATTTAAATTAAAACAAAATCCTTTTCAGCTTTTTCTTCAGTGTAAAGTTAGGCAGAGACAAAAAGAAATGTAAAGGAAAAGCGAGGCAAATACGCAAAAACCCAGGCGCACACTAAATCCACTTAAATTAATTGCAAAAGGTGATTACGTTGCTGTTTTGCCTGTGGAGTGCGGACTTTTTCGCCTGGCAGCCAACAGACAGCGAGCAGACAGCTGAGAAATGAAGCCAGGACCAGGGAAATCAGCCCTCCTGGCCTCCCTCCTTTTCCCTGTATCCCCATGGCCCACGCAGGATATCAAGAAGCTGCATAAGGGACTTAGTACCTGCGACCGGGCAAGCGTCGCCATTTCTCTAATGCCAGCGGGCAATGGCAAACACTCGACGACGACAGGCTGCGAAGCTGTGGATAGATATGCAGCGAGTCCTTGGTCCTGGCTCAGGGATCCTATTCCACACGGCCACCTTACACCTCATTCTCTGTAAAATAGCCTTGCATATCTGCACTGCGGCAAAAAAGGACAACCTCACCTTACATGTTGTAATGGCGCAAGTTCAGGGATATGACAAAATCCCTAAGCAATTAATAACTAAATGGGTTCAAAATGTGTGGAGAATATGAAATATGAAATTTATACATATTTTTGTTCAGTTTGTATTACATATTTCCCGGAAAACATGACACATTATAATGAGAATTAATTCTCATCTTGTGACTTTTGATTTTAATATTTGTTGCCGTGCATAATATATGTTTCAGTTGAAAACCTGCACCAACCGCTGTCTCTTCATTTTTGCAAAGTAATTTGCAAAGAGGCAAGCCGGGAAAAAGGTGGAAAAACAGAAAGCAAGTGCCGCCAAAATGCAGTCAAGGATAAAACAGCAAAAGACCCGAGATGCCGGGATACCAATAACAGGAGATGAAGGCTTCCTGCCTTGCTCAAGGCTGCTCCTTTGCTCTCTTTCTTCTTTTGGATGCTCGGTTCCTTAGAGTAGTTGTTGGGCAACAACGTGTTAAGGTGTCTCGAAGTCGTTAACTGTCAACTGCGTTTGCAATTTGCGTATATGCGGGCCCCTAAATTACGAAGAATTGGGAGTATAACCGCTAATTGTACTTGAAGTTTAAGGCTCTATAAAATATAACGAAATATATTAATTAAAATATTTTTTAAATATTTATTTTTATATATATTTTATAACAAAACCCATTCTTAATTTTCATTCACTCATAAACCTTGTTTTTCCTATATTTCCTTTCCCAACTTCTCCCCATATTGCCTTTTTTTTTTTTGCATACGTGCGTGTTTGTGTGCTTAAAATGGCATTAAAGCTCGAAAGGGGCGTGACTGCCAGGACAATTTCAGGAGAAAACCAGAAGAGGAAAGCCCAGAGACAGAATCCAGCCAAAGACCAGAAGCCAATCGAGCTGTGTGTGGGTTGGCAAATATTTGGGGGAAAATACATATACATATATATATTCCCCACTCGACAGTTCATAAAGACCATCGAGATGTCTTCGACACGAAGATAAAAGCCAAAACATCCTTAATAAGCGTCTGGAGGCTTGGTGGGGGGCGTGGCATCAGTTGAATTTATTGATAATTGATTATTGCTTCGTTAGGTCGCATTTAGGCGGCGCTTTGTGGTTCCGCGCTTATCTTTCTCCTTCCCCTTGTTTGTTGTTGCAAATTGAAAATGCAAATTGCCCAGATGATTGCTCCACCGGATCCCGTTTTCCGTTTTTTTTTGGTTCAGAGTTTTTCCTTTTTCCTCACGACTGCAGTTTTGCTTGTTTTTGTTGTTGTGTCTTTTGATGTTTGTCGGCTTCCTTTGGGGAAAAACAAATTTTCATAAATTTTTAAAACAAACATACGAGCTGCTGGGGAAGTAAAGAAAGGCAAAAAGGAAAAACTGAACTGAAAGGAAAGCAAAAGCTAAGAGCCTCGAGTGGCGGCATTTTTACCACCATTTTGTGGGTACCCTGTAATTTAGAGGGTGTCGTGTTAGGGGATACTAATGGATTTTCTTACCTAAAGTTTTTAAAAAATAAAATGGAAATTATAAATATATATCCTGCAATTTTATATATCCCCATCTTAAATGAAAGGGTATCTCATTATTCATCAATCTTAACCATAATAAATACAATTTTTGCAGCCTTTGTTGGTGCTTTTGTCCCTGTTGTTGTTGTTGTTAGGACGTGCCTATGTGCATTGCTTTTGCTCACCTTTTGAGCTTTTAAATTATTTTCCAAGCACGTAGTCTCTGTCGGCTGTTTGCGTATTTAAACATGGCCAACATAGGTGGGTGGTAGGGCGGTTTTTCGAGGGGGGGCGGGGGCGTCGAGTGAAAAGCGCGTACCGGCATTCGCTTTGCCATTGCCTTTAAAAGGATTTGCGCAATTTGCGTTTTTCAGGGGTTCCGAGGCTTCCGTTATTTTTTTCAGAAGAGTTCTCTGTGGGGGTTTTGGGTGGCATTTTGTTGAGGGTGTGATGGGTTCGGGTTGTTGACAAACAAACAGCAGCGTTGAGTGACGCCGAAGACAGGCCAAGTGAAGCGAAGGACCTAGGATATGCTGAACAGGACAAGCGGCAAGCTTTGTGTTTGACAATGTCCTTGCTGATGTCGCGCTTTACCCCCGCCACCCACTCGACCCATCCTCGTACGTGACTTGCATTTTATTTTTTACCAAGCTTCAGCCCACCCACCCAGCCGTCCGCCTGCCAGAGAAACTCGTTAGTAATTTAGCAACGGGAAAGGGAAAGAGCTAGAGATTCAGCCTCTCAGATATAGTAGAATGCGGAAAAGCAGAGGCACACATATTCAGCTGAATGTTGTTTTCAAAGCAATCAAATTCGAGTATATATTCCAACTAAAAATATAAATCCCGCAGAAAATAGTTTAAAGTGCCCACAAGTCTATACTTTTTTTGGTGTATGTGAAGTGCAAATAATTCAATCATCGAAATCGTAAAATTTTGGGTATTTAATAGAAACAGAAACCGGCAAGGGCAACGAGTGATAGCCACTTGAAGAGCGGCCTCTGTTTTGCCTCCATTTTTAGATACACTGAGAGTTTATAGTAAATATTTCTTATGTTCTTAAAATTTTGCATAATGAATAGTTTAAGAATGTGTACTTATAAATTTAATCCAAATATATATAATATTTTAAAAGCTTTTTTTTATTTTATTTTACTTTTTTTTATATATATATTTACGTTTTTTTTCTCTGTTTTTCCACTGATATTTCCCAGCTGCAGTGTCCGCCAGGGAACTCTTTTTTTGGGTGGGCTTTCGGGCACAGTGGGGCACAAAAAGAAACGCACTCTTCTACAAACTACATACTACTGCTTTTGAAGGGAAATCCCAGCATGTGCAGTTTGAAAATATTTGTCGGGTTTCGGTCCTGGGTGGTTTTTCGGGGGGGTTTATTCAATCCTTAATGGCCTCAGTCGCAGCGACGAAAGAGTTATTGAAAATGTTTTATTGTGTGCATTTGATTGCTGCAAGTGCCGAGACTCTCTCTCTGTGTGTGTGTGTGTGTGTGTACACGGTTTGGTGTCTAACTTATAAATATTTCAATACCATTTGAAGAACGCCCGCTGGCGCACCGCCACCCGAAATGTAAATGCACTCTCCATTGTGTCCGGGTGTCTAGTGCTTTTGGCACTCCAGATTCAGATCGTAGGCCATAGCTGCTATGGCACTTGCCATATTTGGATTTTCAATCCGACAAATCAAAAAATACCAAATGCACTCAGTTTGTGTGGACAAGGTTTATGCGGTGGAAAAAGAAAGCTAGATTTGGGTTTAGAAAAAAGAAAAGTCGATCAAAAAACAATCTAAAATTAAGACAAGCTTGTATCATTTTTAAGAATTGATTATAAAGTTATTGTTTTATTTTTAAACTAATAAAAGGTGACGAAAAATGATGTATTATGAAAACCATATTAACTGTATATTAACTAGTTTTCCAATAAATACTTATGTCAAACACTACTTAAAATATTTAAGTTTAAGTCTACAATATCTTCTCGTTTTATATTGTTCAAATCATGAATTTCTCTTTCCAATTTCACCAACTTCTGTTTCCTTTTAACCGCATAAACGCACAACTTCTGACCCTATTTGAATGGGCTTTTGGCTTGTGTTGTTGTTGGCTGGCATTTGTTGGCTCGCTAGATGAATTCTATGGCACGTTCGATATGGTTCGATATGCACACACACTCTCTGGCAAACACTTTCAATTGCCGGCCTGAGTGAGTGTGTCTATGTGGGCTTTAAAACTTTCCATGGACGAACTAGAAGAGTTTCGACCCATCGACTGATGCAATCGTCGGGGCTCACTCCATTTTTCCTAAAAAAAAAAGCCTTTGGGCCTGGCCTAGAAAAGTTTAACTCAATTACGGACCGAGTCGACACACGTGACTAACTGGGATTCTGTATCAGATGAGGTAAGGTTAGCCGGGGTTATTCAAGACTAAACCGAATGGCTGGGAGTGAGCCAGAAAGCTGGCCAAGCATTAAGCAGGTCGACACAGGCCACCTACAAATCCCTTTTTCAAAACTCATTAGCACAAATTTGTGCCTTTCAATACGAGTAGGGGAGGAGGAGGACCCCCAGACGTTCCAGGCTTCCCAGGAAATTTCTGTGGAAGCCAGCCACTGAGGCTAATTTGGGCTAGCTGACAAAATTTATGCTGATTGTGGGGCAATTTACGAAAATTCCTTCAGTCTACAGTTGGAAAATTGGCCGTTTGCCTGCCTAGTAGCTTGAATGTAGAAGAAGCCTTTTGCCTTAAAATACAAAATGTTGTGTTTCTGTTTTCCATGAAAAGTACAGGTCACTCAGCCTTGAAACAATGGAAATAAAAGAAAAGGGACCTTTAGCCTTTTCTTTTACCATTTCGGTTGGTCTTTGTGAAAGGGTTAGTTAGGAGTCTGGATTCTTTAAATAATAATTTAAAAATTGATGTACTATAAACACTTTTAGGCATTAAACTTATAGAAAAATATTTTAAAATATTTTCTAGTCCCAAACTCCCAACTAATTTTTCACTCCTTTCTTTTCTTTTACAGATCCAAGCTTGACTTCTGTCTAGTTTATTGAGTGCAGTCGCCAAAGAGAAGGTAAGCTAAATAAAAAAAATCCTTTTTTAACCCTTTTTTCTCGAGCCAGACTCTCTTTCTATATGCAAAGTAGAGTTAAATGATAAATGAGGGAGTGGGTGAAGTGGCCTCAGCCGACTCCTTGTGCATATATAAATTGTATAAGGCCCGAGGTCTTTGGTCGTTGCTTGGTTTCCGTTTCCGCTTTTGGCTTTCGCTTTTTCATTTCCGCCTAATAAACTACATAATTAAACTGGCAGGCAATGGGATTAAAGGATTCGGCGGGCGAAAGCCCCGAAGGAGTCCAACTCGCACACATTCACTCGCGTATCCTGGCTCCTGGCCTCAACCAAAGTTTCGTGGACGAATTAAGCTAAATTAATTTTTGCTCTCTGCCGCCGTTTGTTGCCAATGCTACTTAAGTCCTTTGACTTCTGGCTCGTTTGATGATGAAGCTCTCTCTAGCCGTTAGTCCTTTCTTCTAATATATGTGCTGGCCTCGTAGCTACGTCTTAAATTAATGATGTGTTTTATGCCGTCCTCGTTGTTGCCCAAAAAAAGTGTATATATAGAGGGGGAAAATGAGGAGGAAAAATCACAGAAAATGCGATTTAGACGTCAAAAGCGCAGCATTAGCAGTAAATAAAATAGGATAATGCGGCAAGTCGACCGCATGGCAGAAGCTAACTACCCGAGCCAAAATTAAAGGCAGCCAAAAAAGGAGGTATGCTACGGGTAAAGATAATTTAGAAAGAACTCGTCGACTAGAGAATGAACTTTTTCTGGCAGTTTAAGAACTTCTTTATAATGTTAGAGTATTATTTATGAAATAGATTCATAAAATATAGTACTGTTGTCTTTTTATTTCCATTTTAAAACAATATACTGGATTATATGATTACATAATCAGTTATAAATCAAATAAATATAAATTTAAAGTGGGTTCTCTTAAACAGTTTTCTAAATAATCTTCAATAGTAAACATATACTTACTTAATTTATACATTTCCTACAATTAGTCTCAAACCAAATCTCCCTCAGCTAGGCTTCTACCAGAAGGGTATATCAAGCAGGACAGATGCTGCAATGCAGGAAGCCAAAGGATAAGATTGCTATGACAGGGCCAAAGGATTATGTGCTCTTAGGCTTCCCCGCTCCCTCTCTCTCTCTCAGCTGTTTGTCTCTGCCTAAGCCAGACATTTTTCATGGCCAGAATAAAGCCAGGAAGCCGGGGCGTTACACCTGGACATTAAACCAAGCCACATATCCAGGAAACTCTTTTTCCTCACAAATGACTCAATGCACTCTGACTGCTGGCATCGATAAGGACCCACAGAGACGGTTGATTGTGTGTAAACAATATTTCGGCCTACAAATCGGTCTCAGAAATCTGTTTAGCTCCGAATGTGGATTGCTCTGAGGTCTTACACAAATATTTTGACAAAACGCCTGCTGTTTTCCACATAAATATTTATATTTGCTTGCACACAGACACACACACAGACACAGAGACACTCAGAACCCAGACCGAAGGATACACGCAGTTTGTCTTATCGAGGCATCTTTACCTGCCGCAGACTTCGAGCTCTCGAACCAGCATCATCGTATCTGTATCTTTGTATCTTTGGCATCACACGGGCGCATTAATCCGTCGTGCGTATACAAATTCGGGGCCCCTCTTGCTGTATCCTCGGAAATCGAATCCACAAAAATGCAGTTAAATAAATTACAAACGCTCTGTCACCCAGCGGTCGAGGTCTGATCATACCCAAGGGCGGCTCAAGTTGGGCTAGGGTATATAGGTTACTTAAGATATATTTATTATAGATCAAAATATACATAAGAATTTTTAAAAATATTTCTCAGAATAGAAAGTATGTTTTAGGGAAGAATATAATATTTTCTATTAAATTCATATACATATTAATTTATTTAAGAAAGATAATAGTAAAATTTACAAAAATTATAGGGTAAATAGGGTTCTTTTAGAAATATTTTCTCTTAAATTAAAGTTATAAGTTTAGGTTAGTATATTCTAAAAATATTACTAATAGGTACCTCTTGGTCCTGAGAATTCTTCAAGTGGTTCTCTCTTATTTCGACTCGCATGTCGCGGGTTTATCGTTGGCCGGGCATCGTCTTGACTTTTCTTATTCGAATTTTTCTCTTTAATGAATTTCTTGGTTCTCGGTCTCTCCTTTTTCCAATTCCACATCCACTACCACTTCTCCTTTTATCCTGTCCCCCGATCAGCGTGCTAATGAAATAAATGCCCGGACAGCCCGAGTCGTTTTCTCGAATAAGTTCTCAAGTTACCCGCTGCACTGGAACACGAACATGAGCAATCTGTGACATTGCCCACATATGGTAAACGTTCGCGGCCGATAAAAAAATATATATATATATGTGTACTAAGGGGACTTTAAAAATACGATACGATACGATACAGAACAAAATGCATACAGAAATTATGAGACAGTCATGGCACATAAATTCCTCAATGTGTGTGGGATCTCCAGGCCAAGGAGTGTTTCTTTTGAGCTTGAGAAAGAGTAATCTTGGAGGAATCTTGTTAGGCTTTGTGTGGCTTGGGTTTAACAATTTTATTAGAGTGATTTATCAGCATATTTCGTCTGGCTTTTTATAAAGGGTTTTTTTGTGTGCCTTGTATTTATTTTGATTTAATTATATGGGAGTTTAAATTGATTCATTAGAGAATGGAGTAAACAAAATATACCAATTAGAATAGGCCTTATTTGAAGCTTATTAAATATTTTATTTGTAATATATAAATATTTCTAAGTCTACCTCACATCTTTCATTCTTGCAATAGTTTTTGCTACATCAGGCATTTCAAAGCCTTAATCTATATACCTTTATTTTCACCTCTCAAAGGCAATCCATCCCCAAAAAAAAAAAATGTAATCACACTTCGTATACAAACCAATTGACATGGGCAATAAATATTCCCCCCAACCTCCCAACTTCTAACTCCTTGCAGTTGTGTCTGCTTAATTATTAATTTCGCATTTACCGCAAAACGTTTATTGGACTTCGTGTTCCGTTCCTGGCAGCCACATCTACATCCACTTATGCCCCCCCCAAAAAAACCACCCAATACTCAAGCAATCCAAGCCAGGAGAAGCCGCATCCCGCAAGCAATCTTGCTCAGTCGTTGGACTTATTTCCTCAATTGCATAAATCGAACAGAAATTTGTGTTTTGGCGCGTGTCACGAATGAGCAAAAACAAGTTAAAAGACCCGAAAAAGACGACAAAGACAAGAAACCAAAGCGGCAAACTCCTTCTCTCTAATTTTTTTCCCCGGCTTGCGAGACAATGTGACAAGCTCTGGCCGACGGCCGCCCCCAAATAGCAGTCTATGGTCTATAGTCTGTTTGTCACCCAAGTCATTTACATGCTCCGCCCGGCTACGTGACTCACATAGTATATAGTTAGACCGGCCCTTCTGAGATATTTCTGTGGGGATTTCTGCGGCTGCCAGTGACTGACTTCTTGGTCCCGGCCACATTTGATCAAACTGCGAACGTCCGTTGGGAGAAAGAGAGAAAGCCCGGCTCTGGGACTCAAGTGAGTCACGAACGGCGTCGATAAAATATTTAAAATTCATTTCTAACATTTTAGACCGCTCTACTCGTCACCAACATCGATTACTCATGCCATCGAAGATGGAACAGAGCAAGGCTGCAGTTAAATGCACTTGAAAAAATTGAGAATTATAGTTTTTTAAGTATTAAACCAAAAAGAAAATACAATTTAAACATTAATTTCTTTTTACGATTTATTTGCTTCGATATATCAAGCAGAATATCGATGTAAAGCAAATATATATGTATAGAAATAGTAAAACTTACGTGTTCCTTTCACAGTGTAGATAACTGTTGTTCCAAGCTGCTAGTTTTGTGTTGGCTTTGCCATATCTTGATAACACTCAAGTTGTGCTTTGATTTATGCCCGTGCCGGTTGCACTCACCTGGCCAAGATTGTATCGAAGGTAAATAGCGCAGGAATCGTTTGGCATCGAAACGCAGAGCACCTGGGGTGGTCGATTGGTTGGTTGCCTCAATAAAACTCGCACAATTGCAGTTTATTAGTTTTGCTATTGAATTACATATCAATGCATTTCTCATTCGCCTGGCGAGTGTGTGTGTCTGCTCAGATACAGATGGATGAAGTGATACCCATGGATCGATGGCTCCATAAAGTAGTTTGGCTACCAAGTGTTGATTGTTTGTCATAAATATCTGAGCAGGATTTTATGGTCATGACTTGCTGCTAAAGAAGCATTTCTGGAATTCTAGCAGAGATTTATATAAATTTAATAATTTCATAAAAAAAAAAATCATATAGTAAACCAGATTAGGATTTCTCTATCTTTCTCTTGGTTAAAGTTCTGCTTTGCTGATAATATCCTTAACATTCAGTTTATCCCTGGCAAATATTGAAGCCATAAACATTTCACATATTCCCAACCTTATCAAACCGAAGGGTGCCCTCTATCATATTTTATATATGTATATATAGTATTTCTTTTTTTTATTTATTTATTATTACATGTTATAGGAGGTCTTCGGCACACCCCATCTCCTCCATCCGCATTCCGTTGATAAACCGGGCTGCCACTCACCTAAACTCACTTCAGTTGAGTTCAATTCCTTTGTTGATTTTTCTAGATTCGAAGCACTGATTGTGCGCATTTTACAACCGTGAACGTAACCATAGTACCTCCGATTCCCGCCCCGGACTCCAATTTCCTCCGGCAAGGTGTGAATTGTGGTGGAACTCTGAGACTGCAGTCTGCACTTGGAACTGGGAACTGGGTCTGTCTCCCTTTTGCTTTTTTGATCGACAGCTTGCCTAAAACTGTCAACGCGTTTCTTTATTTCTGTTTCGATTTCGGCACCGGGCACCAGTCCGTCCTCCTTCCCCACATCCTGTGTTTTATGGCACATTTCTTTCGATTTCCAGCGATTTGTTTGAGTTACCTGCCGGTTTGTGTTTGCACGGCTGCACCGTGGATTGTCGCAGTAATTGTCGTTGTCATCGTGTGGCCTATACGGGGATCGGAATCGGAGGGGCTTTATATCACAGTTGGCTGAGCGGATCGGGGTTACGTTAGACCTCTCTGAACAGACGCTTGGATTAAGATTAAGGGCGTCTATTGTCGGCATTTATTTTCTACCTTTTGGCCTGTCACAACAACAGTTTGGTAATCATAAATCAGGGGAGTTATAATCGAGCAATATGGTATTGGAGGGGATTATTTCAAGAGTCAAAAAGTATTATAAAATTTATTAAAATTACTGCCTAGCCTTGTTATATATTCTAACTATTAAATAATAATATTTTAAAAATATTTTATAGTCTCCTATTAGTATTTATTATGTGTAAAGCTTTTATTTCTATAATTATTATAAATTTCTAATCCTTCTTCTTTGTTTGTTTTCTTGTCTTAAAGTTTTCCTCCCATACGAAACCATATCTCTCCACCCGTCTCTTCACTAAACTTTAACCATCGAGGATAGCATTTAATCAATTTCCCATAAATCACATGGCAAATCAGCTCCACGTCAGGCTACTACTTGAAGGGTTCAGTGCAACTTT
This sequence comes from Drosophila kikkawai, assembly GCF_030179895.1. Lineage (NCBI taxonomy): Eukaryota > Metazoa > Arthropoda > Insecta > Diptera > Drosophilidae > Drosophila > Drosophila kikkawai. The sequence goes on from NC_091730.1 coordinate 10,702,980, forward strand.
TCATCTAAGCTCCCCTGCTTCCACATATCCCCTGCATATATATCATGACTGCAGAAAATTGCTTAACTGTATGGAAAATTGACAAGTTTTGATGGCTGACAGTGCGGTTGGGCCGCAGCGCTAGTTTCCTCACATTACCCACAGTCAAGCATGATTTTTGCAGTGGAAAATGCATAAATGGAAAACTTGATCTAAAAATTGCACGGCCACCCAAACGGTAGTTTAACAATTTTCCCTTCTGCAACTCGTTTACTTTTCACTTTTGACATGGCGTGCTGCAATGCATTTGCCATTCGGAATTATTTCTACGTTTCTGGCCAATTTTGTGAAATAGAAAAAGTTTTCCTCTTTTTATTTTCCACCGCTTTTGTTGTTGTTTTGGTACGATGATTGACTGACAAAAGGATTGAGGGGGTAGAGGAGGTCAACGGGAGTGGAGAGTTGATTGAACCTCGGCGACATTTTCTCCAAGAGTCATTCATTGATTTGGAGGAAATGGGTAAACAATTTGTCAACGGTGGATGGCATTAAACGATCCATAATATTGTCTAAACAGAAAGTAATTTCAAAAGCGCTGAACCTTAGATGTTGAGACTGCTTCCGGTGTCCTGTTTAGGACACTTGGAAAAATAAGGAAGAGGTAGCTGTAAGAATTTTACCTAAAGACACAAATATATATAAATTTATAAGAACATTTCATATTAAAAGGTTGTTAAGCAATACAGAAATATTAAATTAATTGCAAATATGAATTTCTTAATTAAAAAAATAATTATAAAAAATTTACAATATAGTTTTTTACTCTTGCATAAGCCAATAAATATTATAAATATATTAAAGTACTCCATTTTTAATAATAGCCAGCAACATTAATCAATATAAAAGCGTTAGATCCACAATTGTTGCTCAAAATATAACCCCATTTAAATTACTACAAATTTCTTAAAGTAAACTAGGTACATTTCTCCCTGTGTACATTTTCCCCGCCCGCCCGTAGGGACCAACCGCAGTCGCAGACGAGACATGTCAACTGCTAATGTCACTTAAATGCCAGTGCCGTGTCTATCACAGCTATACTCCTCCCTCTCTCTCTCTCGCCTGGCTGGTGCATGTGTGTCCTTTGGCTTCTTTTGTGTCGTTTTCGAGAAAATGCGAGGACCACATCCGCTTAGGCGTGCTGGAAATTGGATTTTCACAGCTGCCAGACAGAGACGCATTGAATGGAACTGGACGAGAGCGAAGGCCATTGAGGGACCCTGAGATTTAACACGCTTTAGTTTTCGTCCCGCTTTGTCTCCATGGGAATTTCGCATTGCCCGCTTAATACCACGTCCATTATCCTTTTTTTTTTTTTGGGCAATTTCAAGCCTCATTATTAGCACTGGCTGGCCAGACAAACAATAAACCAAAACAAATATCCACTAATTGAATTGGCAATAACTCATTGGGATTGAGTTTTCAGGGATTTGAATGTGAATATTTGAAGGGATCCTGTGTAAGGAATGGCGGTGTCTCAGGGGAAAAATTACAGTAACCTTAGGTAGGAGTAAAATCCAATTAAAGAATGAAGGATTTAAAATTGACAAACTGACAATTGATCGGCAATAAAAACTCCACTATATCGATCTTGAATATTTGTCCAACTTTTAATATCTTTTTATTAAAAGTTGATCAAATTTTAGTTAGAGAAATTTATTATAAAAGCTGTAACATTTGTTATTGTTACGCTGGAAACACTTTCCATTCACAGCAACTTAGCAATCCATCACGCAGCCACCTGCACCTATCCATCCATCCGTTCATCCATCAGTCCACCGGGATAACCATGGCCAAATCCATTCAGCTCGACCAACTTCCGGCGGCCATTTTGCCAGAGTCGGAGATCCAAAGTAATTTCCTTTACCACTAAACTGTGTGGTTGATGACAGATAAGCCGAGTCCTGGATTCCGGCATCCTTTCGTGCCCAGGCCCAAGGTCCGGTTCCCTTTGGCCGCAGAGTCCCATGAATAATTCGCAACTTCTCCGGAACTAGCTCCCTCTCTTTCACGCCTTCTCCTTCTCTTTATCCAAGCGTATTTCCATCTCCCTCTGAGACTCCAAAATGGCAAATGCATTGAATGATTTATTTGGTGTGATTGCTTCACACACACGTACTCAATGTGCATATACATACATATATATAGAGGATATATACTCCCAGCGATTCCTCTTTGATTTCCCTTTGGCAGCAATCAAACAGCAGTTGCCGTTTGCGGTCAACAGAGGGCGCACACACACACACACGCACAATCCTGCAAAGGACGACGGAAGGGAGGCTCAACTCGGCTCTGCTCTGTGGACTTTTGTGAATTTTAATTGCCACGTTTGTTAAAGTGTTTTGATTGCTTTGTCATTGCACTAATCAGCACTTGTTCTCACTGCCTCACTTGGGGGCATTTATTAATTATAAATTCCCTTCGATTGCTCAAAGCGCAGGGAGCAGGAAGCGACAGGGGGCGCCACTCAACCGTTCAGTTCCATTGATTTCTTTCGAAGCTTCAAGAGTGAAACAAGCCCTCTCTCTCGTTCTGCCCCGATATGCCCCCTCTCGCTCACTGGCCGCTATGTAAAAAGCATTTTCAATTGAGATTTATTGTGGCGTGTATTGGTTTAGGGGGCGTGGCAGCTTCACTCGCTTTGCATTTTCCAGGGCACTACTTTACAGAGCAGTTCCGATTTGATACACTTTCAGGGGGTATTTTTATTTTGGCTGAAAAGAAGGGAGCCTACGATATATTGAATATATTGAAATATATTTGTAAACTTTATAAAATTTAACAAAATATATAAATAATAATAGCAATTAAGGCTTGGAATATAAAATATAATTTTAATTATAATGTTTTCTTTTTTTTCTATTTCAGGTAACATTACAAGGAATATTTGCACCTTTATCTTCACTACTAACTAAGCCAAGTAAGTACAATTTTAATACTATAAAAAACGTATTTTTCAGCTTTCCTTGTATTTTCTAAGCACAGTTTCACTACCAAATCTTCTATATATATCATCTTATTAGGGTATTTTATAATTCAACCTTTGAATCAAGCTATTCATTCCATTTTTTCTCACTCAGATCAGAACAGAAGCTCTGCTCTCGGGTGCCTTTAGTTAAGTTTTTAGATTGAAATTTATTGTGGGGGGAGGTCCCTCTTTTTTTCCGCCTCTGCTGGCAAAGTCAATTCCTTTGATTTGTGGCGCTTTTGCGTGCAATTTTTTAAATTGAAAATCACTGCCTGAGCGCAATCCTTTTTACATCCTTCGCTTGGTTCAAATGAAATCGTTTCGGTTATTTTTTTTTCCATTCGTACTTTTTTGTGTGAAATATGCAGCACTCGTATTTACTTTTATCGAGATTTATGCGCCACAATTGATATTGAGGTTAATAAATTGAAGGCTGAGCTGTGCCAGAAACCAAAAAAACCGAATCCGAATCAGAACTCACCACTCCGAGCCATCCAATCACTTTTCAAATTGAGTTCAAGTGCAGCCAAGGCGAAACGTAACTCGGTTTTATTTTTCTAAAGTTCATTTTAGAGTAACCCGTAGAAGGGGTCACTTGACTAGTTAACCCTTTGGCACGGATTTCGGGTTTCCGTTCGACTTGACCTTGACCAGCCATTGTCTGACTTTAACGGCATTTTCCCAAACGCTTTCGAAATTCCCCGGAACCTCTTTTGTTTATTTTCGTGTTTCCTTTTTATGGCTAACGGAGATTTTACGACTGCCAGCGAGTTCCTGAGGTCAAATGCGCATTTTTCGTTTTGCCTATTTGACGGTTAGAGGGGCCTGAAGGTGTTGGGTAATTTTCAATGGAGGCGCACAGCTGGTTAGCGGAAGGAATGAACTTTAAACCGGAATAGAAAGGAAATGTCAAAAGTGTGCTAAGACTTGTGACATTTTCTAGAATTTAATGTACTTAGACTTGGCGACTCTAAATGTACTATCTTAATTATAAACAAATTTCCATACTTTTTTACAGAAAGGTTAAGGTACTTTAAAATTTTTTTATATTATCAAAAATAATGTTATTTGAATCTCCCTTCGAACTCTCAAAAAAGCATTGGTAGAAACTTCCTGTAAACTTTAACTTTTCCGCAGGGAAAACTTTCCCAAATGACACGCACTTGCAGAACTTTCCGCCCTGGGCACCTCATAAATATGATTTTAATCGATTTCGCCACACTCACATTTGTGCCCGATAACATTCAAAAACCCATTCGAAAACAATGAAAAAGCAATCAAATCGTGTTCTGCTCTTTTTTTTCAAGTATTCCTTGCTGAACTTAACCACATACAGGGTCGCGTAGAGGCAAATGGAAAACTTTGTAGCTAAAGTTTGCCGTAAAAAGAAAATATAAGAGAGATGCGAAAAGCAAATGACAAAATTTTGCGCATATTTTTGCAGGCAAGTAAAAACTGCGAGTACCAACTACGAGATGGCAAACAAGTTGAGTTAATGTTGCAAAACAAAAGAGCACGAGCCAAAGTTAAAGTTTGTTGTTTTCCCGACGTTCTGTGTAGATTTTGACAGTCATCTAGCTCCGATATGTGTCGATAAACTATCTGTATAGTCTGAGTGTGTGTGTGTGTGTGTGCTTCTTGCTATTGTGCAACTTCGAGTCGCTTGGTCTTTGGACTTGCCATTGTTACTATCTGATTTCGGCAACTGCATTTGGCCCACGACCTGACCTCACCCACTAGCCACGCCTCTTGGTCCTGTTGGCCGTCCCCCTTTTGTCACCAGTATTTCGGTTTTTGGCCAAAAGTTTCTAGCGTTCAACTTTTGTTTAGTGGAGCAACAGCCAAAGCAATGAACCAACCCAAAAAGCAGTTGTCGCTCGATTTGTCTTCCTTTGCTGTCCTCGAACTACACAGAGCGACAAATTGTGTTGGTAAATATATTTAAATAATTAATATTTCACTAGATTATGGTTACTATCTATCTTCTCTAGTGATTAATTACAAATATTCTTAGACAAAATTATAGCTCTGACTTTGCCTTATATTGTGCAAGAAGGCCTGAAGGCAGCTCGTTACGCATCTTATTAATCCTATATAAATTAAATCAAATTTGGATATAATTATTAGATATTGAAACCTAAAAAGGTATACCACAAAATTCAGATTGATTTTTCTATATTTTCAATTATCGAACCCAATATTATCTGTATACATTTTCCTTAAAAATATATCTTAATATCTATACTTTCTATTTTTCTGTGTACTGCATTGCTTTGGCATGTTGCACATTGTTTGCCGCACTGCAATTGTTCCGCTCAGTTGATCCGGGTATTCCCCGAAAACCCCCCTTTAATCTTTAGCCCCCATCGATGTTGAATTTTTATTTTAGCAAAGTTTTTTCATTTTGCCCCGAAAGCAAAGTGAAATTCCTTCATGTCAGCCAAGGATTTTCCTGCACCCTGGCTTAATGAATTGGAAGCGATTTTCAGAGCTGGCGACATCTGGGCTAAGTAATTTTGTGGAGCAAAAGCTAAGTGAATACGCTCACATGTGAGCCATTCCCGTTATTTACAAGCTCAATTATGCGGTAGCCAAAAGAGTCATATACAGTTATAGTTAGTTTTCTGTTTATGGAACCCACGTTATATTAAGTCACCCTTCGCAGCCCTCCTGTCAATTTAGGTGGGTAATAAATTTCAATATTGTACTCATTTCTTTTTTTTTTTCGGGCCTTTCGGACTCGGGGAACTCCGGGGCGATATCTATGCGGGTTATCTTCGGTGTGACGTGCGGTTATCGGAGGGAATGGAATACAGCCGGACTATACCATAATTTGCTTCAAAACGGTGTGAATTATTTGTTCGTTGCTGCCTGGGATACCATGTGGATTATTATATCTTAATTTTCTTTAATGGTTTATTATGATCCGTCGACTGCAGTTGGCCTTTTGTTTGCATTGCGTGCCAAACGCTCTGGCACCTCTCATCCTTAATAACAACACTGATAATTTCGTGTGATTGACAATTGTTTTCTTCACAACAGCTTTTTGGTTGGTTCGTTTTGCGATAATGATAATAATATGTAATAATATTTATTTCGATGCCCCGGCATCGTCTGACAGTCATAAATCGTGCTTATTTATGGAAAATGAGATTTGTAGTGGCGCATTAATTGTCCGTCATTCTGGCTGTCTGAATATTTCTATATCTCTGTCATTGGGACATGCGATTGGAATGCTGAGACCCCAGTACTGAACTCATTGCAGAGCGATGACATTGATATTGTCTTCTATAATGTGCAATACTTATAAAACTGCTAATGAGAGATTAACTATAATTAATTATATTGTTTACTTGACTAAAAGGTGATTTTTGATTATCTGTAAGAATTAAAAATAGAAACTAGGTTTCACAACAGTCTGTGAGCTTGAGCTTGTCTGGCTTTAAATATAAGAAATATCTCCTGGGATTCCCCAAATTTGTTTTGATCAGATCTCACAGTTCAAAGAGCCTATGATTTATACTCATAATGGAACATCTCTTAACAATCTTTAATTGTTTTTATCTATGTACATAGCTCAACGAATTCGATGCAATAATTCAACTTACTCAGTGAGATTAATGATCCCTTAATTGATCCCGAAGATTTATGAGCCTTAACTTGATTAAAATCATTTGTAAGGCGACGGTTTATATTGTACTTAATTCTTTAACTTCTTGGCACCAAATTGATTTGTCAGCTTGTGGACTTGAATGAGGCATCTCAACTTAACCCAAACCAAAGACCGAACAACCAGCTTGGATAGCGACTCCTCGCGAATGCTGTGAGCGATTCGATTCCAGGGAAGTGAGCTGTTATGGGATGTCTTTAATGCCCATTGACAGAGCGCCGGGTGCAGTCCAGCCGGCGAGGGCAACAACGCCACTGGTTGTCTAGTTAAAGCCAAAGTTAAAGCGAAATTCCCCCTGAGAAACAAACAAAAGCGCAGACGATCGATCGACAAAGTACAAACAAAAGGCATGCCACAGCTAAAATGCCAATGGATGGGGGGGACCTTAGCCAAAGGGAAGAAAGGGGATGAGGGGGACCCCGGTACCACCCAGGAAAATCACGATGACGAACCGATGCCCGGCCAGATACGGATACATGGCCTGCAAAGGCAACAACGACAGAGGCAACACCTCTTGTTAGTTTTACTGATCATGATCATGACAGCGGTAGAGCGATGCACTGTTCGAAATCTGAAGATTTATGATGGTTTATCAATGATCATCTATATAGAATATGAATATTAAACGGGTCTTGGGTTTAGATATTTTATTTAAATAATCTTGATAATAAGATTGACCCGTTTCTTTTGTCCTGGGATAGAAATTCAAGTTTGTCGCATAATATCATTAAAAATCTATATATCCTTGTGCAAATTGTTGGATATCTATAGATCCAAAACATTTATATACCTATAAATATTTTTCAATATAATTTTTATATAATATTCTATAAATAAAACTCCTCTTTCTTGACATTATCTGACCTCTATTATAAGACCTCTAATTCCCCAATTCGATATTCATCTATTTCCCAAATGATTTTCCCCGAGTGCATACCATTTGAGCCCTGCCCAGTGGACAAACTGATTGAGGCACGAACAGGCGAAACTCCTTCGTGGGTCAATCATTGGGTTGCAAGTTGCAACTTCAGGCTGCAGCTAAAGCTGGATCCGAAGAATCATGGTCCGAGTCGAGTTCATGTTTCACAGTTTGCAAATAACTCTAATCGGGGCTTTCTGCATCTGTGTGTGGGGGTGGGTGCCTTCCGCCGACTCCGTTTATAAGTCCCCCGGCCAGCGATCCTGCATTTTCCTCTTCATTTTGGATCTGAACAAGCCATGCATTGTAAGTTCATTAGCGGCCCAAGTGCACGATCCGCTCGTTGTTGCTATTGCTTTTGTCGTTGTTGTAGGACCGTGGATCTGACTTTAGTGCCTACTCCTCCTCCTCCGATGCCCCTTGAAATGCATATAAACATGAGATTTTTCTGCACCTTCTGGCCAGACTTTTATTTTTGGATACCCTAGGTTTGGGTATACAAAAATTGGGTGGGATTAGTCGCAGAAAATATTAATTTACTTAATTAATGTATATAAGTAAATTAATTATATACGAAGGTGTTTACATTGTTCATAAGATTCGCTTTACGCCATGTATCGCTAGAATTCCCAACTGGTTCTAGTGTCTTAGACATGACAGAGTCTACATAGATAACTTTATAGAATTCCGCCCATAAGGGAATTAAATATTCGACCAGCTAAGCTTGTCATCCTTTCTTGTTTACTTTTATGTTGCTTTGGCATACCTGGGAGCTCCTCCTAACTAACTAGGCAAAATCACTCATACTTGCAGCCCCGGTGCACCACATGTGGTCTGAAGAGCCGAAAACCGGCTCGCCAGGAGCAAAGGCGGGTGGGGCAGAGGAAAGGGAACAAGGAAGAAAGAGAGAGGATGGAGAAATCTTCGAGGGGCACCCTGCAGCTAAAAGAACGGGGTGTATTGAACCGCAGCAGGAAAGCAGCACAGCCAACAATAAAAGCAAAGTCAAAGCCAAAAGTCAAAACGTGAGCCTGGATTGCAGGCGATCTTGTGTTTTCTCCTCTGCTGTGCCCTCCTCTTCAACCCTATCTCTTTCGCTCTTATGAGCTTACCTGGGGATCTGGAAGGTTTTTTTTTTGTTGTGTTCTACCTTTTTATCGCTCTTTTAGCAAGCCAACCGGTGACGCTAACAAGGCAAAAGAAACAACAACGTGGCCGAGGAATAGGTGGAAGAGTCGGAAGAAGAGGGTTAACAAGAGGTGCGGCGGGAGGGGAAGGCAGGGAGAGAGCCAGAGAGACTGAGCTCGTGGACTGACGGCGTTATCTGGTAACAACGTGTTACGAATTACTTTTAACAAGACCCTTAGCAGATAAAAACCAGAAAACCGGTTGAGAGAGAGTAGCAGCAAAGAGAGCACCGAAAAGAGCGTGCGATTGGAACGTGCGCTCATTAGCGAGGTGAGCATATAAACAGGAAGGAATTGCAATTAAAGCCTGTCTCACTTGGTTCCCGTGATTGCAGAGGAGAGAGAGAGCCAGGGACCGGGGGGAGGACGAGGACAGGAGACACCCTGTATCTAACCACCACCACCAACCCGCCTGAAGAAAGTTGAAGAACTTGCAGATATTTCAGCAGGGTGCACTGGAAAAATCAGGGAGCGGTGGACGCTGAAAGAGAGAGTGAATGGAAAACCTGAAAATATGCCAGACAACAACAGATGCCTCTGAAAAAAACTGGAAGGAAGAGAGGGCGCCTTTGGGAGGGGGTGGTAGGTTGGCATGCGAAACGCAGCACATGTGCAGCCTGAAGAGGCAGAGAAATCAGGAACCGGGTGAGGCATGGATGAGGGGTGTAGGAATGGGAGTGTTGGTGGAGGGGGATACGGTAGCTGTCAAGCTAGTCAGAGATTTGTCACCAAAAGAGAGAGAAAGAGAGTGAATTTTTATTCAAGGGTTGGGAAAAGGACAACTGGGTTAAAAAGTACAAATAAATTATTAAGCTACCAAATTTTGCAATAAAAAATAAACCCAATTGAAAATATTTTAAAAACTTATTAAAATCATAAAAAAATTGCTTATCGTTCAGTATATTTTCCTGACGTCTGAACCAGAATTTCGAATGGACAACAAATAGTAAAATTCTTATACAAATATTAAAAAATAAATAAAAGGGTATTGCAATTATTATGTAGCCAAAACTAGCGCAACAGGAAATCGTTGTCGTAAAGCAGATTTACATCGATGATAACGAGGCCATTAAAAGCACCTTAGAAATGCCAAGGGAAAACAAATGCAGCCAATAAAATGAAAACTTCTGCCCATATTTATTTAGCTTATGCAAAAAGTAACGAAATGCGGGGCAAAGCAAACAGCAAAGAAAACCCCACCGTAAACAAAACATTTATTTAGCTGCATTTAGCGTATGCTACTATCCGCTCTCCGGCTCACTCTCCCTCATTCAACCTTTCTCACCAACACAGCATGGCATTCTCTCCCTCACAACCGCTCTGCGTCAGCGAACAGCCAGCTCTTACTAGGCCTTCCAGTTCTCTTTCGACGATCGGAGCGTTCGGTTCAGCGGACCCATGTCGCTCGAGCTACCAAAAGATACTGAATCGCGACGCCTAATTACACCTTCCAAACGCCAATTAATCAATGAATATATAACAAAGTGAATATATAAAAAGCTTCCCTTTGTGCACTAATTGTGAGCAATAACAATAGTCGTTAATAAAAAAGAAGTTCCATAAAGTAGCCACCAAGTGGCGTCCTCGAAATAAAGCGACAGAAACGAGTTATGAAAATACAAATTGTGGCCGTGCCATGTGAGAATGTGTGTTAAAAAATTGCTAAAGAAAAAATAAAAACGAGTTGTTATTGTTGCTATTCCGATCTGTGATCGGTGATCGACAAGCGCCAGCTGCAATTGGATTGGAAATAAGCCCCAAAATAAGATTGTAGAGAAAAACATCCATCCAACGACACCCTAACACCTGAGATAGTGACAACATTTGGCGCTACATGAAATTTTAATTAAAAATCTGTCCCAAAATAAAGTAAAAATCACTTGCAGCGGCGAAAAGTTTGCGGGTATCTGTGTATCCGTCAGATACTTGCTGCTCGCTCGCTGCCCGAGTGTGTGTGTGTGCACTCCTCCAGGTGTCGCCGGTGCCTGTGTGAGTGTTTGATGTAAGCAGACGTGAAATTGGATTAACTTTGACAGACGCACGCCGGTTTTTAATTACCACCAAAGACTTTTTTTTTTGGATTAACAGCGAAAAGTTGGACCATCTCTCCAAGGTAAATATCATGCATGAGAAAATGGGGGACTGCGGAGACTTCCATTACACTGCAAGTCAAAAGATCAGTTGCGGGAGATCCGTATAATGGGATATGTCAGTCAATGGGGATATATATGGGATACGCAAAGGGGAGAACTGATCTTTCGAGGGGAGAATAGTACCATCTCAGCATATACAAATTATTCTGAGGAAATTGCTTTAGCTCAAGTTAATTGAATGGGTCTTAAGCTGTTCTGATCTTTGTGGGAACTTTTCGAAATAATGATTTCAAATAGTATTAAATAAAACACAGGAAATTGAAGAGAACAGTTTAATATTTTGTGATATTTTTATACAGTTTATTTAGGGAAGATGATCTTATAGGTTGAAGATCATAATATTTTATCATAATATTTTGTGATATTTTTATACAGTTTATTTAGGGAAGATGATCTTATAGGTTGAAGATCATAATGTCGTCATAATTATGACCTAATATACCCTTTAAAGAATGCTAAGAAAAATCATAAAAACTGAAGTTTGAAAATGTTTCTTGTATTCCAATATATTTGTTGGATATTATACTGTATGCTATTATACTCCGGGATATTTATAAATATGTATGCTAAAACTACAATACCAAAAAAACACCATGAATGTCCGTAAAGCTCCAGTGAATCTTTGTGGGAACTTTTGAGTTGATCCCTTTGAAAATACTACAAATCCATAAGGTACAAAAAAAACTCATTGAATATTTAACCCCAACAACAGTTACACACATCGTTATTTTTACCGTTTTATTCGTTTGGCTCGCCACCTTATCTCTACTCAATTTCTGTTCGGCTTCACTGTTTGTTTACTCAACAACAAAAATTGCGGCAGTTGGGTTCTTTTTTTTCGACAATTTTCGTTTATTTCATTCGAATCAATATTGCCGTCAAATGAATGGAGAGCCACGAACTGAAATCTTATCTCCCGGAGGGGAAAAGTGGGGCTCGGAATGCGTATGTCTGTGTCTGTGTCTACATTATTTCATTATTTGTTGTCAAAGTTTTGGCTGCCGAGGCAGCGACTACCAGAAATACTACCATGCTATCGATAGAGTTGGAAAATCAGAAAAAAAAAAATAATAACAGACAAGAAAATACAGTGGGAGAGAGGTGGATAGATAGGCAGAGCGAGAGCGGAGATTGCAGGTGCTGCTGGCTCTACCTGGAACTACTTGGAGTTTGTCTCTGACTCTTCGGCTTAATCTCTAATCAAGATAAGCCATTGCATGTCGATCGCTTCGTGTTCGAGATGCGAGATTCGAGATCCCCCCAGATAGTTTTTCTCTTTTCTCCGTTTCTTTCTTTATTTTTTCATACATCCATATGGGTCTGTGTGGAAAATTATGTTTCTCTGCGGTCATAAATTATGCGTAACGTGACACCTTCGTCTACAGGTTTCCAATGGGTCGTTAAATATTTTATTTCATTTTTATTGCTTTGCCATTGGTTTTTCGCAGGACGACTCGGATCGTTGAGACGAGAAATGATTTCATTAAATTTTCAGTTAACAGCGCGCAGACGCTGCCAAGGTTAGGCCCTGGACAAAGAGTCCGCCAGAACCGGCAAAAAAAATATCAATTTACATACTGAGACGCATAGGGACATCATGCGGTGCCCGGCTCTCGGCTCTCGGTTCTCCTCCGGGCCTGGCCCGCACTTTCGCAATTCGAAAATTCGAAAAATTGCGCTTTGTCACACAGCAAACGACTTTCGGCCGCCTGCTGGGGCGACACTCAAATGCCAGGTTCTGCTGTTTGCCCAACTCTGCTGGTTATAACTCCAGAGTGTTGCCTGTGGCCTGCGGCACAGTGGCAAGATGTATGAAAAAATTGGAGAAAAAATATTAAGAAAAATTTGAATATGTAATTAATGCCTGGTTATTTTATTAAAACATGTCAAATTTATAAAAAGAAAGTTAAATCTGGAATTAGAATTGAAATTTATTGTTTAAGATGAGTAACATTACCTATACTTCAGATTTAATGTTATATTCCTTTATATTTTTTATTTGTTTATTTATAAATTGATTTTTCTAGCCCGATATTCCTTTTTTAGACTTATCACTTATTTATTTAAATAAATAAATGCGGCTAACCATGGAATTTGTTTCAAATTCTTCCGAATTTCAACAACTCCCTTTTCAATATCTACATATCCTTGACCACTGTGCACAGTGACCTCCTGTAGCTTTCCGGCATGTCTGGTTC